>NW_020187394.1:202803-202960 GCF_900000015.1 Plasmopara halstedii | reverse complement strand
CACTGAACAATGCAGTGCATTTGTCTACCGGCTACACGCCGTTCTACGTGAACGGGCTAATTCACCCTCGTGTCCCACTGACGCCGCCAGGCTTGGTGGGGGAGGAATAGCCGAACGGCTAGCTGATGTCAGCCCCTTGCCATCCGTAAAAAAAGTC
>NW_020187394.1:201285-201784 GCF_900000015.1 Plasmopara halstedii | reverse complement strand
ATATCCCGACCCCGAAAACTAGTGGGAGTTTGAGATGCCACTTTGGCGAGAAGCCGTGGACGCTTTTGATCAGAAAGATCAGGACGCCCGCGTCATCAGATGCCCCGCGCTTCTCGGCAATAGCCAGAGAAGTAGAAGGATCATGAGCTGAGCTCAAGCGGTGGCCCTGAGCTCTTGCGGCCACAGACACAGAGCCCGCAGGAGCGTTAGGGGTTGACCCATACGTCGCAGGGCGACAATCTGAAGCAAAGTCGACGGCGTGCTTTGAGTTTGGCAAACTCAAATCGGAGGTGTCGCTCCACACGCACGTCCACTTCCTTATGGTTCAACTGTAAGGCATACAGTGAGGAAAGTTTGCGGTGCCGTTGCACCCATCGCTCAAAGAGCGCTTCGTCATCTATAGCGCTTTCGCCAGGGGTGAGCACTGCAGGTATCGTCCGCATTGCGGATACACGAGAGCCACCTCATTGATCACGCAGACGAGTGCGATAAGCTTCCT
>NW_020187394.1:198440-198787 GCF_900000015.1 Plasmopara halstedii | reverse complement strand
ATTGGATAATGGCCGGGCCATTTCTGCGTAATTTACGCTATACTTGTGCAAGTAGTTGGCGAGTACTAAGCCACTTACGCAAGTCCTTCTGGTTCTTTGGAACCGGTTAGTCTACAATGGCCTTGACCTTAGCCGGGGTCCGCTCGAAGGCCACGCTTCCCAATGAATAACCCTAGAAAGGGAATCTCTTCTGCGCCAAAGTTGCACTTGTCTGCATTGGCGTACAGTTTGTTCGTGCGCATGCACTCAAACACCACTCTTAAATGAACGATGTGGCTCCCCTCATCTGTCCTCCCGTGCTCCGCACGACTGTGAACGAAAATATTTTCAAAGTATGTCTGTGTATA
>NW_020187394.1:196937-198199 GCF_900000015.1 Plasmopara halstedii | reverse complement strand
GACGCACACCTCGGTCCGGAGGTAGGACCGAAGGCGGGTCTTTGGAGACGACGTCTTGTAATTCCTTTACCAAAAGATAGTACGGATCCAAGGGATTCCGCAGTATCGACGATCCACTTCGTGCCTTCAGCACTCTCTTGGTTTCCTCCGGGACAGTTTCATCCAAAAGCGATGACGAGTTTATCTCCTCGTCCAGTCTTACAATGACCACTTCGGCCAAATTGCCTGCCTTCAAGGCACTGCCGAACTCTTCAAGGGACATCTCGTCCAGCTCAAGAAGAGCGTCTATTGCAGGCATAGCCTCGAGGCGGACGTCGCCATCTTCCTCCGTCGTCTACGTTAGACACACCCTGGAGGGTCGACGCCCGGCGTCTTGCAGCCAGCATACGGCGTCGCCGTCGCCTCTTTACAGAGGTTCTATGTCTTGGTGAGACCAGGGTGAACACGCACTCCGCGTCGTCCGGTGTCACCCTCACTTTCCGCTCCTTTGGAGCTCCGATGTTATCTACAACATCCGACGAAGAACTGTTGACCCCGCAGTCTTTGTCCAGTGCATCACGTGCCACTCCACGCGCATCTGAAGGGCCGTGCCTAAGATGGCTCGGACTCTGTCCGACCATGTCACGCATGACATGCAGCGACTGCTTTGATACTCGAGTAGCGCTCAGTGGTTTACGTACCACTACACGTGCATCACGGGGCCTCGCCCTACCTCGCCCTCGATGCCTCGGCCTTCGGCCGACCATGCCACGCATGACATGCAGCGACTGCTTTGATACTCGAGCAGCGCTCAGTGGTTTACGTGCCACTTCACGTGCATCACGGGGCCCTTGCCCTCGATGCCTTGGCCCTTGACTGACCATGTCACGCATGACATACAGCGACTGCTTCAAAACTTGAGCAGCGCTCAGTGGGTTACGAGCCACGCTGGGGCCTCCTGTCCAATACACCGTTGGTGTCTACCAACTCGGACATTCCAATGTCCAGCACGTTGACCACCTCGGTCCAGTGCTCTCGCTTATAGCGCTTTTGTCTCCTAGCAGCGGTGGGTTCATGACTCGCCAAAGCTCCAGCAGAAGACGTGAAGGTAGCGCTCAAGGTCTTTGACTCCAACCAATCCATGGCTCATGGTGTTCCAACCATGCCATTCCTAGGATGAGATCATACCTTGCATTCAAGTCTAAGACTAGACAGCATTCCACGCTATCAAAGTCAAGGAACTTGACTCCGAGGTCTACAGGGACCTTCGGAGCCGTGACATG
>NW_020187394.1:196266-196541 GCF_900000015.1 Plasmopara halstedii | reverse complement strand
CAGACAAAACATCGTCGTGTGTTTGTGTGCTACCCGGCAGCTTGGAGCCCTGCATCCTTGTCCTCAGCATAGCTGAGATTCATTGGCACAGGCCCGCTCAACGAGCTGTTGAAGTGTACATTCCAACCAAGTCGTGCCGACTTGAAATGGAATTCGGCATTTAATGCCACATTCACCGCCTCTTCAAGTTAAGATGGATGCACACGGAAGACTTCCATTCTGGCCACGCCAGTGCGGAGGCCTTCCATAAAGGCGGTCACTGTGACCGCCTCCGA
>NW_020187394.1:144963-196256 GCF_900000015.1 Plasmopara halstedii | reverse complement strand
CACACCACAGCTCCCTTGGGAGAGTGACGGGTCACTCTCATGTAACCCCGTTACATTTGATGTTTTTCTATGTCTCTCCACCAAGAGTCAGGGCTTCTGAACTAACAATCTTTTATTTGTTTTGTGGTATTCATACAGAGTTGTCTATATTGTCAATCGTCCCGATTGAAACTGAATCTCAAACCTACCGATTTAACACTTGACATTTTGTGCCCGATACATTCGTATATTCGTAGTAGTCTACACAATTTCCATTCTTTTCGTTTAAGCAAACAGCCATATTATCTAACAATTCAAATGACGAAATATGTGTTCATTCGTGGTATGAAAAGCATATACAATGTTTCACGGGTCTATGGTTAGAACATCACATGATTCTTGAGGTCAACTGTATACAGATGATGAACATCACAGTAACGTCATATTGATCGCAGTCTGTCAACTTGTTGTCAGATATGTTCGAGTGAATCACAGAAGTATCAGATTTTGCGGGCAGTGAGTCACCTAATTGATGGCTCCGAATTCGTCCACCTCACAGTATTTCGTCGTTCTGATAGGCTCAAGATCGTAGCGGGAGAGTAGTATGTCCGTCATACATACAAATAGCAGTTTTGAATAAGTTGAAGCACAGTCATGCAACCATCGCATGTCTTCGAGTTCATCGTGTCGGCTTTTATGAATGCCCCGCAATTGGATGGTCGCAATGCGCGTGTGCCGGTAGATCTCAGCGTCAAGTCTCGAAAAGCACGTGTTCGCGTATATATCAAACAAAATGACGGAAACTACTGTGCAACCGTGCCGCAGCTGCCAGTGACAACCACGAGATTAAATCGCTAAACAATCTCCGTTTACCCTCTCGCTGACATTCGAGAATGTAAATTATAATTATCGTTGAAGCTGTAAATTGCAACAAAACGTTTATTCGATACTGTTATGAATGTTTTGTGTTTACTGACTTGGTGACATCGAAATGTTGAGATCAACTAAACAGTTTGCGTTTGAAATTAGTCGACAAGCACTGGATAAGTCGCAGCAGTAGCGACACCACAGATATTATTCTTTTGCGAGATCTTGATGTAGCCGTTTTCACCCCAATGCACACTCCACGAGTTCTTAATCTACTCGAGACTTTGATCAGTATGCAATCAGTAAAATGAACAAATTTTAAAGCACTCACCAAAGTATACTTTTGACCATTGTGCGTAGTGACGCCAACTGCAAGCACTGAGTGGTCAAGACTGTCCAAGTCGCTTTTGCACTCAATATCTTCGTAGTAGCCACCACCATAGAAGTAGAATGACGGCAGCGTTGCGTCAATCGACACAGACAGCGGACCAATCGTCGCCAGTGCATCGTTGAGTGCTTGAACGCTTGTGACGTTTACAAAACCTTTCATTCGTCCGATTGCATTATCGCTGTTAAAGTGGCAGTAATCAGGCGCATTGCGGTATGATCCATATGTGGCCGAGGTTTCGAGTCCACCGTTGGCCATGATCCACTCGTACGCTTGGTAATCAAAGCCTCCGTCACAAGCATTGTTACCGTAGTCCCATCTATTCATTATCAAAGATCATTTAGCATCACAGGACTAATTTGAGCATACACATGGCTTACGAGCAGTCTAAGAGGTTCTGTTGCGACATATTAAACAGCTTTTTCTGCTGAACATAAATTGCACCCTCTAACGCGCCAGTTGTGCTTATTTCAGAACGTGAACGTGAGCAAAAGAAGGAGCCAAAGCTAATAAAAAATAAACTTTATTCGTACCCAAACGTCCAGCAAGATCCACAAGCGCCCTGGTCCTTTACCGGCGTGACAGCACCCTTTGCTCGCCAGTCCATGTCCCCCGGGTCGTTGAAACCCGATAATTTGTGCACAGCCATAGCACCATTGACCTTGGCACGTTTAATACGCGAAGGTCGATGCAGTTCAAGTCGCTCTTTGTGGGTCAGGTCAGCGAACTTGTTCACCTCAAGATGATATGGAAGCCCCTGCGAAAACGAGCGTCAATACTCGCATAAATGATCGGTCATCTGAGTGAAATACCTTTCGATTCTCTCCATTAATGAAACGAAGATTGTGGTGAAATGTTGCCATACGCTGAACAGCTTCTTTGTCATCATGATAAACTTTATCATACGTCGCCGAAAAATTGTCAAAAAGTGCCTTTTTTATCGAGGTTCCTTCTGGCATAAGCATGTGAATCTAATGGGTATATAAGAGTCAAATTGAAAAGATACCACCGATCTACTGCAAAGATTAAATCACATACATCTTGCTTTGGGTTGCGCGACGGGCCTTCATCGTCGCCGGGCATCTTAGTACAGTTCATCAACGATGGAAGAAATGAGAATACATTCTCGTCCACAGGTCCTTCGCGTATGTATACATAGTCCAGGTAGTATTCATCAATGTGGCTGCCACCTAACATGCCATTACGTCCGACGTAGTGGAAGCGAACAGGACGCTCGGTTGTCTGATCCACATACAACGTGTATTCTCCCAACAGTCCGTCCTGGGTGGGTTCATGAAGTTTTGTCATAAATTTCCAGCTCAAGCAAGGACGTCCTTCCACCAGATCGACACCGTGCTGAGGCTCAAAGAGCGTCACATTAGGAAAAATGTGCTGCAACGAATCCGATCCAGACTTGAAACACTTTCGTTCATGAACGACGGGAATAATTTGGTAGCTAGTTCCACTCGTGTTAAAAATGTACACGTCCGTGCCTCCATAGTAACTGAGCTTTTGTAAACCCTTGACTTCGTCTACATGGACGTATAAAGGCTCCACCATATTCATATACGGCATATTAAATGTCACACTGGCTTCATATTGTGTCGGAAATATTGGTCGCTTTGTAGGCACTAGACGACTGGCATCCTCTACAGCCCGAAGAATAGCCAAAATGGCAATAAACCCGAGAATTCCCATAGTTAAGGCTATGATGGCACACCAGATCTTGCGCGATTTGCTGCGTTGTCGACGCAGCACAGCACTTTCGTGTCGCTCCAGGTGATGATGATGCTTGATGTCGGAGACTGAGAAGGATTAAGAGAAATGAATAACTTCATGTCAATGGGGAGCAAGAATTATATAGAGAAAGATAATCTGGCTACAGGAACAAAATATGATAATTTACCTGGAAGCAAACTTTCTGAGGCGCTGGCATTAGGGTCATCCGTGGGGAGTGACGTCTTGGACTTCTTCTTACCCATGTTTCTCTTGCCTACGTAGTGAAGCTATATTCAATTTGAGATCTTCCCATACAAAATAGTATTACTACACTCATACACTCATATGCAAACTCTACTATTAGCTACTAATATCCGCACTAGAATGGGAATAGTGTCCCTACTAACAGTACAAACGCGGCAGCGCATGTCAAGATCATTTCCTCAAGTGGCTGTACGTGGTATACGCAATGCGTCGCACTTCAATCGCTCCGCAAAGTTGGCGGATGAAAGTATCCTGAAGTATCTCGTCTGCCCCATTTCCAAGTTTCCACTGCGATACGACGTTGAACGCGGTAGCCTCGTGTGCGACGAGATCAACGTTGAGTACCCAATTTGGCAAGGAGTCCCAATGCTTGTGCCATCTGAAGGACGCATCATCAAAAGCAGTGATGACGATAGTAGCACTTCGTCGATGTATGAGCGCAGGGTGCGAGAATAAATAAGAAAACACTTTAAAAAGTAGTTACTCCACAGCATTGCTCATTCAAGATTTACAGAAGCATCCTCTTTAATTCGGCTCCGACGTATCTATCTATTGACTTCGGGCAAAGTTAATGTACGACGTCGTTGCCACTCAATGACATACTTTATGAATCAAAGCTGCAATCTTTTTAGTACCTGTGACGAGCGGACCGTCGAGGATTGCGACGCACTGGGGCACTAGCAGGTTCCTTCCGTCGCCCTTCTAAACGGGAAATGGGCGTGCTAAATTCTTCATCAATTCGCTCGAGCTCCATGCCTTCAAGGTCCTCTGTTGCTGGTGACATTGGCTGATCTGACGACTGGGAGTGTGCGTCTTCAAGGCGCGAGTCTATTGCCGGTTCGCGCACAAATTGGTACCGTTTTGGAGTCTCAAGCCCAATAGAGGAATTCGTACTGATCTCAGCAGGTGGTGGCGTTGTAACATTCTTTACGGTCTGGTTTTCCGACAAACCCGTTGCTGAAGCTTGTTTCTTTTGTGATTCGACTGGAAAGCTTTCATTCTCACCATATTCAGTACTGCGGGGCTTTAACGAGAATTCTGAACAAAACACAAGCTGCTGTAAGGTTTAAAAGTTAGTTAACTTGTAGCAGTTGTCTCACCATCGGACACATTCGCATTTTTCTTAGCGAGTGGTGTTGAAGAAGAGGAGGCAAAAGTGTGATTGATTCTAGATCGGGCTGGTGGCATACCTAATGGACGACCTACAGATAATTTTTATGCGTGAGCGTCAAGTTATTCGAAAATTAACAGTTTGTCATCCTTACTGCCAAGCGGAGAGACGAGAGTCTGTTGTGGCGCAGGGGAATCACTGCAAGCCATCGCCGGAGAAGACCCAAAATTGAGGCCTTGACGGGCAGAGCGCGATGAATTTTCGATGGGTTTTGGCCGAGTTAGTGAGTGTAATGCAGAGTCTGAGCTCGAGTCGATGGATCCAATCGTAATGTCTGCAGAGCTGGCTTTCCCGTTCGCTTTTGTTGGTGTTGGGGTCTTTTCAGTAGTCAAAAGAGGCGTGGCCGAATCAAAAGATCTTGTAGCCACACATGATCCTTGTTGAGACGAGAAGATACCCGGTGCGTATGTAAACCGGCCAGCCAGTTCCTGAAATTGTGTCAGATGCTCAGTCTGACCCGAAACAAAGGCATTCGCGGTCATAGTTCTCTCCTGTTTCACGACATTTTTTGTATGTTTGACCTTCTCTTGTGAAGGTCCTGGAACTGGGATATCCTGTTTTGATACATCTTCCATCTCTTCATTTTCTAACAGAGCGGGTTTTGGGATGTGGCGGTGCTGAGCTTCTGTCGATAATTTTCTACTTCTATGCGTATATACTTTTGCGGGGGGCTCTGCGCACATGTTGGATAGCAAAGAAGTTCGAATGCGCAAGCTTTGATGGTTCAAGACAGCCATCGCGATCTCTGTGTCACCACGACATGTTGCTCGAATCATAGCCAAGTGTTCGTGATGAACATCCCAAGCCTGTTCATACTTATTTCTCAGAATATAATACATTACGAGAAAGTCTACGCGCTTAAGATTTTCATCGCGAAGAATGTCTTCATCGTCTTGTAATCTATTTCCCATCATACATGAGTGGAACAGCGCCTCCTCTGCTGGAAGCAGCGTCACAACTTGCACCACTTCCTTCAGACGATGGCTTGTCATCAACCAATTAAACAAAACTTGTAGCAGGTCCGAGCGCTTTTGACTGCGTATTACCGACAACGCACGCTCCCACAGATCCAACTCCAATAAAATGATTACAACTAAATCCGTCAGTGCTGGTGGAGATTGCTCAAGTTCGACTCCAAAAGTGTTCCACACTTTCCATGCCACGACGCTCTCACCTCGATGGACCAGAGTCTCGAGCAAGTGAGATATCAATTCAATTTCAAGATCGTACTTCTGGTGAAGATGCATAGTACTCGATTGCTGTAGAAGACTGATGGCATTCTCATAAATAGCAGCCACCTGGTCGTCTCCAGATGTCTTGACCACAACTGCGTTCTCCATTAGCCATAATGCCAGAAGTGTCAACTTCATATCGTCACGTACATTCAACTGTGTCGCAAGAGAGTCGGCCAACGTCCGCATTTTAGTCGCGATATGAGGCCCACTCTTAACATGCTCTTTCCATGTACTCAAGTAAGCCCTGTCTAAACAAAAATATAGCAGCAAAGCCACTTGAACTCGAAAATATCCTTCAATCGGTTCACGATCCAATTCTTCACCATAAAACTGTACGATATCTTCCTGAATAGTTGGAATACGCAGCACTTCGAAAAGTTGTTTTAATTGAGTTGGCGGACAGCTTCCTCCAAGGTTTGAAGGTGATATATTGGCACTTTTCATCACGTATTCGATCAGTAGCATTGGTTTCTTTGAATCACTATCATGCACCAATTTGCTGCCATAAATCTCTTCAAATTGCTCACGATAGGTAACGCGCAGCGACCTGGCCTGATCATAAAATGCATTATACATGTCCCTATCGGCTGCCACTTCGTTCTCGTGAAGCCACAACATGCAACTGCAAGCGCACGAAACGCTTTGCGAGCGTGCAAGCAGACGCAGTAAGTCCTGGATTCCTGCGGTCGTCAGCCGCATAAGCTCTGTCTCGTTCACAATATTGCCATCAATATCGATTCCATTTGAGCTATACGCAGCCTGACGAAAGGTTTCTTTTAGCCTTTCAATAAGCGCCATAATAATCGTGCGTAGTCCATTTAACTGTCGCAATTCCTCCTCCACAACTTCTTGATTCACTAAGCGCGGTGACTCGCGATCATTATATTGCTGCTCGTTAATCATTTCATTAATACTTTGTTCAATCATTTCAAGATGTCGGCGTGCCCACTGTTGCACAGCAATTGGCTCCTTAAGCACGTAATTTTTAACACTAGCAAAGACGCTATCGGCCTGCGTTTGTAAATCTTCTGCACGGATGTAGGCCACGATAAGATGCGCCAGTCCACTTTTAAGACAAACACTTAAAAGTGCATTACGCTTTAACAGAATCTGAGCATCATGTTGTCCCGAGTGTAGAGAAATATCCACGTTGGCGCGACGGAAGACACCCGAGACGGTGAAGAACTCAAAGGTCTCAGCGGGTTCTACGAACGGTTGCCAGCCAAACTCAGCAAAACGTTCAAGTACCTGTAGAGTATCGAAGTTGTAACAAGTTAAGACATTGTGCTCATATAGAGAAGAGCAGACTCACCGGCAGCAGCATCTTACGCGCAGGCTCCCTAAAAAATGAGGCTTACAAATGGTAAGACGATTGGACAGCATACAAAGACCTAGTCTGATTTAAAATGCTATAAAAATATGATATTAGTTTTTTAATAGTAATACACAGTGATATATGTAAAGCGGACCAATTATTACAATCAAGCTAACTATGCCTCTCCGTTAAAGCCTCTGCATAGGTCTTAAGGCCATGATCGTGGTGTTGAGCGGCACTTTCATCTGTACATGTACTTAATCCAAGAGTCTTGGGTTCCTCGCGGCACATTGGGCAATGCGTACTCCCCTGCAGCCACTCAAGTAAGCACTCTTCGTGAAAAGCATGCTCGCACGGCAGCTTAACCACATTCATTCCGCCGCAATCCTCATCGTCCCATTCGCTAAGGCAGATACTACAGCATTCGTTACTGCATACTCTTCCATCGAATGCGAGTATGTTGCGACGAGAGTTTACGACTACATCTTCAAGTGACAAAACAGCCAAAGTCAGCTTGGCCTCACTCTCAATCTGCTTGTCCGGGTACTCGAGAAAATCGCGTAAAATTGCATACAGCTCTGCTAATTGTTTTCCCTCGGTGGTTGTGATTGACTCAATATCACTAGCAAGGTCAATAGCCATAGGAATGCTAGCAACAATCTTTACAAGCGACTGCACAAAAGACTCAAGTGCTACTCGACGCTCAGCGATAATCGTAATGTTGTCACTGCGAAAGTGACGGCGAGGAAAAACCGATTCGAGTGTCTTATTAAGCGCAAGTATCGGAACCAGATTACTAAAGTTGCTGCACTGCTGTCGGTTGTGCTGCTTCGTAAACTTACGTAGTTGCTGGCGTACAGCGTAAAAATCTGAGTAACGCTTGGCGATACTCCATTTGTTGCGCGTGCTGCGAAAGGAGATGTCCATGTGGTAAATGGTGACATTGGCAGCCACGCCGCCGGCCGGTGCTACCTGCGTGCTAATGCTAAGGGAGTCTTTTGCCTTCTCATGCACTCGTTTCAAACGTTGCGCTTGTATGCTTGATTCCGTCATGATCGTGCTCGCAATGATGAGCTTGTCTGCCACAAAAGGTTTTGCTAAGTGATTCTACTGTCGCACAAGGTTGACGAAATGTGCTTTTGCAAGCGTAGACTTGAAATGTGGCAAACACGACACGACAGCCTTTATGCACTGATGATGGGTGTCGTAATGAGCGCAGGTGATCGAAATTATACCGCGGGCAGCTTTCAGAAATTCGATTGTTGTTTCGGAACTGAAGACGACACACCTGCTAGACCAAATATTAATAGCTGTATATCTCATTTATATATGTTTATTTTGGTGAGCTGGCTGGCAGTGGACGAGGCATAAGGCTGGAGGGTTGTTTATTACGAGGTCAAGTCATTTTTAGTGTGAGGACGCAGTTTGACAGATATTTGGTAATAAAAGCAATACTAAACAGCACTTAAAAATACATTGGCGATTGTCATCAATATGTTCTTCAACGCAAATGCATTTATCCCGCCCTGCATTCTCGCGCGCGATGTGCTGAAATTCTCAAAGCTTGTAGCAGCATTTGATCTCTACAGATGCTTGCAAGAACTAGAATCCTTATTGCTCTTGGATTTACTTGTATTGTATCATCCGCTCAAAGAAAAATACAAATACTGTAATTCCGTCTCATGGGCACCATTAGAACAATCAAAAGTTGTTCAGAGAAATTGCTATTGTCTGGTGAAGCCACTATCTGAGACAGCAGGGCTCTCACCATTCGTAAATATATCGAGAGTCTAGACATTTCTCTCTGCATCCATCCATTATATCTTCTAGCGAAAAAGATATATAGTACATGACAGCAACATTTTGAAGTGTGTAGAAGACACCACACTGCAACATTCCTGCCACATCAAATTGAATACGTGTCTATCAGGGCTACAAAAGAAACTTAGGCATCATGGACAAGTACGTTGGCGAGCAACCATTATATGAATACAATTTTGATGCTGTTTATGACGATTTCTTTGTGCGTTGGGCAGCAATCAGATGGATGCTGCATTGATGACATTTGTGAACTGTCTTGGCGCGGTGATCATGGTGTCTGTGGTTGGTTTTCACTACCTAACAGCCAAGCCCAAGGACGCTGATATGTAAGAATGATATATGCGATTATCAAACAAGTACGTGCTTGAATTACAGCCACATAAGTACAAACTCACAAGTAAACCTTTACAGTTGTCGCTTGAGCACCAATATTGGCTGAGTCATTTGTGGTTCCTCAACACTTAAGCATAATAATCTAATGGTGTCTTCAGACAGTAAATAGCAAAATCGACAATTGGATCCATGACAACTTCGAAGCAGATTTTTGGTGATGATAAATCAATTTTATATATTATATATTGCCTGGGATTTAAAGATCGTAAGACCTCAAACCTACAACAGATAACGATTCACATGCTATCTACCTTGTTGAATCTTCTTTTTATCTGCAACGTAGATAATAGCTCGGTGGTAGCGCATTCGGCTCAAGTCAAGTTAGAAAGTGATCTGTGTTTTGCGTTCTGGTCCAAATGGTGGCCTCTAGTTAAAAATACTTTTCTAGACTTTTAAAGCACAAAATCTGTTTCGAATGACTTTGTAGACGAAATAAATGTTCATTTATCGATACTTTTCATCAGCGCAATCGTTTACATGAAAGCAGGAGTCTCCTATAAGGTATTTGTTCGAAACACAGGGCAAATGTGCTCGTCTTGACCTAAGCTAGGCATCATCTGCACTATTTAAAGCCTGCTGGTATTGTCGAGAGCATAGCTTTTGACAAAGGCGAGACCCGTGCTCACGCTATCCTCAGGAGAGATAGTATGCTTGATCTGACCGACTTTGCCTCCCGGCAGCACAATCACGTGCGACCGCTCCACTCGCGTACCATCGCTAAGAGAGCTACCAAAGTAGCCAATAAGTTGGTGCTTGGGGTCCGACAGAAAGGTATATTTATAATTCTGCGCCTCTTTCCACGCCAAAAGTTCGGACGGGGTATCGGCACCCAGGCCGTAAACGTCAAATCCTGCAGCTGATATCGCCTCCAAATTGTCGTTAAATCCGCAGGCTTGAGTGGTGCAACCAGGTGTGTCAGCTTTCGGGTACATAAAAAAGATAGCTCCGCGGGTTTGAAAAAGATCTTGCACCTTGACCGAGACGGAAGCTTCAGTCAACAGTTCGGCGGCGAAGGTCACGATACTTCCCTCTGTAAGCATTTCACCACTTACATCTAAAGGTTCCTCCTCCTTGGCAGGTTCCTCTTCTTTGGAAGTTTCCTCCTTGAATTCTGCGCCACTCTTGCTCTTGACATATTCAACGGCACGGCTCACACTGTTCGCTGGAGTCACCTTGGCAGCGATGTCGCCCACAACGCCTCCTTTAAGGATGACAACGTGCGAACGCTGCACTTTCTTTCCTGGCAGTGAGCTCCCAAAGTGTGAAATGAGTTTATGTTCAGGGTCGCTGAGCAAATCAAAAGGTAGATTTTCCTTGGTCTTCCACTTGCTCAGCGACTTTGGCGAGTCGCCACTCAGTCCGTAAACCGTGAAACCTGAGTCTTTGATGGTCTGAATATTGTCTCGGAAACCTTAAATTAGATGTAAGCCAAGTAAAAAGAAGGATGTTAATCAATGTGCACAGTAAGCAAATTGTCGAGGCTTATATCTTTCAAAAGACGTACCACAGGCTTGTTTAGTGCACCCAGGCGTGTTTGCACGTGGGTACATAAAGAACACAACACCCTGTTCACGGAAAGTGTCGGCAATCACAACCTCATTTCCCTCCTGATTAAGCAAGGTCACGTTCGCCGTCACAGGCTTGCCTACAGCAATATCACTTGTGACTGCTTTTGGCGTTAATGGCTTTTTGGTTGGGCGTTCTGTCGCTTCTGATTCGGCAGTACGCTTCTGTGGTAGATCAACGACAGGCATCGTTTTTGAGTTCATACGACTACGAGTGGAAACCATCTGAGTTAAGTGGTGTAAGGGGATTATGAAGAACTTTGATTAGCGCAAACGTTGTTTTTCGAATGCTCTTCACCACTGGAAGGTTCCACGTTAACTTTGATTTTGTATTGGTTCCGGTAGAATACTTTCCTCTTGAGCAAGCATACCGGTATGTTTCGAGAATTATGGTGTTCTGTTAACTTAACCTTGAACTTATCATTCTGGAATGTTTGATGGTCAGTGCTAAAGAGGCCTGTTGCAAGCTTGCTTGGCTGGGATTGAAGCCGTTGCTGGTCAATGCTTTGACTCCACGCTTACTACTGTGATTGGTTCTCCAGCTACCACATGATTATCAAAACTGAGCTCGTGGCACATGCGATCGACGAGATGGATGGATCTGTGAGCAGTCTGAATGCGCTAAAGTTAATTCAGAACTAGATACTCTGTTGTGATATGCGATGCAAGGAGACAAACACATTTGTCTGAATATGCGAAACGACAATCACAGCAGCTATCGCTGCAGTACGAGGAGATGCACTATGGAACCGATCTCACCGACATCATTAATGATAGCAATTTCTGTCTGTGCGCTTGTCGCGCTTGAACGATACGAATATACGAAGTTGTTGACTTTTCAGAGTTTGTCGAAAAGGCAATGACTCTTCAGTAATTACTGGCAATCGAAGAATGCACATTGCAGAGACGCCTTAATCGACGACATGGGCAATAACTTGAGAATTCTCTTGAAATGCTCAAGAGGTTCAGCTGCTATGTGCTTGTTGTCAATTAGTTTACTGCGATTCAGGTCATCCTTTACTAATACCAATTACAAAAAATTTTAGATGCGTAAAATTGTTTGTGCGAGTCTCACATTTTTTAAGCCTTTGCAGGATAGTTGCAAGTTCCTCCACCAGCAGGAATTTCCAGAATTAACATACAAACTAGAAAAAAAGATAATTGCAGTCTTCAATAAGCCTTGCAGTTGAAGGCTACGGTTCAAAAGGTGCACCGGTTGCTACATTTTGGTGGATTCATACTATTGTCTTCCTAACTGCAAAATTTAAAGTAATCGGCCATTGCGTTGAGAGGCACTTTTACTTCCGTTGTGACAGAGATTGAGAATAATTTCGACGAAATTACGATTAAGACTGAAATATTTGTAGTCTCGCTCATCACGAGACGCTTCTCGCAGCTAGCTTTGTGACAGTTGTGGTCAAAATTAGTACATAATCTAGAGATCGAACAGATAGCACTCTTTTCTAGCTAGGAAATGTTGGCATAAGCTCTTGTTGCTTGGGTGGAGGAGATTCTCTAAAATACTCATGAGCTAGTGCGTCTTTAGCTGAGATTCGTTGACGAGGACTAAGAGCGAGCATTCGACTCAACAGATCGAAACCTGCCTTTGATAATGAACATCCGGTGCCTGAAATTGTATTAGCAAGTGGAAACTTTTCTCGCAGTCGAGAGCGTTTTGGCCACTTGCCATGCACGCTTACACTCGCATCAGGTACGTCATCATCAACTCCTGGCCAATTCTCTTTGTTTGGCGCGCCCAACAACTTGAATATCTGGTTCGTCTGATCTAATTCGCCACGTCCTGCAAAGAGCGGCTTCATCAGCAGTATCTCGGCAAAGATACATCCAACTGCCCACATATCCACCGCTGTTGAGTACTTCTTGGCTCCAAGCAGTAACTCCGGCGAGCGGTACCACAGCGTTACCACCAATTGCGTGTAAGCTCTCAACGGTGAGCCGTACTTGCGTGCTAGTCCAAAGTCACAAATTTTCAGCACGCCACGTGCGTCATATAATAAATTACTGGTCTTCAGATCTCGGTGTATGTACCACCGGTCATGCATGTACGCGACCGCACTCAGTATCGACTGCATCAGGTACTTGACCTCAGACTGTAGCCACGGAGCTTTCATTTTATTCTGCATAACGTGCTTGAGATCGTTCTCTGCGTAATCCATAACCATGTAAATTTTGTCGGGAGTCGATCCTACGACCATTTCTCGTACTTGAACAATATTTGGGTGATCTAAAGCTAATAACACATTGGTCTCGCGCAATGCGGTGATAGGGAATCCTTCTTGACTAGCATCAGCGCTCATCTTAACCTTCTTTAAAGCCACAATGTCGCCAGTTTTTTTGTCACGTGCTTTGGAAACAACGCCATATGTTCCTTCGTCAATTTTACCAATACGGGCGTAGCTGTCAACACTGCGGCAGCCCAAAAGGTAGAAATTGTGACGATGAGGGTCATCTAGCACAGCAATAGGTTCAGTTGTAGATGTTTTGAAGGCATAAAAAGTGTGGTTATTGGAAGAGGAGGCTTTGTTCTTGATGGAAACTCTAGAGCGAGCGGAGATTTTCTGGTTGCGCCGCGAGAAACGCTCATCGTCTGAATCCGATTCTGAATCCCAACGATTGCGCTTACCCATCTTTGTTGTGAAATTTTATGTTCGTGTCTGATATTTTACGACTATTTCAGTAAAGTTTAACGGTGACCGCGGTAATAATAAAGTGTGATCAGTTTGACTCGCGACAATGCAGAAATATATAGATTAAGTGCACCCAGATCGCTGCGTCGGCGATCGTAATTGAGAGAGATTAAAGTGCATCATTCTTCTGATCTTTATTATTGATGACTTGTCAATATACAGCGATATTTATGCGGCGATTATTCTGCTTCTGCTTTACTATGAATCCGCATGCTGTCAACACTTCTTGAGAACAGCCGAGATCCGCGCTCAGGCTCATGAGTTTTTCATGCACTTCATTACGTGATGAATAACAGACAGCAAGACAAGTGCAGCGACGTTTATTTTTTTTTGCTTGACTGATGCACATCATTAAATTCTTATGCTTTAAGAAGATCATCGTTTGATTAGGAATTAGCACGGACGAGTTCACAACCTTTAGTGTTAAAAAATGAGCGACAGTCTCGATCAAAATTGATGCTGTGCATTTTTTCACTTGTCGCGCAGAAACTTCCGTGTTGGTTCGATAAGCTCAGATACGATACGTTTTTTCTTTCTTGTGGGGCACTGCCGACGCCAATTGTCATGAATGTTGTAACGGGGTTACACGTACCCTGGTACAGGGGTGTGTGTCACACGAGATGGACATGGTGTGGCACCCAAACAAGAATACGGTATGTGGCTGGGCAGTTCGATTTTATATTTATATTTGGAAAATCTATACATTTAGAATTAGGCGGCTTTGCCGCAGATAAGAATATATAGAATTCAGTTTTGGATTTTACAGAAGACTCAATTAGCCTTGGATTAAGGCACCAATTACTCTTGAAGTAAGCGGATTGTGATCCGCTAACTCGTATTTGTTCTAAGTATAGAACGAAAGGTCGGTGACCTAAGTTACGCTTTCTTAAAGCGCCAGCTACGGTAGCCCCGCTGCAAATGTCCTTAGAAGTTTCCGGACCAAAGTTTTCGCAGTCTCATGAGGTACCCAATGGATGTTGAGGCTGTGTCGGGATCCAAGAAAGTGCTATTCCTGACTTAGCCAGGCACAAGTTATGCAGGCGCAACGCCAGTTGTGTGAATGTATAGCACTCAGCGTGTAATTTTACCAGAACGACTTTATAATATGCTGTAGTACAGAATCTCATAACTTGCTGGCAACCCCACGTCATATTCATAAGAACTTAGATCTGCGCAAGCCCCAAGCTCTCTCGTCTTCTGTAAGTGGGTCTTCTGTAAGAGGGTCTTCTGTAAGAGGGTGCTGTTCTCAAACAATAACACAACATACACGCTTGTGCGACTAGAAAGCGATTTCCGATGTAGAGGGAAAAAGCATTACCGAATTGAAGGGAAGAAGAACGACTAAACACCTTCAGAGGAAATTTTGTAACTGAATTTAAATGAACAATGGTTCCTAGCTACATGCAAAACACCCCGAGGGCTCCTAGAGGTTTTAATGATAAAAGCTTGGTATTCTGATTTATGAATCAAGGGTGCACAAAGTTTAAGCCTCAGATTCAACCGATACAAGATCTTAGGGTTGAGGGCTCAGTTGAAGTGACTGGCTTACGCCACACACTTCTAAAGACAGAGACACGTCGATCTCGTCATCCGTACAGACACCAACTTAAACCAACATTCTGTATCGCACAATATGGATGTGACTTAATATTAGATGTCACGTATGCATGTGGGGACACCATACTGTAGATAGCTTTTTTATCAGTTCCCACAATGCCTAAAGAAGGTACATAGAGCACCATCTTGTTCTGACTGAGTATACCAACACCTTGCGTGCGGTGGCAGCCATGTGACAGCGGTAGGGTACGCGCCCACCGAACTTGTGTACCATATTGCAATGGTCCCCATAGATTCGACGCGACAGCTTCGACAAAAGAGAAAGAAAGTCGAATAGCCGAAACCGCTTGCTGTAGACATCGAAGCTATCGGATCACGACAACTAAGCCGTCCAGCAGCAAATGGGCCTGTACCATCTGACCCGATTAGAAGATGCCGGCCCAAATCCTTGGAATCAAGGTCAAGACTAAGGAAGCTTGCTTTTGTCTGGATTAACAGGAGATAACCATCATCGAAGGCAAGTATTTGTTTGGAGAGTCCAAAAAAATGATGATAACTTCTACATCGACGTGTCCAGCATCGACAGCGACGGGGTTGCGGATCTCAAGCTCAAGATTTTTCGAGCTCGGAGCGCAACCGATCTATGGTACGTTCTGAGACTTGGAACAAGATGCGGTGGTGACGACAGCCACCTGGTGCGCTTACTTTAACTAGAGCAGAAATTCGTCGCAAATCTTTGTTTGTGGCTCGGTCTGCAACCGACTCGGGTTTGCTGAATGTATCCACCTGACACAAGCGGAGGATACGTCGTTACATTCCAACCCATGCTAACTGAATACTACTCGCGCTATATACTGGGGCTCCAAGGCTCGGCGGCGAAGACAGCTGCAGCAGTCAGGACAGAGACAGCGTCAGACGCCTCCATGGTAGGCATGGTCATTTGTTTACGTTGTTTTTTGGTAGCCAAGATTGATGTCATTGCTACTCGCGCTCCGGCAGAAAGCAATTATCCACCAAGCGGTGTTCCCAGCCCTGGTAGCGACAAACAGTACTCTCTGTAAACTCACGAATGAATCGGTGATTTAGAGGCAACCTAGGACCTCAAAGCCAACTGTCGCAACCACAAGGAGCATTCCTCAGTGAGTTCCGACAAAACAAAATATAAAGTAGAGCGGTCATTAGGGCAACCGTCTTTGCTAACAAGCCTCTAAAGAGTAGACCTCAGATCGTCGTGGGAGTTGTGAGGACCACCCAATGGAATATAATTGCTGCTTAGCCGCCTTCCATGAGAAGCACCGTCCCCTCTTCCGGATCATATTTCGCAAGAGTCAGGCTCCAATCAGGTTCAGCGAGTCGAAGGATGACAGCCGTTTCCTCATCAAGAACCACATCAACGTTGTGAAAACCAAAAATCATTGCCAATTCCAATAATTGTCGTAAGACGACGGAGAAGGCCGCCGGTCTTCAGCTCCTGCGGGATCATCTTGCGATCGCCGAATCCATGGTCTCGGGGCCGCATATGGTGTTACGAAACACCAACAACGCGGACACAGGGGTGTACCATGCGTCGTTCTTGGCATCACTAGACTGTAACGCCGAGCTGCTCCACGGGCAGACCGCCACCAGCTGTCAGCGATTTGACGCCTACATTTGCATCTATAAAGAGCGTGCTGAGTTTGACGAATTCAACGAAGTCGACTTTGATCGCGAACAAGTGGGTCAAACACAACGGAGACAAGGATTCGAAGAGATGAGACAACTGGTTCTAGCGTGTGGCTTAGTGGTAGAAGGTGTTGTCGGATAGCACAAAATAGCTACTCTGGGCACCAAGAGTACAAGCTTTCTTCATGCCCATGCAAATGTGCACGCATTGCTCTTATCAGTCATATCGAAGCGATGTATTCGATATAATATTTCGAGCGTATGTTGAAGATGAACAATGCGATTTGATCATCAAAGCACTGTCACCGAGTGACATGGAGCGCCATGACAAACTTCCGGGTCGCCTAAAATCATGGCTGCATCATTATGCATACGCAGATTTGAGAGAAACTACCGGTTTCAACGTATAACCGATATGTTGATCGCGTGGAATTCAGCAAAAAAACTCCACCCAGCCTACTCTGGCAGTGGTACGGGTCAAAATTGACGAAGTATTATTCCAACTTTGACAACGCTTAGCGGAGGGCCCCATGCTGGACAGCCCGTGAGCTTGAGATGGCTTCAAATCGAACGATGTAAGCATGCTCTTATGCAGATGGTAGACGATCCGCTCACAGTGGGGCTGGTTCTCTCATTCTAAATTTCTATTGTGGCTCAACCAGTGAGCAAGGTCGAGATCTCACGGCAAGAGATCTGCCTGCTGGTAGTCACCATCAATGGGATAAAGAAGAACGGCAACACGCTGACCGAAAACCGCCTCCCGCGGCACAGCTTTCCTATGTCCGAATGACCAAGCTATACGATTTGCACCACCTCGACATTCTCAATTTTGGCCACGAATCCCGATTCCAGTAATGCCACCACTTCGTCAGCGATCTGGGTACCAACAGCAACAAACGGACCACCGTTCGTTCTGGTGGTACGATCACCGTGCTTTGCTCGGACTTATAATGCTTCGGCACGGCGGTGGAGTTTCCCGATCTGACTGTTTCGGATCACTTTTAGTGATTTTGGTGTCGGTTAGGATGCTCCTGTGTACATCCACAACGTCAAATCGCCTATCGATGACTCCGACAAAGGTGCTGCTTCGACCACCTGCGCGTCGACCTGTTCGAAAACAACGCGCTCCACCACGTGCTCAACAAGCCCAGCATGTCTCTCAAGAATATCATTGACTCGTCTCAGCCCTCGCTTAATAGTCATCAATTGGGAGTGGTGGATCCTACCATACTAGACGAACGAGTGTATACTAATCCTGAGCCATGCAAAAATCGACGTGACTATATTGTGACGTCCAATGACTTCAGCAACGCAGTGTATGGCGATAACAAGTACATCGAGTCCAAGTATACAGGCGATCACTTGTCGCACGAAGCCTAATATCCGTTTAAAGTCTTAATTGCAAGGCCGCAGCTTTTGATGATCCCATGCATACCTACTCGAACACCCGGAGGTTGCCAAAGCCGTCCAGGCCTAGGCTCAGGAAGGGCTGCAAGAGGTCTAGTCTATCAGCAACCCAGGTCAAATCGAGGAGAAATGGAAGAAGTCGGCCCATTAACAGCTGCAGGATATCCATCTCAAGTTTCAATCACAAAACAGAAGTGCGGTCGGAAACACCCGTCAAACGCTAAACAAAATAGCGAAGCGATTCCATAAAAATTGCCAAGCAATGTCCCAGGCTGGCTTTGATGCCGCCACGGAAAAATACGGTGAGTTGGCGAATCGATCTAGTTGATATAACTAAGTTGTAGCCTTCGATTTACAGGTTTAGCATGCCTTGCCCTCCTTTCCCTCCCATTCTAGGAAAGGGTGTCCAACTTGTAGTTGACTTCCTCCAAATACTCGAAGAAATTATTCATCGCCCGTAGAGGACGCGATGCGCTGTCAGAAGTTGCACTGTGTGCAGGAGACGAAGAAGGTCTCTGCTTGCAGGCATTCTCGGAACCAGTGAGGCTGGGTGTCCTCCGTGTCTTCGACACAGGGCTCATTGAGCAGAGAATATGTGAAGAAGGTCGTGGTGATATTGTGGTGTCTTGGACACGCGAGCACGTTCGAGGCGACAGTTGAATGTGAAATGTAGATGTTTATAGTCTTGGTGGGGGAGAGTGTAACGGGGTCACACTAGACGGTGTGGCTACACTTAAATAACAAATCGGTACGTGGCTGAAACAGCCAGTATTTAATTTGGTTTTGCTATATAGATAGGAAAACCTATAGATTAAGATATAGGCGGTTTTGCCGCAAAACAGACAAATACGCTTACATTTTAAACGGAATAGTTAATTAGTCTTGTAATAAGATTGCAGTTACTTTTGGAGCAAGCGGATTGCGATTTGCTACACTCACACTGGTTTTAAGTATAGAACGAAGGTTTCCGACTTTAACTAAGCTTCCTTTTTAGCAGAAGAGCTACGACAGCCCCGCTGCAAATATGGCGCTACTCAATTGTGGCTTCATATGGCTACTATTTTCTCCGAATGCTTTTGCAACATGTCTCTGTTAGGGAACTGTGCATTTTCAAAATATCGTGTGCAGTGCTGCTCTTAGCGGAAGATTTTAGCTAGTAGCACCATCAAACGAGCAGCGCTAAAGTCTCTTTCATAACACTCAAAGTAGCCGTTTGTGATATCTCTATTCGCTGCAATATATTTTCTTCTGGTAGAAGGGCATCGAATACAATTAAAAGCAAGCGTATTTTTGAACGCGTAAGGGCTGGGTGCGCCTCATATAAAGGTGGTGCTGCGTATACCTACTTTTTAGCATCTTATAAGTGTGACACCCACTGCAACGACAAGCAATTTATGTTGCGGTGTGTATGGGTCTAAGAACTATGAGCAAGCTCACAACCATATTTGTGATGAAGCTGAACAGAAAAGGAATTTTCCCGGCGTGCGATGCATTAAGGACAATTTTCTGGCATCAGTTTAGAATAGATTACCGGAAGAACTCTCTATGATGTTGAGTATCAACGTGTGATGAGTTAAGGTGTCTATATGACTTGTTATAGACTGAAGTATACTAAAAATATACCAGCGAGCCTGCTAGTACAAAACAACCGAAGAAAATGTACAGCTTGTCTGCTAGCGTACAGATATCTATTATAGGTTGCCAGGAAAGTATAGTTGTCAAGTCGAACTTCATTGCCAAGAGCATTAGTTCGCGTGTATTAACCACTCAGCGAGCGAGAGCACCAAAGTTGGTGAAGCACAAACTTGATCGATGCATGGTCCCCTTCGATGAAACCAACGCAGAGACTCCCGCACGTGTGCGCCGTAAGTCGTGTATACTACCCTCAGCGTCAACCCACAGAAAATGATGACGATCGCACGCATGATCAACCATAGATCTTTCAGCATGCCAACGCATGCATCAGTGGTGTGATTCGACGTCCAAGCATGATGACGATCCAGGTCGGGGTAAAATTAAGAACGAGATCCAATCACGGAAAATACTGATTATATCGCAAAGAGCAATGCGTATTCAAAAACAGATGGCGCCTTCTTCACTGTGGAATACACTTTGTGGTTGCCGTGGATGATCCACAGGTGAGCTTCTAGCGGACGAGAGCGCATTGACAACAGCCTTATGGTCAGTCAATACTGCATGGTAGCAGTATGATGCTTACGCAGCCGCTAAAACCTATTGATGTCGTCTGGTGTGGCGCGGTCGTGCTAAATTTTGCTTAGGTACGGTTTGTTCGGGGTCGATGGCTTCTATATGATGCTGGATAGCTGGGATTTGGGTAGCGAAGGGACTGCATGCACTCGCATCATTACTTTCGCACCAACAAACGGAGACCGAGGAATCCCCGTGATTGTGTCAGTGGGGACCAGTGAACCATCTACACACAGTCCGAGCAGCCACTGAAGGACTTCTGTGACTTGGACATGACCGCCTGTAATGTTTGTAAGCCGGTAATAGGTAGTTTATGTGGAAGCAAGCAAACGCGTCGACGTCTAGCCATGTACCATTCTGACAGGAAAAAAATATCATTGTCTTGTGGGCGTTGGCTATTGCCACTCGCCACTGATGAAACAAGACTCCAAATCAGTGGTAAAATTCATCCAGCCATATGTCTTATATCACTTCGCTTTGACATGGTGTACTAATCTAGGGTTTTGAAAATGGTGTAGAGCAGCTTCACCCAGTGAGAGAAGACGTATCACAGCCCACGCAATCTAGCACCTAATATTCATATTCAGTTGGATCAGTCGTTTGGCTATTCACAGTTAAAGCACATGGTGTAGGCTTCTTCGTCTCTCGCAATTACCAGATAAAGCAGATTAATAAGAAAGTGAAAGTGGTTATTGATGGCTCAATTTTTTGAATGCATCCTGCTCGGCGTGGATGAGTTTGGGTAGGAAGAGTCGCATTCGAATTGTTAGCGCTATCGACAGAGCTTTAATATCGACTTCCATGAGCGAGATTGTTCAGGTGTCTCTTATATCGGCTTGAGAACCCTTAATGTTTGACAGACCGCTTAATGGCTCTGGAAGCGTAGGATCGCACCTCTCGCTAACTATTAGTTGAACACGATGCTCATGCATCCACCCATGACATCGGTTACATCCATGCAGGAGTCAGCAGTGAAGCCATCCGCTCCCAAGAACAGAGCTAGCCCTAATTTGCTTGAGCGTATTAGCCAGGTCGACATTAAAGCCTGAAGTGTTCAGTAGGACTTGATCTTCCGCCGACAATCGCCCGTCGATCGTATCCAGTAACTGCCGACGCGGCTGGCGACGCAGGTCTTGCTAAGTTATCCAAATCTCTCCCATGAAAGACCGCAATGAGGCCATAAGCTTTTAAGATGTGGATGACGCGCGAATTGCGTCCATTCGAACTCTAGACTTCGTCAGTGCTGACAAGCCAAAGGATTGTAGGAAGAACTATTTAGATGACGTCAAGGTGCCCCAGCGGCTTGAAGTGAGCCCTGCTCGAATCTTGCGGACACCGTGCCCGTTTCCCGACCCCAATGGCCTCGAGAAGGCACAGAAGCAGCAGTCAGATGCGCTGATTTGGTTCTTAAAGAAATGATCTGGTGGAACTTTATTGATGCTTTTATTGGACCTAAATAGACTCGTTTGGTTGCTGGTAGCCTACGTCCCACAAGATTTCCACCAACTCACAAAACTAAAAATAAAACCACTTCCGGCCCTTATGCAGATCGTGTGTAAGGAATAGTTTTGTCCGTCTTTGTGCCACAAAGTGCTGCTTATATTTGGGTCTGCTGGTTACTATCCGTTCTAGCAGCTCTTGAATATATGCTCAGCACACACAACACCAAGATAAACAGGTCGAGTACGTGTGCTTTATGACAAATTTCGACTGTAAAAAATGCATATGTATTTAAAGTAAACGAGCCACAAAATACGCCAGATAAAAAACACTACAAGGAGCCCACGGTCAGACTAAACTTCTTAAAGTCGAAGAATTCTAAATTCATATTCGAGTGATCTCTAAGGGTATGTAAATCAGTGCAATGCGATCGGCTCAAGGCGTTAACCAACCAAGTCGATCACACGAGCGCGATGATTAATCCCATTCATGTTGAAAGTTTGCTCTTGGCTTGCCATGACAGCTTTTGATGCAAGCAATAGATCAGCCATCCACTCGCGAGACATTAGTGTGCCAATCACCGTGAAAGAAGTTTCTATAAATTTTAAGATGTGGTAGCTTCTGCGGATACTCGCTACTTTACGGCATAATCTTTCGGAATGTTCAGCTACTCTGTTAGACTAATCAAAATTTGCTGTCAAGATAGATCCAGAATTCGCTTTAAACCGGCTTAGCGCTTAATTACTGCGGATACTAGGTTTCCAAATAATACTTTTATCTATTTTTAACGTTTTTTACGTGGAGCATAGGAATATCTGTGACATTTGCTGCGCAAAGACTTGATCGAGTAGTGACCAAGAATGGGTAAACACATAGGCTTTAATATTTTGGTTGAACCAGTATAATATTGTAGTCAGACCTTGACCATGTATGTACGTTTGAGACGTTAGATGTAAAATGGCATCCCCGATATCGACGTCTTTAATAGGCCATTTGGCGAGTAAATTTCTGGTTTTGAGCAAAATTCTAATTTTGGCACACCATGCATCTTGTAAGGTTACCAGATCGCCTTCAAACTGGTGTTACAGCGGGGCTGCCGTAGCTTAGCGCTTGAGGAAGCGTAATTTAGGTCACCGACTTTTCGTTCTATACTTAGAACAAGTACGGCTTAGCAGATCGCAATCCGCTTGCTCCAAGAGTGATTAGTGCCTTACCTTAACCCAAGGCTAATTACTCTTCCGTTTAAAATTCGACACTGTTTTTTATTTGTTTTTATCTGCGGCAAAGCCGCCATATTTTAAATGTTCAGATTTTCCTTAATACACTAAATATATATAGTAAAATCTCAATACATGCATAACTACTGGCTACCTAGCCACATTGTTTGGGTGCAGTCACACCATGCCCATCTGGTGTGAGACACACACCTGTTACCAGGGTATGTGTAACCCCGTTACAGGTGTCCTTAAAAGTATCCCCATTTTTCGAATTCAATAAGGGACACAAAACCCAAAATTAGGATATGCCTTTAAAATGTGGAGCTTATATAACTGTTAATTGGATAAATTGTTGTATATATGTTAGTAAAAACTGTACCATTTTGACGAAATTCTCATTCCGAGAAAATAGACCGTAACTGCCCGCGACAGTGGAAGTGCTGATTCTCTCAGCGTGTAACGCAAGAAATTAATAGTGGATGAAGTTTAAGTGCTTCGTTCGTTTAATGCGATACTTTTGTTTATAATTGATTATAACGATAGAGAGGCAACACAAAGGCGTGAGATCTAATTATGAGTGAAATCTCATTGAGCATGCACAGAAGATTTGTTGATCCTTTCGTTAATTATAGCGATATGACCGAACTCACAAGTTTTCATCAATCAACTGCCGTTTCAATGAGAGGATTACAAGCTGTAATATCAGCTATTTCTGTCATTTCTCATTCAATGACTCATAGTGACCATGTACGACTAAACTCGACGAGTGATAGGTTCGCAGTGCATCTGCAGCACATACAATTAGCATTCCGACGTCGGAGGAGAATCGGCGTGCGTGTCTATAGCCCCATTTTCTAAATACAAACTTTAATCGACATTCTCGATGCTCACATCTCAATTCAAAACTTGAATCGCAAATCCTTAAATCACTTTACATCGTCAAGCAGACAAATGGCTCCCAATCAACACTCTACTACTACAGATCGCATTACTGAATCGAAAGTTTTGTCTGCAGAAACCATTTCTATTCTCAAAACGACCGCTCCGGTTGTCAAGGTGCACGGTAATGAGATCACCTCCACCATGTACAAAATTATGTTTTCAGAGTTTCCAGAGGTTCAAAACCTTTTCAACATGTCGCATCATCGCGTGGCTGGTGCCACGAAAGGAGGGGCTCCTTCTGGTGTATCTCGTCAGGCTGCAACACTCGCCAATGCAGTTATCGGCTTTGCTGCAAATTGTGATCAACTCGATAATCTCGGCGATGCTGTTCCACGCATGGTACACAAACATGTGAGCCTCGATATTCGAGCAAAACATTATCCGATTGTCGGTGGCTGCCTACTTCGTGCCATCAAACAGGTTCTTGGAAATGCTGCTACAGATGAAATTATGGATGCGTGGAAAGAAGCATACTGGTTTCTTGCCCACCTCCTCATTCAAGCAGAGGATCAGATGCGTGACGAATTTGAAGGCATGCCTGGTGGTTGGGTTGGATATCGCGAGCTGCGCGTAGCTCGCAAAGTGAAAGAGAGTACTGAAGTCACTTCGTTTTATCTCGAAAGCACTGACCCATCTAAAGGTCTTATGAATTTCAAACCGGGTCAGTTTCTGTCGCTCAAATTCGACCAACTTCAAAGTGATCGCTCGATTGTACGCAATTACAGTTTGTCTTCTGCACCCGGACAAAAGTTTTATCGCATTTCTGTTAAGAAAGAGTCGGGTACGAGTGACATTCCGGCTGGAATTGTCTCGAGCTATTTGCACGATCATGTTACAATTGGCAGCATTCTTCATGTAGGTCCACCATGTGGTCATTTCCAATTGGAACCGTCCACCAAGCCAATTGTGTTTATCAGTGGTGGCGTGGGTACCACCCCTTTACTGAGTATGCTCGAATCTCTTCTAGCTTCATCACCGAAGAAGAAATCAAAAAAATCTATTCGATTCGTTCAATATGCTCGCAACCCCAATGTTGTCGCCTTTCGCAAGCATATTGAAAAAATAACCAAGAAGAATGAATCCGTCACCGCGCACACAGTCTACGGAAGTTTTGATCTTAAACAATTCGAGACATTCCTACCATCAAGAGATTGCGAATTCTACTTTTGTGGTCCTGCTGGGTTCATGACGACTGTATATAAAGCGCTTAGCAACAAATGGGGAATTCCTACATCTCAGCTACACTACGAGTATTTTGGCCCGACACAAGACATTAGTGCCGAAACATCAATACGGCGACCGTCGTCGTCATGCCCGTTTGCGATGTTCGACTCTCACACTCAGGAAATGAGTTTTAATTGCAAGAACTTTCGGTCGCGCTTAGTGGTCGCTGCAATGGTTGCAACGACAGCTGTCCTGCTAACAACAATCTTACGACTTAGAAAATAATTGACTTAGAGGTTGTCGCTGTGAACAAGACATCGACAATACAATTTAGTCTGAATTGACATTTATTTTAATTTTACTAGCTTTACGAGCTTCGTGTTCATGTGAGTGTCTTAACGCTACAAACGAGTCTTTGGGTGGACTACCTTCTATGTTGAAAATGTGGCCTTGGTGTTGAAAAGCAGTTTCTTAACGAGCAGCTTACAGCAATATTCCAAATTGGTTTGAAGTATTGTAAGAATTTCAATATTAAGCACAACTTTTGGTCAAATTTGGTAAAAGCAAAGACTGGATGAATATGAGCTCTGGACGTGTCAAAGTGTTGTGCGAGCGCATAATGAGTCGAGGCTACGAGCCGCGCGTTTCTCGCCTGATGGAAAAAGTCAAAGCTGTCGTTCGTGCGCAACCCGGTTTTGTCTCTATTGACACGTATGCACAGATAGACGACCAGACTAAATACGTTGTCTTCTCTGAGGTTAGAAATAGTCTACTGCTTGGTTTTGGTCCACTACCTACGTATAATGTTCCTGTATTTGTTGATACTAGTGGAAATCGAAAAAGGATCTTGACACATGGCTAGCTAGCGAAGAATTTCAAACGTGCACGCAACAAATCAATGAATTGCTGGATGTACCAGGACTGAACATGCGCGTCTTTAAAATCCCTAAGGACAATGTCTTTCTTTTATAAACACAGCAAGATGATATTGTCTAAGTCACTGCCTTCTCTATACATTCGTCTAGTCCGTCTTGCATCCTTTAATAAAATTCTTTATCCGATCAACTGTGTTTCGTACCGACTTGGTAAAGGAATGAGGTTTACTATCTGGATCTTCTCCTTTCTCCGCTCGCTCTTTCTCTTCTTTCAAAAACTCTTTCATCAATTCTTCCTGTCGTTCGGATAAGTTTCTTTATAGCATCAAAGTAAAGTCACAAACAATTAACATCACCAATCATCCAGACAAAATACTAATAACGTACTTGGGGACGCAAACTTGAAGGTTCACAAGTTGTGAGCCACGACGGTTTGAGTTTAGCTCCTTGATTCCTTTGCCCCGCATTTGTAGCACAGTATCTGGTTGTGTGCCCCGTGGAATCTTCATTTCGACTTCTCCAGTTAATGTTGGCACGACCACATTACCACCAAGTACAGCCTGCGCAACTGAGATGGGTACGTCCACAAGTACATCCGTATTACGCCGCTTGAAAAACGGATCTGGTAAGACATGAATGCCGACATACAAGTGTCCTGCCGGCCCACCGCGCTGACCAGGCTCCCCTTGATGTGCAAGACGGAGATTCATACCCTGGTCCACACCTTCAGGAATTTTCACCTCAACCGTCCGGGGTTTCTTGACTGTACCCTTTCCGTGACACGATCCACATGGATACTCAATAATCGATCCTTTACCACGACAGCGACGGCACGGTGTCTCGACTGCAAAGAATCCCTGCTGCATAATTTGAACACCAGAACCATTGCAAGTTGAACAAGTCTTTGATTTCGTGCCAGGTTTAGCTCCTGACCCATCGCATGTGTCACACTCAACATTGGCCGTGATGTTCAAGTCGCGCGTTGTGCCTCTCACGGCCTCCATAAAGTTAAGTGTAATGTCTACCTGAATGTCTGAGCCACGTTGTGGCTGGTTGGTGCTACGACTTGAACGTCCACTAAAACCTTGACTACCGAAAAATTCGCCAAAAATGTCTTCAAATCCTTGTCCCTGAAAGCCTCCACCACCAAAACCCGCTTGCTCATCCACGCCGGCGTGACCATAATCGTCATATCTTTGTCGTTTTTCGTCATCACCCAAGATCTCCCAAGCTTCAGTAGCCTCCGCAAACTTCTTTGCTGCATCAGGATCTGCTTTATTTGTGTCTGGATGGTATTTTTTAGCTAATTGATAATACTTCTTTTTAATCTCATTCTTGCTCGCTTCGCGTGAAATTCCCAGAATATCATAATAATCGCGTTTACTGGGTTCCATGGTAGCGCGCGTAGTGTGAAACGTGGCGCAATGATGTCCAAAAAGTCCAGCATTATAATTCAGTGCTGCTGCTCGACGGTGCTGTGAGCGTAGAGCGCGCAGCGCTCCTGAGCGCAGCAGCCCTGATCGAATAGCCATATGACGTTGACAATAATTATGACAATGATACCCAATTGTGTGGACACCCGGTTTTCTAGAATCTACTGGTGATTTTAAGCCAATCTTATGCTTACGATTATTGTGATTTGTCAAAATATAAAACCTGCGACGTGTGAAAACCGTTTTGTTTTGAAACGACGCAATGACTTGCCAAGATGTCAGAGACGCAAAATGACGATCATGAGCTACTGATAAAGGAAGTAGTGAAGGATGTATCAGATCCTGTGATTGTAGACGCTCAAGGTCCCGAAGAGGATAAACAGCTTTATGACGTGAGAGGTCAGATAAATGACGATAACGATGAAGAGGATGCGCAGAGTGACAAGGACAGAGGTGAGATAAATGACGATAGCGACGAAGAGGATAGTACAGATGGGGATGAAGATGAAAATGATAATTTAACGCAAACTATCATGGACATGGGACGACATGATCGCATGCAGCGTATCCAAAAGGTGCTGTATGAGCAGCTTGTGGGCAACGACGAGCGTCTGTCGTTAGAGCTTCGGGAGAAGGAGGAGGAGCTTCGTCGTACTAAGGCTGCACGTGAAGATGTCGGTGTGGCTTTGTATGGAGTACAGCAACAACTTGCGCAGCTGCAAGTTGCACTTGAGGGAGCTCATCAACGTCTTTTAACGCTGCGTGATGAACGCTTTTCAAGTGAAGATATGCTCGATGAGTGGAAGAAAAGCGCAGAGGAGAAAAAGCTGGCCGCCGAACAGCGTCGTGCACACTTTTATAAGACACAAGCAGAGCTTGACTCTTTGAATGCAACGTTAAGACAAGTAGAGAAATATAACGAGGAAATGAAGCACGAGATCGCAAGCACTCAACGTGCCGCGGAGAAAGCAGAGGAATCAATGACTGTTGCAGAGAAAGACAAGGTAAAGCAGGATTTGTACATTGATCGACTGAATGAACAAGTGAAGACATTGCAAGAGCAACTCGCTATCAATGCAGCACAGCTTAAAACACAAAGATTGGAGACAAAAGCGGCTGAGGAGACGCTGCGTCAGGCAGCAGCACAAATGGAATCTGTTACTTTTGAAAAGAAGCAACTTCTGCAGCAATGGAAGAGCTCACTCATCGGCATGCAACAGCGCGATACTGCCTTACAGGCCACTCAAGTTGCGATCTCAAAGGTGGGCGAGGACACATTGGCATTGAATGCTGAACAACGTGGCTACAAGCTCTCAATTGAAAAGGCTCAGCAGACTCATGAAACGCTAATTACTACTATTGAGCGCTTTAACGCAGAAATACGGTTCATAGAGGAGCAAACTGAGAAATTGCGAGCCGAGCACGAGCGTCTCACAGCTCGTCACGAGTTGCTATCCAAGTCACTTAAACAAACCGAGTCTCAATTCTTAATTGTTTCAAAGGAAGGCAAGAGGTTAGAAGTCGAAGCAACTCAAGTAGCGCATCACTTGGAGACAACACAGCGTGAACGCCACGCTCTAGAAGACGAGATTGCCGCGGAAAAGAATGACCGAACTACTGTCCACAAGGCAGCGCATAATCTTACAAAGGAGACACAAAGACTTGTGACACAAGTACACGAGAAAGAAGTTGAACTTGCAAATTTGCGCAACGAGATGGCTCGAGTGGGAGTGGATGCATTGAATGTACAGAATCACATTGCGCATCTTACAGAAACCCAACGAGTTCTTGTCGAAGAGCTTAAGCGAGATGATCAGAGAGTGGAACGTGGGGAACTCGAGATCCGACAACGGAACGATGAGATTGAAAAGAAAATGCTGCGTCTGGATCGACTGAATCGAAAGTACGAGCATTTGGTTAGCAAGATGGAGGATGCAGACACGGGTCCACTGGAAGCGACAATCAATAATTTGGTTCGTGAGACAAAAATTGGAAGAGAAGAGAATATATCAAAGCAGAAAATGTGGCTACGAGCACAAACAGCTCTAGTTCATGCTGCTAGTGAAACACAAGAATTAAGCGAACGCAATCAGGAATGCAAGAGCAAAACGAGTGTATTGGAACAGAAACAATTGCGGCTTCAGCACGAGCTGCAAGAAATGCAACGTGAGCTTCGAGACCTCTCGAACGGTATTGCGTCACTGCACGCAGACACGGGACGGCTGAATGGACTGATTTCGCGCCAAGGGTCTCGACACGATGAATTACTAAATAGCAATCATGCGTTTGAACTTGACTTTGCTACTGAATTGCGAGAGCTTGAAGCGACTTCCATTTCTATGGAAGCACGCGCTGCTAGTTTACGGCAGGAAAAACACGAACTGGTAGCTCGAGTCGTGGAAGTGGAGCGACAGCTCATGCTATGGGAGAAAAAGATTCAGCTGGAAAAGGAAACACAGGCAGCACTTGACCCTGAAATTGGACAGGCAGAGGCACGGAGTATGGAGAAAGAGATCCATCGGATGCAGCTGCGACTCGAAGCCTTGCAAAGAAGTCAAGAGCAAATGCTGCAAGATATGGAGCAAGCAGTTCACAAACGCGATGTCATTGCGATGCGTGGACGCAGTAAGAAAGAACAAGAGGCAGAATTAACATTTGCAGCATTGACGGCAAAGGTGTCAACACTACAGAATCAATTGCGCAAAAGTGAGCGAGATACTTCACGACTGGACAAGAGCATTCGCACGCAATTGGTAGCGGGTCAAGAAATTTCGTTTCAACTTGAAAAAGTATCAGCTGAAGTCAAGGTGCATGAGGAGCGTGGAGTATCTCTTCAACGTTCGATTAATACGGCACTTTACAACAAGCAGCGATATATAGATGCGGCTGCACGTAAATTGCGAATGATCAAGCGGTTTGACTCGCTATGCCGTGGAGTAGGTACTGGTTCGCTGGACAACGAACAAGCGAATTTTAAGTTGAAAAAAGCAAAGGAGGGGATTGAAAAGGTTCGAGCTATTGTATCCATGCTAGAAAAACAAAACCCTCACTTAGCTGAAGTTCTTCCTCGCGTTTTGCTGCTTGCCGAAGATCCACCACCTTTAAACAAGTAGGGATTCAATTTTATATTATTCTTCGTTGTACTCTATTCGTCGGTCTTGTAGCATTTCGAGAAAGCTACATAACTTGAGGGCAACAATTTCAAGATGAGATATACCGCTCGTCATGAGCGCAGTTATAAAGCGTGAAGCTCTTAAGTACATACTGTCGGACAGATAATACAACAACGTTAATGCAAACTTTCCCATCGCAAAATTATATGAAGCATTTTTCTTACTCGATGTGATCTCTTCGAGTTCGTAAGAGTACCGCACATACTTGCTTGCCACCCAAAACAATGTCACTTTTTACCAACAATTCCAACACCGATACACATTGCCAGAGTGCTAGTATTTCAGATGACTCGAGAGGATCTTCATCATCAATATCCAGCTCTTCTTCGACCATTTTTTTCTCTTCACTCCATTCATTTTTCTCTATCTTGCCCTTTTTGAGTCCCTCAATCGCAATAGCTGTGCGCGATACTGCGACACAAATCGTCTTGAAGAATTTCGGAAGCCAATCTATAAAAGCTGGTGCTTGAATAGCTAGCAACATAACAGACGTGGGGTTTTCACCCATTCTCCTCATCATTTGACGCGGACACAAGCGAAAATCTTCGTTTTGCTGCACTGTGTCGAGTGCAAGTAGTAGTGCAGCTTGAGCTACCATAAATTTCTTACGCATTTTGCGTGTGATGGACTTCAAAGCAAAGCTTTCAACTCCTTGAGCAAGTAAATTGCTTGCCAATTCGTTCATTGACAACATTTCAATTTGATTTGCTTGTAATTGCATGTCAAAGCACATAACATCAAACACTCGCATAATGCTAAGTAGATACATCACACGCGTCTCAGTTTGACGCACAGATATTGAAAGTTCGCGAGCTAAATAGACAGCTAGACCGACACAGCCCGAAACCAATGTACGGTCTTCGAAAAAGAGTTGTTTCAATTCAGTAGAAACATGTGCAGCGGTTGACAATTCATCAAGTAGATCACTACGCTTGACGTCGTCTTGTGCCTGAGCTAACTCAGTGATGAACAATTTTAATAAACTCATAAGCTCAAGACGTTTCTCGGGAGTGCTGCGTGCACAGTGAATTTGTGGCATCAAGCGTCTCTATGATAGCAGAATAACGAGTTAGATTTGTTGTGCTCTACTTACTGACATCAAAATTCAGACCTGGTTGTCGATGCGCAGTGCTCGCAATAACTGAAAAAAGAGTTGAGTGTGAGGTTCAAACGTCGAGACGAAAAGTTCTGATGGTACGTTCTTGCATGTCATCTCCTGTATCTGGAGACGAAAAAGTTGACTGGTTGGTAGCAATAATAGATCCCGCTGCTTTTTATTAGCAGGCACCACGCGGTCGATTGATAAAATATTTCGTAAAGGAAGAGAGATGTCCTTAGCAGCCCCTTTTCGACCTAAGAGCGGCACGATGAACAATGTGTCCCTGCTTAGTGCAAACAATTGAAACTGCATTGGCGCTGTGCTCACTACTGCAGGTTCATGATAAATTAATTTGTCGAACTGAAGTGACTTTAGTCTCGTTCGCAAGCGCTCTGGGTCCACATGCCGTGGCCGACACAACGTTGGTGACAGAAGCATTTTTCGTACAATGAGGCAGCGATTTAAACGAAAGATCAGCAAGACTTTATACTCTTGCTCGTTTGGTCTATTGAGAGTATTAATACATCTACCGCTCCACTCAATCATCTTCAATCGCTACGTCCTCGTTCTCGTTCGCGTCTTCGTCTTCATATTCTTCCACTTTATGGCTACTGCTGTTGTCTATCTCTTCTTCACCTTCGTGATAAATCACAGTGGCACGAGACTTTCCACCTTCCTGTTCATTGCTATCATTTCTTACATGAATCTGTCCCAACACTAATGCTAGACGACCCGACAGTTTCTGCATCTGCTCATGCACTTGCAATCTGGTTTCTAAAAGCTGATAGAGTGCTGATAAACTAGACACAAGATCAGGTTGTGCCATAAGGTACGCCGTGTGATGCAGCAAAACAGCTCGTAGCCATGGACACAGCCGTGCAAATCGATTCGGAGAGCGCTCAAGCTTCTGAACAATCACTTCTAGCAATACTAGAACACGCGAAGCAGATACACGTGCGATAGTTTTGGCCACAATTTTCACGTCACGTGTACGCAGGCAGTATTCCAATAACGCATTGTCGCGTGCCTGCAGAGCCTGCTCAAGGACACTGGCCAAAGACGATGCATCCGGTTTGTTACCGGGAGCCTTTCCAGGTGTCTCAGCATCGCGCTCAGCACGGCTAATCGCAGCAGTCACATCACCCTCGACACGCTCACGCAACGCCTCAACACGCTCAGCAAGCGTCAACTCATCTTCCTCCTCATCTGCTACGCCAATCAGATCCTCAAAACTGGCAGTTTCGTCCGTGACTGCCATGGAATTCACCAGAGCACGACGTTCACTTAGTGTCGGCACGTGCGTCTTTTCATTATCCATAGCAGCCTCTACTTTCTGCCGCTTGCTACCACTTTTGCTTGAATGATCAGCCTGCTCAGCCTTAAGCAGCAAAGCATCACTAATCTCTGCAAACTCCAGCTTTTTTTTCCATTGACTTGGTGCATTTTCCTCCACAAGAGAGACTTTTTCGAACACAGGCTTAACAAGTGACCCACGTGCTACAAGCACGTCTAATTTTTGATTCTCACCAATTTGTAAGCATAAATCAGCTAGCAATATGCCGGCGCTCTCCTCTGTCGAGAGCGTTGGTGACAACGGTTTGGAAGCCAGCGCCAGCTCGGACGTGTCGTTCACCTGCTGATACTTGTGTGCCCACAAAAACATAGAACCGGACGAATCCGTCGCGCCAACCAGCAAATCCACGATGGGCTTAGTAACTTCCTCGTTCTCCTTCTTGGTCTTTTTGACTTTTTTATTCTTCTTGACGACCACAGTCTCACCAAGCGAAGCTCTTGCAAATAATGCATTAGCACTGCTAGGTAGACTTAACGTGACAGCTGGCGCATCGTGTTCCGTCAAGTTCAGATCGTAGATGTTAACAAATCGTGCACCAGTCGTTGCCGCCACCAAGAATCGAGACGAGACGAGTCCATCTTCCACGGTGGCAAATCTCAATTTTGTCACAGCAGATGACAGACCAGACACGAGCTTTCTACTTTTTTTACCCGACGCTAAGTCAAACGTACGCAACGCTGAGCCCCCGGCTGCCAAAACTTCACCATCTGCAGAGACCGCAAGAGCCGACGCACCGCTTGTACCAACCCGAAATTTACGCTCCAATGTACAAGTGCGAACATTCCACTCCAACACATGCTTCTCACTTGAGCTTGAGTACAGTAGCGAACATTGTGTGTTAAAAACAAGTGCCTGAACGGGACTTGAGCCGTGCACATTGTCAGTTTGAATTGTGTCTTTGACGTCACCCGTGGTCAAGTCCCAGAGTACAATAACGCCGTTACTAGTACCCATTGCAAGCATTCCAAAGTTACTAGCACCACTACGTTTCTTGCTCTTAACTTTCGACTGTGTCCAGGCTAAACTCGTGTATCGATAGCTTAGATGATCACGCTCTTTAAGTTCTTGTAACAATGTCCCATTAGCAAGATCCCATACTTTAATTCGACCATCCTCTGATACGGTTACGTAGTGGGTCTGTGAATCAGTAAAGAGCTGCATGGCAGGGGACGTCCGAACTCGGGAGTGCTCACAAACTGAATGGAGCTCCGTCAATTCTACTGGAGCAGAGCTGTTTAAGTCAAAATAAGAGGGAGTAGTCAAGATAGAGGGTTTCTAGTGGTCAACATGAAATATGTGACGTGGAGCAAAAAAATATGTTTCAAAAGTGTTTTATCGTGAAGGAAGTAGACGCTGGACGAGAGCGTAGGGAGATACTAACGAGCCTTTAACGGGAGATACAGAACGTGAGCTTTCACTATTGTTCTTGGTAGAGACATGAGATCGTTTAATGGAAGAAACAGGTACAGCGATGCAAGAGGGGAAGGCACGAGGTCGAGAACGTCTTGAATTCTCGTCAAGACTAGCGTTTTCAATTGATTGCGATGGCCTTTGACTTGTGTGAATTAATGACTTTTCCGGTGAATTCTGCATACTTGTGTTGATGAGAGATGACTTGGAATTGTCTGATACGAGACTCAAGCGATACCCTCCACCAACACGCTTAACAGTCGTATTCCGTCGAGAATTTAATGGTGGTGGCTGTGGGCGTACTGGTTTAGAGTACGAATTATTTGATAAAAAAGTTGACAGTGTTGTGCTGTCGTCTGAATCCGAGAAAAGAAGATCGAGGCTTATTCCTCTCCTCAATGCCTCGTCAAGAATCTTCTCGTCAAGAGAACGATTATCTACAAGTGACACTGAAGTCTCTGACAACATTCTTTCCTCATTTTGATCATCATCATTCTCTTCATCTTCAGCAAGCGCAGCAAGTACAGTCAGTCGACGTGCTTCATCAAGAGCTTTTAAATGTTTGCGTGTCTGTTGCTGAGGTATCGTAGCAGCAAAATGCATCTCACGTTCTCGTTCTTCCTCTCGTTCCCTTGCAAGACGTTCACGCTCTCGTTCAACCTGCTGTCGACTCACATATACTTTCATTGCTCGCTGAAGTACTAAAGCCGCTCCATGCGTTTTTTGCGCAAGCCTAAGGACTCGAGCGATTCGCCGTGCCAAAGCACCTCGTATTACTCTTTGCACTGTAATGGCTGCAAAAGTCTCACGTGCTTGTTCATCCGCTTGTTTTGCTTCTTGACGCATTTGCCATACTCGTCGTTGACGAGCTGTTTCACGCTGCATTCGCCTCTGCTTACGGTTTGCTTCTTCCTCTTCAAATTGCTGTTCTCTGGTACGCAGCTTTTCCATCTTGTCATGCAATAATCGAGTACGTTGTGCTGTGCGCTCCACAACACGTGCATAATTCTCGAGTGATCCATTTTCGTACATCATTTCATGAAATTGCGACGTAAAGTGGGCGCTCCGAGAATTAGAAGGTACGCTTAAAGCTCGGTGTGCGTCAATCTGAACACCAACATTTCCAGGCCGTGCAGTAAATAGTAATGGCAGCTTTGACTTTGTTGACGGAGATCCTGGTAGACTCGTAACCTGAGCTGTGCTTTGGTTGATCATGTGTCACTTGCATTCACGAAATGAGCTTCAGATTGAAAGTTAAACGTAATCTAATCTATATCCAGCAGAGCTAGATTTCTGTATTTCTGTCACCGTTCTTCCTCGACTATTTATAAATGACGTGCGTCTTGTCCATTCCTCTACGACATCACAACTACCGTACTTGTCTTTGTGTCGTCTAGTTAATTTGCTTCCTCTTAACTGCTACTATCATCGCTTGTGTCTTCTTCGCTAGAAGTTACGTTATCATAATCTGAGTCTGAGCTGGAAGACAAAGCTATTGTTTCGTGTTCACAGTCAGTCTCAAAGAGCCTACGTTCGAGCTCTTCCAATGCCCATCCTGTCTTACTCTTTGTGAACGCCGCGATTTGTTTATCGAGCTCTACGCTTACCTGTTGAAGCCGCTCATTTGAAACAGATTGAATCCATACACAGTAATCCTGAATATAAAGTGAGTTGAGTAGATATTGTGTTTCTGACTTTTCAATGATTCGGTAGAGGGTGAGCAGAGCTCGTAAGACGACGCGTTTTCCTCGTTTTAAAACCTCATTCGCCTCCTCCACACAGCGCATCGCGAGGTCATATTGTCTTAGGAATGGAAAGGTTATCATGCGACGTATGGCTGAGCGTATCACATCATGCAAGTCGGAATTCGAATCTAGCCATGATAACGTGGGGCTTAAAATGCTCACCGTCCACGTAGATTCTACTCCACTATCGCCTTGTGTAGTCAATTGGTCGTATACAAAGCCGATGAGAATATCCACGAGACCACCAATGACCAAAATCTCATCATCACTTCCTTCTGGCAACAAATACTCTTTTCGTGGAAGTCGAAGTAGGATTTCTTGCTCAATATCAGTAAATGTGACACTTGTTTCCGAAGCAAAAGGTACAGTTGACGAGGGAGATAAAGTAGCATTTAAAGACAAGATGTTGAGGCTATCATTCATACGATTGATGTCGAGATTTGTGCTCTCTTCTCGTGTAATATTATTGGATGTCAAGACGGGATATTTTCTCCAAAAAGGCTCGTAGGTCATAGCAAGTTTAAAGTACATGTCATCTTTCTGATTTCCAACGTCCATCAGGTAGCGTTCTATATCAAACATCTTTTCCTCTGCATCTTCCCGTAAATTCCGTCGTTCTTCAGTTTGAACATGTTCTGGATCAGGTAGAGATATTATCTCACTCACTTCACCATGCCAGACGCGAAAAAAGTTACTGTACGCACGATTGAATCCATACGTAGGTGTAACTTCAGTAACGCGAATGTTTGTTGACTTAACAGGAGTTTTTATTGAATTGAGCGTGATGGAATTTATGACTTTTTGCGGTGCTGAAGTTTCAAGTTTTAAAAGCGAGGAATTGGATTCCATGCTTGAAATTGAAGTATTTGTCGTTGTTGTTTTAGAGTCAAATGATTTGCCATCAATCAATGCATTCAATCGATCGTTCTCTTCTTGAAAAGTCCCGATGGACGTTGGACTCGTCGATTCCAAGACTTCAATAAGTGGTGCTTTGCTAGATATTGAAACAATACAAACAACACGTCAAATTAGTGCAAATAACTAAATTTTCAATACAATATATTGTAAATGTACCCGTGACAATTTGCTATACTTTTTGTGGGTATGCTTTGCGGCAGTAGTAGTTTCGTGAGCATGTCAAGGTCTGTAAAGTACTGCCCAGGTTCCTTCTTAGGCAAATGTATCACAATCGTACCGTTGTCCTACAGTAAGTTCAGTTTCATTTAAGTATTGCATTGCAATATTATTGTTACAATAAGTTACCTTATTGGGGTCGTATACAGCCTTGGCAAGCTCGTCGTCCATAACCTCGTACGGAAAGTGCAACTTGAGCAAGTATGGTTTGCAGTAAAATGTAAAATCAACTCCATCAACGTAAAACTCCATGTCTGACACACGAACGTATGGTACGTGAACGTGAACAAACACCCACGTAGTGTCTTGAGTCACGTGGAACTTGGGCGTCGCTACCATTTGATGGGCAGCGGTAAGAAATGACAGATAAAAACAGCTAAAATATAGTCTTAAAAACTATGAATTAAAATTGTTAAAGTTTGGATCCATCGGGGAGGGACAGTAAAATTACCGGAATTTTTCATACTTCGTCATGGCGCCAGATATTGCGATGACATTAGTAGATGACAGTGCGGGGCTAACGAGCTACTACGAGCAAAAGATTGAGCATCTAGAGCTTACAGTACGTGATGAAACGCAAAATTTACGTCGTCTTCAGGCACAGCGTAATGAGCTCAACTCGAAAGGTAGAATGGATGTAATATTTCAATCGATACATCTCTTAAGAGTAATGACATTCTGTCGCGACTTATTCTATAGTCCGTTTATTGCGTGAAGAGTTACAACTATTACAAGAGCCTGGATCGTATGTTGGAGAAGTAGTAAAGCAAATGGGAAAGTCGAAAGTACTTGTAAAAGTAAATCCAGAGGGCAAGTACGTCGTTGACGTTGATAAGGGCATTGACATCACCAAGTGCACACCAAACACGCGTGTAGCACTACGTAATGACAGCTATGTACTTCATAAAATTCTACCGACTAAGGTACTGATTCGATTATTTGGTAAGAACATTTCAATTGACATTCAATTCTTGTCATAGGTGGACCCTCTTGTAAGCTTAATGAAGGTGGAAAAGGTGCCTGATTCAACGTATGATATGATTGGGGGTCTTGACAAACAAATTCGTGAAATCAAAGAAGTGATTGAACTTCCAATTAAACATCCAGAACTCTTTGATGCTCTTGGAGTAGCACAACCTAAGGGTGTATTACTCTATGGACCTCCTGGAACGGGCAAGACATTACTAGCTCGTGCCGTTGCTCATCATACGGACTGTACATTTATTCGTGTCTCGGGTGCCGAGCTCGTCCAAAAGTACATTGGTGAAGGCTCACGAATGGTGCGCGAACTCTTTGTAATGGCCCGTGAAGCGTCTCCATCGATAATTTTCATGGATGAAATCGATTCGATTGGTAGTTCACGAATGGAAAGCGGTGGTGGAGACTCGGAAGTGCAGCGTACGATGCTTGAGCTTTTGAATCAACTCGATGGTTTTGAACCAGCACAGAATATCAAAGTCATTATGGCGACGAATCGAATTGATATATTAGATGCTGCTCTTCTGCGTCCTGGTCGAATTGATCGAAAGATTGAGTTTCCAAATCCAACGGAAGGGGTAAGTGGGTGATTCATTAATCTATCAGCAATATTTATCCTCAATTCTAATTGCAAATTGGATCCATATGAACTAGTCGCGAATTGATATCATGCGTATTCATTCGAGAAAAATGAATCTACTGCGTGGTATTAATCTTAAGGTGATTGCGGAAAAAATGCCGACAGCATCTGGTGCCGAATGCAAGGCCGTGTGCACTGAAGCTGGCATGTTTGCTCTCCGGGAGCGTCGAATCCACGTGACGCAAGAAGATTTCGAAATGGCGGTATCCAAGGTCATGAAGAAAGACTCGGAGCAAAATATGTCGATCAACAAACTATGGACGTAAGACGACGCAAGCATGTAAAGCCATTTGGGGATCAAGTGTACGTATTGCATTGGAAGGATGTAACGGTAGGCTTTTTCTCATAACAATAACGAATAATCGTCTTTGGTGCACTGCAAATTGCATGCTTTCATCTTTTTCTTTATTCCGTTTTCGGCGACTCCCAGTTGTAGTTATCAAAAAGCTGATACTCCATCGGAATTTTCTCTGGAAACTTCACCATATGATCAATGCCTCTCAATGTCATGGATGTAAATTCTGCATCAAAGTTTACGAATGCTCCTGCCCGAGGACGAAGTGGTGGAGCATGCAGAGTTCGATTAAGCAATTTCGTCCAGTCAATGTGATGTTTTGAAAAGAACGCATGTTGTTTAATGCCCGCTACACCACCACCCGCTGCTCGACGAGCACCCAGTCGTTCTGTCGGATCAATTTGAAGTAAATTCTGAATCAAGTCGCGCGCTTCTTTACTCATAGTAGGTGGAAACGAGACGGTCCCCTCCATAATGAGTGCGTACAATTGTGTTCTGTTTGTAGCAGTATAAAACGGTGGTTGGCCGGTCAAAAGTTCATATAGCATACAACCAAGTGCCCAGAAATCCACTGTCTTTCCATACCCTCGCACAGAAGAGGTTGACGATCGTTCATTAAGTGCTAGCACTTCCGGTGCAATATAATCTTTTGAACCACAAAAAGTCATGGCTAGTGTCCAGTCGTCCACGTCTGGTTTTGACAATCCAAAGTCGGCAAGACGAACGTGACCTTGCTGATCAAGAAGGATGTTTTCAGGCTTGAGATCTCGGTAAATAATATCATGATCATGCAAGTGTTCAAGTGCTAAAAGAACTTCTGCGACGTAAAAAGCAGCAACTGGTTCAGTAAATTGACCACGTTGCGATAGATGGAAAAACAGTTCGCCACCTGGACAATAATCAAGCACTAAGTGTAAATGCTCGATAGTCTGGAAACATGCGTGCATCTTAACAATAAACGGATGATCACGACACCGAGTTAGCACTGTCTTCTCTGCTCGTGACAATTGAATTTGGTTCTGTGCTGCGATGACTCGTTTATTAAGCGTTTTGATTGCCACTAATGCGCCTGAAGGCAAGTGGCGAGCTACCATCACATGACCAAACCCACCACGACCAATGACTTTAAGTGGTTCATACTGGCGCAGCATATACCCACCACTGTAACTCTCGGCAATACTCACAGCTTGAACCAGTCGAATATCCGTCATGGGAACTGGAACTAGAATCTGCTTTCCAGGCGATAGTGGATGGACATTCTTAGAGACGGGAGATGATAGTGGTGTGGTAGGAGACGCTGTACGGTGTGCGATAGCCTTGGCCTTTTGCGGAAGCGACGTTGGTGACAATAGGCGAGAGTGAGATTTCGATGGACTGCTTGCAGGGTTCGATACAATTGAACTATTGACAGTAGCGGGGTGAAGTCCGACTGGATCAATCAGTTCACATTGACTTGCTTCTGTCTTGACAATGTCTCGTACTGGCGCTAATCGACATGTTTGATCATCGCTCGTTTGTGCAGTCGCTGCTTCACTACTTAGTCTTCGTCTGCTGGTGGAAGAACACCTGGTAGATACTACAGAGCTTTTCACATCAATAGATTGTGAGTCATGAACGCAGATTGATCGTCTCTGCTGTTGATGGTCTTGTATTGATAAATATCCTTCATGAGCCATAGTCATCGTAACGATATCAAATGGTTCAGACAACGGCTCCGAAGCAGAGACGAAGCGAATACGTGAACCGAGAGGTTGCTGAGTACTTTGTACAACCACTGAAAAACGTCGCGCAGTATCTGTCTGCTGTGTCGAACAAAGGTCCCTATGTTCTTCCCCAGGCTTGATTAAAAGAGAGAGACTACGACCGGCAGTCTCTACATACCCATTAACACAGAGCTCGTGACAATGTTCGGGATTTATATTCCGTTCCGTCACGATTTCTTCCTGTTCATAAGAGTTTAAAAAACGGCGTGGGAACGCTTTTTGTGCATACGATAGTCTAGTGCGTGGTGAGTCCTGATATCTCGTAGAATGTGCTACATTGTTACTGGTTTCAACAGGCTCATTCATGGCATTTGTGTTTTGAGAATTCCCTTTGTGAAGACTAGAGCGCAACACATTCATGCCTCGACAGACGACCATGTTGCTGTCAACCTGTACGTTCGTAGCCTCCAACTCAGGCTCACTCTCCGACACCAACATACTGTCTTCATGATTACTACTGCGAGGGCTTCGATTTCGACGAGCCCATTGTGGAATGAGGTTTGAAAGGCTGGAAAGCGTCATCAAACGCGACGCCTTTTGTACTTTGTTATTGCGTCGAGTAGAGTCAAGCTCTATTCCGTTCTCTGTGAATTGATTCTGACGAAATTTCGCGCCTGCACCATTGATCATTTGTTTGATGTTCTGAAAGGCCATTGCAGTATATCCATGAAAATGGAGAATAAGCGTTCCTGAACAACAAAGAATTAGCTTGTGAAATCAAGTCGTGGAAAGAGAATGTATTTTAACACGGAGCACATTACGTACCCCAGACTCGTAATGGAGATTGCAATTCAACGCAAAAGTTTCCAGGCTTTGCCGATGATGCGTACGAATGTACAAAATATTCTGCATTCTGTAATGCTAGAACTCCACACGGGGCCGTAGCAGCCGAATGCTGAAAGTAAAAGAGGTAACCTGTCCAACAAATTGAAAAATGAGTATGTGATCAGTTAGAAATCGTTCGACAGAACCATTAGCGTACCGTCTAAGATGACAAAGATACGTGATACGATCTTGTTGGTTTTCCTGCCTCGCTTTGTTAATACTGGTTGTGTTCGGAGGTTGATACCATGAAATAAGGTGGTCTTGTCAAAGATTGTACGATCATTGAGTTGTGGTACTGGGTTGAAAGGAGCTGCGACATTGACATGTTTCACCATTTGCAATCTTGAGTGAGTTTGACAATACGAGAGCCCCTTGCTTCAAGCGCAGATAGAGAGAGGATAGAGTAACACCCAGATTAGTTTTCTTGAGTCACGTACATACTTAGCAATCATAAGAATAGGAGCGTTAGAGAAAATGGCGGGTGACTGGTGCATGTCCTAACTTAGAACGACATTCTTTAGTGAGAAAAATTCTTTTAAGGTGACGCCCTCGCGTTACTATTGTGATCAGGACGTATGAGCATAATCGTTTAGAGAAAAAATGAAAGGATTGGCTCAGATATAATTTTGCACAGGCCATAGCAGTACACCTTGATCACGAGTAGAGTACATTTCGCATTGCCAGTGGGTAAGTATTAGACTCGCTGTGATGATATCACTTACTACTGGACGTCTGCGAGAAATTGAAGAGGTAATTTGGACAAGCATCGAGTTTATTGTAGGTTTGATTTGTCTTTATCACATCTCTGCGGAAGCGAAAGAGATACTACCGTGATTCGTTATCACTGCGTGAATGTAAGGCTTTATCGGATTCTTTTCTCGAATAAGGTAAGTCATATGATGCCTTTATTTAGACGATGGCTGGTTTGTCAATCGATACTATGACTAAATGTTCGTTCTGTTTGTTGGTATCACTTTTATGATCGCGTTGAGAAGTTCGGATTTTGTATTCTTGAGCGAGCGTGAAATATCGAAAATTCTTCTTGAGGGATAGAATCCTTCTACTATCGCTACTTACCGTGTGATTTGGATATGCCGTCTGCATCACCTTTAATCAACGGGTGCATCCAATGAATACTTTGAATTCCATCGCACCTTAAAGTTGTTGGTGCAATCTTTCGCTGTCGGTGCGTGTATCCGACAATGCACTTTAAACCATTTTGGAGCATTGTTGACATCCACTGTATCGACAATCTTTCTAGTCGAGCAACAGCAGTCTAAGAAGCGAATTTGGTGCTGTCCTGCTCACCACTTTCGGAATTGCTCGTATATGCAGTACCTCTACAATTGGGAGCCTTTTCATCCAAGTCGTGATATGCTGTACATACCATTATGTTGTCGAGATCAGAAGTCGTACCATGATATAGATCTGAAATATGGGAATCCATAACAAACGCCATGTTTTTCATTAAATATGACGTACAATAAGCTTTTGCTTAAGTCCGCTTTTTTAATATGGATTAAGAAATTCGAAAATGTTTATTGAGATTTGCTAGATAGCGATAACCTTTGCCAATGGTTCGTTATTGAGCATTTCATCAATCTTACCTTGAGCCCGAAACTATGACTGTGGTAGACTGCAAATTCGTAAATTGAGGTCAAAAACTTGTATTAATTAATCTACAATTTCTTTGTCAATTTTAAATTGTTCTCGGTATCTTTAAAACTCGCTTGTTACTACATTTCAGAATTGGGTTCATTCAAACCCAAAGACTTACGACGCTGTTTTGGAAGATGAGATTTTGAATCGATCCATTGATTTGCAATAGTGCAGCTCTCCATAACCGAGACTAAATCATTTACCATGCCATCCTCGCTTTTTCCTTCATCAATTGTCTTTCTTCCTGCACAAAATTTAGGAAGTAAATCTGCTTTTTCAAGGCAATTCTTTTATGTATCCGCGGAGATAGCACTTCATGCTCTGACAACATAATTGGCCGCGTCCAGCTGAAAGGCTGGTTCTCGGAATTCACTCCCGCTGCGCCTCGTATCAATTTGGCAGCGTCTGTTTCTTTACAAATTTTGAGATCACTTGTCAGATCATTATAGAAAAAAAAAATCATCAGTATCAATTTGTAGCGCTTTTTCGTTGTAGCGAGTCCATTGGCTGTTTCTATGATTAACGTTTAGGATACTTTTTATTCCATTTTTTCGGAAGGCTGAGATTGTACATTACCAACACGTCATGATCCCTCTGATCATAAGTCCCCCCAACGTCTGGGCAGAGTGGCACATCAAACTTCCACGAGTTCTTGGAGTCGGAGTATCCCCGCAGCATCACAAGATATCGGATTTGAATCCTCTTCCAGTCCGTTCTGCGTAAAAGAAACGGTCGGAAACTTCTTCATACCATTGCCATAAGTCATCACCGCCGACCAATGCCTACTTTGATCAAACTTTGTTACTAGTCATTGCCGCCCAGATTTGCTAGCGGGTGTTGGCTATCCTAATAATTGCCACAGGAATTTGCTCAGTCTCGTCTGCATTGCGACAAACAATGGACGTAACCTTTTCTTCGAAATTTTCTTGCCTCTTCTAGTAATCAGATCTTCAGATGGACACGAAACAATATAGCGAGGCAGCAAGCGCAAGAATAAACCTGTTTCATCCATTTTATAGACGCAACTTAAGTAATATTTTTTATATATCTCCTCACCTTTTTTTCAATGCTTATGGAGTCTGAGAGTTGTTTGATTTGATTCCATCGTCTTCGATTTGAAGTGAAATGGATTGCAGTTGTCCTCTGATAACGAAAATCTCGGTACTAGCCTCAAATTTCTCGCGATCAGCCATCAGATCCGCTTTTTATTTTGCTTTGACTATCACTATTTGCAGGCGGCAGCTCATTAGAATGACTTTGGCAACCTACAAAGTACTTGTCAAGTTTGTCTTCTAATGCTAAGTGCTGTGGTTTTCCGATTGTTTTCTTTCTCACTGTAACATATATTTTTCGAGGACTAATTTTCTTTGTTGCAGTCATCTTATTACGAGCTGTTGTCACCAACACCATACTCTCTCGCTGAGATCCGCCTGAAAGTTTTTATGCCGGCTGGCAACTCCAATTTTTCAAAAATTTTGATGCGTTGAGCCTCGCTACGGTGCTGCCTTCCCCTCCTCCCTTGTTCTGACAGCGCGAATATGTCTCCATTTTATAAAATGCGGAGACGATAGACTGAAAAGCGCTAAGCCTGCAACCGTCAGATAAGTCCGCACTAAGCGGCCAAGATGAAGGTGTGGGCTTAGGGATGATAACTGTACATAAGAAGCCTAAATCCTAAGCACCAAGCTGGGTGTGAGGTTGCTGTCGACGTTTCCCGAAGCGGGCTGACCGTTTAATTTGCTCGTCTGGCCGTGGTACTTGCTATGGGATCATTTACAAAACGGGTCACCCCTTTCCAGAAGCAACGCGGAACTAAATATGCTTTATAAGTCACAATCCGAAACCTGACGGGAGATTGGACATGTTTCCATGCTTTTTAATGTCTACAAAGGCGGTGCAGCTCGAGAAGAATCCAATTTGGAGCGACGCCGCACAGAGACTAGCATGATCTATATACGTCCTTTTCGTCCAGTACTTTTTCGTCAGCGCTACAAAGTCAGCATCCAATGATGTGGGAGCATCATCCGGAGAAATGACAATCCCTAAACAGCGACAATAAAGGCTCCATGTATTCCTTTATTTACTGAATGCAGAGTATCTTGAACTTTCAATTTTGATCCTCAAAGCGAATTTGAAAATTGCCAATTCTGTTTCACCCAGTAGACGACCGCGGTAGATGAATCAACTGAGCCAATTACCAAAGCGAATGCTTAAAAAGTATTGCACAGGCATTCTGACGGATATTATGATGTGGAAAGTCTGATTCCATTGCGATTTCTTCTCGCAGTCAATCATATACCAGTCGGGCTGTCTTTCCGTTCAACTGCTCGCGTCATCACAAATCATCACATTCACACAAAGAATGCCAAGCTCAATAGTGAACATGCAGTAGGACTATTTGCTCGGATACTGTCGACTTGAATCCGAACACATTATACAACATTCTCGCTGACAGATTACATGGTGATTCTCGATCGCTGCTGATTGCAATACACACTTCAAACTGTCTTTCATTAATGTTTGCATTTGAGGATGCATTTTGGGTGTACTACATACCCACTGCACCACTGCTGTCCCTTTCTTCACGACCGACACATCCAAAAACTTATTCACTCAATTTGTTTGAATGCTGGATGTTTTGTCAACTGGCTGGCGTGATAAATCGCTCTCCGTCAGTTGTGATGGAGCAAACACGATAACCGAGCGACATTCTGGCGTCGTCACTTGTATTAAGAAGCTGAAAGAAATAATATCCTTCGGGTTTGGTGTATTCCTCATCAAGTGGAACTTGTAATCGAATCGATCACAAAATAGCTGAAAAAGAACTGTCGCGCATGCATTATCAGTGTACCTTTGATTCCAGGCAAAATTTGATCACTGAGATGAAGGATAAGTGTTTTTGATATACGACCCGATTATTTGCGTTCTGAATAATGTTTCAGTGGATGCGGAACAAACGACTACAAATGATGAGTAACCTCAGGTCTAAACGTCCAGATCAAGCGCATTTTACATACTGGTGATCTTTAGCTGCTGCAGTATGCCCGTTGCATAATGCATTTGAAATTGCCATGATCACACTGCAATCTCCGAAGCTGTTAAATCCAAAGCAACCCGATCCGAAATCTGACTGCCAAACCTTGATATCAAGATAAATGCTTCCGACAATTCGTACGCTTCATTGCTGCCAGGTCAGTATATTGCTGAGGTCATGTTCTGGTTGAGCACTGTTTCAGCATATGGTAACGAGAAAGCAGTACATACTTTACCTAAGCAATCCAAAGTGTCCCAACAACGCTTAGGTCCTCAATATATTCTGAATCTTAAAACATAACCTCACGACGATGTTTCGTTATGCGTGGAACAATATGCAGAGACACTTTAATCTCCTTAGAGAATGTATCGCGGTGTCGCTACTGCCCTCGCTAAAACTACCACAATAAAAAAAAGACTCCAAGCGCACAGCATCAAGCAGCCTATCCCCTAAGGCATTTCCAAACTGAAAAGTACGATGTCCTTTCGACGATCGAATTTTTGCTATGAGATTCCATATTGTGTCATATGCCAGAACTCTGGTGAATATAATATAGCTTACTTCGGGCAATATCTCAAGAGGCCAACGCTGCTAGCACACATCATGCATCGTCTATAAATTTTGTTGTAATAGATCCTGATGCAGACTTATTTTCTGTATCATTTTTAGCCTGTTTTTATACTATATACACTGTCAATTGTAATTTACGAGGCTTCGGTAAAGAATTCTTTAACTGTGTTATGGACTAAGAATCCAATTCTGGTGTACGTAAACATTACGCTATCGTCATTCGGACTTAAAACGAGGCTCAGAAATAACAGAATGAAGTACGATGATGAAATATTATACTTGGTGGGGTGGTGAGACTTCGTACGGTACGTGTGCTACTAGCCTCGGATCATGCATCAATTTATTGTGATAGATAAAATATTTGGTAATTTAAGAGCAGGACCGCAATCATCTAAAGTGAGAAAGTACTTAGCTTGCCCTTCAGAGTAACATATATATAGAAGTAGGCCCAGTTGAAGTTTATATATTATATATGTCTAACTTCCCTCCACAAAAATTATGTCATGCATGACGTGAGGATTATAGCCCACGCGTCCCACGACTTGACTCACACGGAATTCCAGCGTGCTTCGTACCATTCTAGTGCTTTGATATTCATGTTCATTGCGCAAAAGTGTGATGTGTACGTACACCATTATACAATAACTAATATGTTACAGTCTACCCACCAAAATGTGAACCACAGAAGAGCTCACTTGAATTTTGTCTTCTGATAGCATTGCACAATAGTAAGCGCTAGCTCAACAAGCCTTTAGAGCAGGTTCGAGCCTTGACCTTGCGCCATTTCAGGTGAGGAAGCCGACATGTTCTTCAAAGAATGCTCATGCCCGTTGAAAAGGGACACGACAGGCTCGCAACGATATTCTGCTCGTATCCATTGAACTGGATTTTCAAGCCGAGCTTGTCAGTCTGCAAGCATCAAAGTTGCAACAACTTTTGCAGACCCCATCGCGTCGAAAATTCTAACATTAGTCTATAAAAAATTGCCCGCCTCACCGTCGTGGAGCTCTTGCACGCCTTTACATGCAGGCTTCATGCCCAAACATAGAGCAAAGGGAGCGCTCGGTCTAAACCTCCTGGTTTGAACTCCTCGTAAAAACCGCCAGCGTAGGTCAGCAGAGGTCGTGGTCTCAGATAGCTCCGTACCTTCAACGATGATTGTACTTCGGGTTTGGACGCTGACGAATGTACCTACGAATATCGCACTTATGTCACGCACTCGATCAGAATAACTCGTCGTCTGACATTACCCGCAGCTTTCTAATTTTGATGCAGAGAAGCAGGTCTCAGACTATAATGTCGTTTGATGTTTGACTTTGCGACATTCAAAGTTGACGCGGATGCTCATCATCCCAAGTTCATGCTTTTGATAGCCCATCTTCATGAGCTGCTGCTACGGTGAACAGTCAAGTCTCAAAATTGGAAAAAAACGGACCAAACTCGTTAGTTGAAAGTGTTTTGCGTCGTGTTGCCCTAATCGGCTACTTTTCCCAGAACTTGAAGACAGAGTGTACGCCAAGGCGTTATGGATACAACGCTGGAGAAAACTTGATGGTGTGGGTATCCATCCCCCATGTTCTTAGTTACTCTTCCGTTTTTCTAAATACTGGTCACAGCCCTGGCGATCCTGTCAGTCTTCTATCCTTCCCGCGCAAAAATCGGTCGTCCCATGCCGATCGAGCGGTGTCACTTCAGTGGCTAGCCCTCGTGAGCTTTATTGTTTATGGCGAAGCGATGGCATTACGGAGTCCCCTTTGCGGATGAGAGCTGTTTCTCAGCCCTAGAATCAAAGTCTGCCGATTTGTAGGGGATGGTTGAAAATTTCTACGTTTTGAACGCAGCACTTGACTGCCAAATGACTCGTTAGAGCGAGATCGTGATATGGCTTCAGCCAGCCCTTGAAGAACACAGGATGTGCTCGCATTCGTTTCAAGATTTTGGGAGTAGCTCATTCCCTCTCTGATTACAGCCGAAAGCGGTCCCATGTAGCGAATTTGCAACTTAGTCATATAGACTGCATACACTACGCGTTTGAGTAGGTTTACAGCGCTCAAAATTTTTTTTGCATCTATAACAGATTTGCGTATCAGTGCGTTGCTCTTGTATATTCTGGCTTTCAGCGATAGATTCGTGCACACAACGCTTGACATCCCGTATCAGAAAGATAAAATTTGTGGTTGTGCTATGATTTGTAGCCGGGCCAATATTAGCTAGTCGAATCGTACCGATAGCCCCCGTTATCAAGATCGGAGCAAAGGTGGTGTTGAAGTGACGAAAGCTTTGGTCAAACCATTCATAAAACGGGACAAAGCCGGTAGATGCATGAACAGCATTACCGGGCTAAGAAAGTCAATGACTAGGAGCTTTTTGTTCCAGCACCGCGATCTCCTTGCGCAAGTGCGTAGAGGGCTATCTGCCACTTCGCGACATATGCGTTCGGTCTGGTCATGTGGTCAAAAATGTACATGTTAAAATCTGGCGTCCAGCATATAAATTTTGCCAAAGATCTTCTATGAAGTGCAAATTTCAAAATAAAGCTATGACCATCGGCAAGCGATGTTGGCAAAAATTTTTGACGACGAACTGCTTCGCTGTATTAGCAACGGTTTTCGGACAGCAGCGAGATATTTGATCACACAATCCAGGCAGACCACGAAATCTGTAACAGCAAAACGCGCACTCAGCTTCTATCATAACAGATTACAAACATTCTGCCGAAACCGTTAGACTATACTATGCAACAACGGTTTCAACCATACTGGAAATAGTCCAAATCGCCCACCAAGTATGACCAAGTGATATATGCAAAACCTGGAAAACGCAGACTAAAGACAGTGTACATCGTGCGCGGGCAGAAACAAAAAGTCAGGTCGCGGTCAACTCAATCATCGTCGACTTCGGACCCGACTTCACGGGAATGTCCATTGTTCACCACAACCTTCTGGGGGTCTGTTGAACAATTGCTACGGCCATCAATTGAGTCGCAATGCGAAGATCGTCCAGTTTTCAATGGGGAAGCTCGACGATGGTGATTTTTTGTGATGAGTAGGCGAGCTTACCTTCACACAAAATACAATTTGCACCTTCCTTAGTTTCATTTCACATTTGTACTCTATATGCCTTCCATCTTCCATCCATCATGGACACACCCGCGGTTGCGAACCACGTGCAGAAAATATCGTTCCTTGTGGACCATGCAAGTCTAATCCAAATTTAGATGTGTTTTTGAGCTTGACATGCATCTTGAATTCGTCGTATCAAAACACTCGATAGAATTCCTGTCAACGCGTTTTCTTCGTTCACCTGCTACAGTATCGTTAGAGGGTTCAAAGACTTGACATATTTTCTATAATGACCATTCATTCTTGAGTACTTGTTGTGGCTCTACAGCTGTCTTGTCAGCCTTCATTTTCACAATTACCTCGTAGCCGCTAAATTTTTACACATGTATTCAGCTGAGTCGAATAAAGATCACCTAACAATCACCAACTACTCAATCTATAGAAGCATCCAGTGGCTGCACCAAAGGATCGTCTGCTGCAAATTTGGGATCGATGTGCTGGCAGCAGCTTGGATAATAGCTTTAATATTCCGATCAGAAGCCGAAACAATCGCCATATATGAAGTAAATACATTTGTCCGAATCTTTTTGGGAAGGATACCAGTTATTGAAGTGTACTGTCTACTTTTTGTTGCTTATTTCTGCACTTGCATTTACAAACGTGATATGTAAAATATCGTGTTTCAGCAGCGAATTTCAGCGACTTATTTTTTTCTGTACTTAAGATTTGAAATCGCACCTTTAAAAAGCATTTTTAGACCAAACAATTAAAGCATCAGAGTGAAATTTTACTACGTTCGTTGAACGTACAGAAAGGAGTCGAGATGTTGCCGCACGGTCGAATGAAGACAATATCAATATCCATGGAAAAAATCAATTTGTTCACACGCCTAGTAAGAGATCCATTGACCATTGTAGCCATCAAATGTGCTTGAATTTGCGTTTACTTGCTGTACGCACTCGTTGCTTACAATTGTCAAGCGACTTTCACTTATTGATAATTCAGTCATCTAAGAAATCAAGGAGAAGCACTTGAATAATGCCTTTGCCTCTATTTGATGTCAACTATACTTCGGTAAAGATGTGCATTAAGAAACATAAACTACCTTATCTACATGTAACGGAGCTTTTTTGCCCCTTTGCTTTGGCTTATATGGCTGAACTTTTTTGCTCTCTCGCTTTGACTTTTTCTTTAAATCTGGAAATTCTACTTCGAGGTACAG
>NW_020187394.1:144468-144953 GCF_900000015.1 Plasmopara halstedii | reverse complement strand
TTTGTGTTTGGCCTGCCGAAAGATTCGGCGGGCAACACGAGTGTCGTGGTATTCGTCGGCTGGTTGAGCATGATGGCTCATTTGGCGGCGGTGTCAGACACCATCGGCGGAGTCGGTACAGCAACGCTGTTTGTAGATTGTGTTTTTCGACAACACGGACTCCCCGAGTCGATTGTCTTTGATAGAGACCCTCATTTCACGGGAAAATTTTGGTCGATTCTTTTCAAGGTACTCGGCACCAAGTTGGATATGTCGACAGCGGATCTTCTGCAGACCGATGACCAAACCCAAGGGTGAATCGCGTCATCGAGAACGTTCTTCGCAGCGTCTGCACTGAGACGCCGAGGCGCTGGAGTGCCATGTTGCCACTCGTAGAGTTTGCACTGAACAATACAGTGCATTCATCTACCGGCTACACGCCGTCTACGTGAACGGGCTAATTCACCCTCACGACCCGCTGACGCCGCCATCCCATGCTCAAGGCA
>NW_020187394.1:143952-144458 GCF_900000015.1 Plasmopara halstedii | reverse complement strand
ATCTCTTGGACAAAGTCCACCAATTCTTTGTTGCCCTGTCGGGCGGCAAGGAAACGCGCTCGCACGCGATACGCCTGATTAGGCGGTGAGAACACTCGGTAGAGCTGCAATTTCAGCTCTGCCCAGGAGGGAATCGCAGCTCCGACCGAAATGCCGCACGTCAGTGCCCATTCTCGCGCTCGACCACCGAGCTTTGAGATGGCTTGCGTCACGTGCTGTTGCTCGGTTTGGAGCATGGCGGATGCGATGGCCGTCTCGACCTCTCTCACCCAGAGCAGGAGATTCTCCCCATCCTTCCCCTCAAAGACCTTAACGTTCATCATGAGTGACTTAGGTATTCCGTCACCGACGGTGGCGTCATAGATGCAAACGATGCAGACATTATCTGCTGCAAGTGCTGTAGCAGCGCGTTTCGTATCTCGAAAACGCCTCTAGACGCGCTCCGCAGACCGATGGTCAAACCGAAAGGGTGAATCGTGTCATCAAGGACGTTCTTTGCAGCGTCT
>NW_020187394.1:143623-143942 GCF_900000015.1 Plasmopara halstedii | reverse complement strand
TGTCAGCCCCCTCACCATCCGCAAAGAAGTCGATGACTTATTGTCTACCAGACTGAGTAACCTATGACACGTTTGCGATGCGATGGCTATAAGCCAGGACCTGCAAAAAGAATATACAGATGAAAAAGAAAGTGGCAAAGTAGAAAGCTTTAAGGTCGGGGACCTGGTCTTATTAAATTCCAAAACCTGCCTACACATACAACCTCTGCTATCTTCAGGACGAAGCTTCGTCCACGGTTCATCGGACCGTTTAATGTTGTGGCCAAGCTGGGCCTAGCATATACGCCGAACCTCCCAAAACGGATGCGCATCCACCGGA
>NW_020187394.1:141918-143536 GCF_900000015.1 Plasmopara halstedii | reverse complement strand
ATAAACACGGTCACTGTGACCGCCTCCGGGAGGGGATCTGCTGCCATCCCGGCAATGATTGTTCGCAACTCTTGGACAAAGGCCACCAAGTCCTTGTTGCCCTGTCGGGTGGCAAGGAGGTGATCGTACGCGATACGCCTGATTAGGCGGCGAGAACACTCGTGAGAGCTGCAATTCCAGCTCCGCTCACGAGGGAAACGCAGAGCATCGCACTTCAGTGCCTATTCTCGCGCTCGACCACCGAGCTTTGAGATAGCTAGCGCCACGCGCTGTTGATCGGTCTGAAGCATGGCGGATGCGATGGCCATCTCGACCTCTCTCACCCAGAGTAGGTGATCCTCTCCATCCTCCCCCTCAAAGACTTTAACGCTCACCATGAGCGGCTTAGGTCGGGGGAAGTCATCCATCACCGACGGTGGCATCATAGATGCAAACGATGCAAACATTTTCTGCTGCAGGTGCTCTAGCAGCGCGTTTTCGTAACTCAAAAACGCCTCTAGACGCGCACTGATTGCCTCGGGGCTTTGTGCCACAAGGTGCTGCACGCCCTCAGGGCCAAGCAAGGACATCAGCTTCTTAAGCCCATCCTGCTTGCCCTGGGGCAAAGAGGAAATCTCCTACATCCTCACAGAGGATCAGTCGAAACGACTCAGGTGTAGATTGACTTCAAGTGCTACCAAGTGCAGCGGGGCTGCCGTAGCTTTGCGCTTGAGGAAGCGTCTTTAAGTCACCGACCTTTCGTTCTATACAGTAGTGCAGCGGATCGCAATCCGCTGCCTCTAAAAGTACTGAAAAGCCTTACCAAGACAAACGATCACTTCTTTTTGAAATCGAAACTGATTTTTATTTATATATTCTCTCCTAATGTTAAAGGTTTAGTTTTTCCTAAATATACTCAACATATATAGTAAATTCTAAATACATCGTAACTACTGGCTACCTAGCCCCGTCCCGTATTCTTGTTTGTTGTGTGGTCAAATTATGCACATCTCGTGTGACACGCACACACCCCTGTTATTAGGGTTCGTGTACCCCGTTACAGATTCTTGGAAAGAACGTAACGTCGGTGACCTTAGCTTAGCTTCTTTTAAGCAAAAAGCTACGACAGCCCCGCTGCAGTTTATGTCAGTGTCGCAGTATAAAACGCTGTGACCCAGCGGGACCTTTACTTTGTTAGAGAGGGTACGTACCTTGATGTAGTCTACAGAGATATTACATTGTTAGCCCTCATTAACAAAGAAATCAGAGGTTGCATGGCCAATGGATTCATCTTCTGTGCGTTCTTGAAGACGAACTCTCGATTACAAAGCTTTATTTATGCGATGGACTAGCATTTTTATTGATGTGTTTTTTCGTCCTGAAGCAATTATCTGTTACTTCGAGAATTTGAGTCGATTTTTTTTAATTTTGTGGCGTCGTACTTAATATAAGCATATCGTACTAAAATAGACAAGTGCTGCTATGTATTTGATAACTTATATGTAAATATTAACATTGCTTTTACGAGATATACATAAGACAAGTTGTTGTTAACGAAATCTTACTTCTCATATACCGTACTTCACAAAAAAAACACTTGACCTACTTTTGAAAGGTAATTTTGTTAATATTAAAGGTA
>NW_020187394.1:141444-141908 GCF_900000015.1 Plasmopara halstedii | reverse complement strand
CCGAACTTCTGCTTGAAGCCTTTAGCGACGAGTCGAGCCTTGTAACGCACAACCTGTCTGAGCTCATTGCGCTTCTTCGCGAAAACCCATCGACATCTAATCGGCCGAACGTCCTTCTTCTTCGGAACATGCACCCACGAACCGTTATCTAAGTGATCTTTGAGTTCCGCGTTCATTGCCTTCACCCATTCCGGAGCATCTTCGCTGTTCATGGCTTGCTGATACGTGGTGAGAGCATCATCAGCCTCACCCACATTAGCAGCGTAAGCCAGCACGGCTTCTGCAATAAGTCCTTCCTCGTCGATTCTGGCTCGCTTCGCACTTGGTGGCCTGTCACTCTCTTCCACCTTCTGCTCTTCGTCATTGCTGAAACCATCCTCAAGAAGAAACACAGGCTCTCTTGACCGTCTTGTCCGACCTGGCTCCGCGAGAAACACAAGCCTGTCTTCGTTCACATCTTGGGG
>NW_020187394.1:140465-141434 GCF_900000015.1 Plasmopara halstedii | reverse complement strand
GCGGGGATATCCCGACTCTGTAAACTTGTGGGTGTTTGAGGCACCACTTCGGCAAGATTGCCCAGTCGCCGTGGACGCTTTTGATGGGAACAATCGGGACGTCCCGCGTCATCAGATGCCCCGCGCTTACCGGCAATAGCCAGGGAAGTAGGACGGCCATGCGCTGAGCTCAAGCAGTGGCCCTGAGCTCTTATGGTCGTGGACACAGAGCTCGCGGGAGCGTTAGGATTTGTGAACCCGTACGTCGCAGGGCGACAATCCGAAGGAAATCGACGGCGTGCTTTGAGTTTGGTAAACTCAAAGCGGAGGTATCGCTTCACACGCACGTCCACTTCCTTGTGGCTCAACGGCAGGTAATGCAGTGAGGAAAATTTTCAATGCCGTAGCACCCATCGCTCGAAGAGCGATGGGTGCCTGGGTTGAGCTCTACAGGTATCGTCCGCATTGCGGGTACACGAGAACCACCTCGTTGTGCGCTCAGACGAGTGCGATAAGTTTTCTACGGAATTTTTCGTGGGACCAAGAAACGAACTCGAAGAGCTTTCCGTGTGGCAAGTCCGTCGTCCGTTCTGGCCGGGGGCCCGATGATGTGGACGCGTAATGATTGCATTACCGCGTCCTTTGCTGCCACAGTGGGATCCGCTGGGCAAAAACCATACTCCACACGAGGGTCAATGACCGGCCGTGGTTGTGCGCGCTTTAAAGCCACCTTATATGCCGCCTTCCCCGTCGAGGTCACTGGTGATCCCACCACGGGCCTCAGTTGACGAGAAGTCAGGGAACGGACATGGGGTCTGCAAGACACGAGCAGGGCTCGTATCGCGCCGCTGGCTTAGCTCGTCTTCCTCGTCATCCCATGCGGGAAAAGGAGTGTCAGACTCATAGTCGATCCCATGCTCAACGATGCCACTCGGTACTGAAAGCGCGCGTGGAGTGCGACGTTTGTGCTCATCGAGCCTGGGATATACA
>NW_020187394.1:129031-140455 GCF_900000015.1 Plasmopara halstedii | reverse complement strand
ACGGAAAAAGGCGTCAATGACGTCGCACTGCTCCATGGGCAGGAGCCATTGGCGTGTTACGCAGTATTTGATTCCGGAACCAGGTCGATTTCAGGACGCACACCTCCGTTCGGAAGTAGGACTGACGGCGGGTCTTTAAAGACGACTTCTTAAAATCCCTTTACCAAAGGATAGTAAAACCCGAGGGGGTTTTCAGGATCGAAGATCCACTTCGTGCGCTCAGCACCCTCTTGTTTTCCAAAAGTACAGCTTCATTCAAAAGCGACGACGAGTTAATCTCCTCTTATGGTCGTATAATGACCGCTTCGGCTAATTCACTTGCCTTCAAGGTACCGCCGAACTCTTCGAGAGACATCTCGTCCAGATCAAGAAGAGCATCCACCGTAGGCATAGCCTCAAGGATGACGTCGTCGCCCCCCGTCATACTGTTGACGAGGGTTTATAGCTATGCGCTATCGTCTACGGTAACACATCCTGGGTCAGGGTCGACGCCCGGCGTCTTGTAGCAAGCATATAGCGTCGCTGTCGCCTCTTCACAGAAGTTGTAAGCCTCGACGAGACCAATGGAAACACGCACTCATCGGCGTCCATTGTCAGCCACACTTTCTGCCCCACCGGAGCCCCGATGTTATTAACAACATCCAACGAAGAGCTGCTAGCTCCGCAAATTTGTCAAGTGAATAACGTGTCACTCCACGCGCATCTGAAGGGCCTTGCCCAAGATGCCTCGTACCTCGTCCGGCCAAGCCACTCGTGGCATGCAGCGACTGCTTTGAAACGTGAGCAATGCTCGGTGGATTACGTGCCGCCCCACGTGCATTGCTGGGTACTCGTCCTCGATGCCTCGGCCCTTGGCCAACCATGCCACGCATGGCATACATCGACTGCTCTTATACTTGAGCAGCGCACAGTGGGTTTTGTGCCACTCCACGTTCAGCACGCGAGCCATGCTCGGGAGTTCTGTCTGACGCACATTCGGTGTTCATCAACTCAGATACACTGATCTCCAGCACGTTGACTGTCTCCGTTCAATGCCCGCGCCAATGGCGTTTTTGCCTCCTAGCAGATGTGGGTTTATGACTCACCAAAGCTCCACCAGGAGACGTGCGCGTATCACCCAAATTCTTCGAACTCCAGTCGATCCATGGATCATGGTGTTCCAGCCATGCCATACCAAGGATGGGGTCATAACTTGGATCCAAGTCGAAGACTAAGCAGCGTTCCACGCTATCGAAGTCAGGAAACCTGACGCCGAGATCCACAGGGACCTTCGGAACAGTGACACAAGTTCCCGTCGCTAAGCGAACAGTGGCGGTGTCACTCATGGGAGCCGTCCTGTGGACAGCATCCAGCTGCTGCTTCTGTGCGTCGTCGAGGTCATTAGTAATGACACCACTTCCCTCGGAAGTCGAGAGGTCGTAAAAAGAACACAGCGTCCGCAAGGTTCGAGCAGGGCTCACGTCGCACCGCTGAAGTACCTTACACTCTTCTTCTACTTATCCTGGGAAAGGAGTATCCGACTCGTAGTCGACTTCCTGTAATTTCTCGACGAGGTAATTCATCGCCCGTAGCCGGCGCGGTGCGCGGTCGGGTATAGACATCGCGTCTGTGTTGTTGGTCGTGCGACCCATTCGCTGCGTGGTACTCGGTGACCGAGAGCTTGAGTGGTGCTTTTCTTGAAGTCGCGGACGAAGTTGCACCGCGTGCAGGAGACGTAGAAGGGCTCTGCCCGCGGACGTTCTCGGAACCAGCGAGGCTGGGTGTCTTCCGTGTCTTCGACACAGAGCTCCTTAAGCAGAGAATTTGAGAAGAAGATCTTGGTGATGTTGTGGTGTCTTAGACACGTGAGCCTCGTTCGAGGCAATTGTAGGTGTTAACAATGTTGGAGTTTACGGAGTTTCACGTGCCCTGACATGAAGGGTGTGAGTCACACGAGATGGTGTGATCGCACAATGACGTTTCACGTACCCTGATATGAAGGGTGTGGGTCACACGAGATGGTGTGTGTTACAAAACATGGTGTGACCACAAAATGGTACGGCAGCTTCGCTGCAACAAGTGCTAACAAGTGCAACAAAATTGCCGTGCATTTGCACATAAGATGCATTGACCCTCAGATCCTCAAAGTCCGCGTTAACAAACGCGCAAAGGGTAAATTTGTGCGCTCCTACCAGGAGCGGAATCAAGATACTCTCTAATATTATATATTCACAATTACATTTAGTGTAACGTGAATTTTGTACAATTGTTACTTGTTATTCATCACCTCGGAGAATCATCTCTCTTATCTGTACTAGTTTTGTCATGGTATTTTATCATATTACGATACAGATGTACATCTGAGCCTGGCTCGTAGTCTGAGTGACAACAGCTTAATGTGCAATACTCACCCAAAGAGCACATATCTCAATAAGATAATTATAGTCATGATTCCTGTGCAAACGTCGTTTCTGAATTGAATATGCTGCAGAATACAACATGCTAGATTAGTTGAAGACTATAATCGACTAATCGGGCGGGTAAGTGACAACACTTCTCCGCATTGAGCCTTTAAGCAATATGCTGTGCCTCAGACGCAACAAATGAAAGGTCTTTTAAATAAGTGTACTGTTAACTAGTTCAGCGTAAACACCCAATTTTCGACTTTGTCTGAAAAGGCAATTACAACGTATTTAATCTGGATATTTATGCGGATCTTTGCATTGCTGTTTCAGTCATCACAGTTTGCTTCCATATACCTAGGTACCATGTGCACTTTCCTTTAAAGCCTTACATATTAGCTAATCCATATAATGCGACTCTTCTGAAAATTGAGTGTGCACAGAAACATCAGTACATACCTAGAATGCCAGAGAGGTAGTTGTTTGAGGATAGCAATACAAGCTTCTTGTGTTAGTTTAAAATGTTATGCGATCGCTTAGGCAAAAGCCGACATTCAGATCTTCCTAAGTTATTCGCTAATATGTGGTTACAAGACTTCATTCATACTTGAGTGCACCTGTGTTCAGTCTCCTGCTGTCTTCAGAATTCAAAAGAGCAAAAACATCTAAACTACCACTGAGGCTGAGCCAGGAAGTCTCGCTGGTAAAAATGTGTCAACCAGTTCTCAACTTGCACCCTTCCACTCGCAATCGTTGACATGGTAACCGGTGATGAGAGAACGCTGGATCTGACTACAACTTTCGGACTCAATGCACTTGCCGCATTAGCCACTGTCCTAGGTGGTTGTGTCATTTTCAGCAACAAACTCCTACAACTCGCCAGTCCCATGTTCATGGCTGTTCTCCTTAGTGTATCTGGGGGAATAACGCTTTTTCAAACTCTCGTCCTACTGCTGGCAAGCTCGTTTCAAGAATTTTATGAAACATTCGGAGAAAGTGACGGTGCTGACAAAATGAGGATAGACGACAACGATATCGGCAATGCATGGCTGGCAGCCACTGGGTGTTTTGGTGGTGGTATACTCATTAGCTACCTTGTCGACTATATCGTTCAGAAACTCACGCCGGGTCAAAATATGAATGGCACAGCTCGTATGCACCCCGAACGTCTGTCATTCGAAGAAGGTATGTATGACCTCAAGCCACCAATAGAACTCGCTCAAAACCAGGGCAGCGATGTATTTATCAAAATGGACGAAGCTGCCAAAGAGAAGCTGCAGCGTATGGGCATTCTGAGTGCCATGGCAGTTGGTATTCATAATATTCCCGAAGGCATAACTACATTCGTGGCTTCCTCCGAACATGCGTGGATTGGACTGTCACTTGCGATTGGTGTCGCTCTACACAATGTTGCCGAGGGCATTGCAGTTGCTGCACCAATTTACTTTGCAACAGGCAGCACATGTCGCGGTCTACTTTGGTGTTTCTTATCAGTTCTTGCACAACATATTGGTGGTCTCATAGCATTTGTGTCACTTGGCACAGATGCCGATAATGCATCGCAGGGCATTTTATACGGTTTGTGCGCCGGTATGTTGTCTGGCATCACTATGAAAGAAATCATTCCTACTGCCTACATGTACGCTAATGGACGGATGTACCTCGTGTCGGCTGGTGCACTAGGTGGTATGTTCTTAATGTCTACCGGGCTCATTTTCTTCAAGTACATCGGCGTATGACTTGATTATATTAATATCAAGAATTTAAAAATCCTGGTATAAGTGAGAACCATAAGTGGACATGTGTAAAAATTTTAAAATAATGAATATCATGCATCTTGTTGATTTTAGTAGGTGACAGTGCGGCGGAGACGATTTTCCTTACATGTTCTGCAGATGCAACGACCATCCACGATTGGACAGCTTAGCGCTTTCGTATGAAATACTTCACCCTTGTGATAATGACAGAACTCGCGGTCACATAGGCAGCAGTAGTGCAAAATACGTCGATCCAAAGTAGCACTGAACGGCACCTTCTTCTTGCATTTCGGGTCGTGACAAATGTAGCACTGATTGCGTAATGCACGTGTTTTGGCTGGAGGATGTCGCGGTCGGAGTTTTCCCTTAAGCTCTGGAACTGGAACCATGTATGTAGATCGACTTGAACTTGTGACAAGACCAAATTTGTTTGTAGCCTGAACAACAAACTTGTACGTCTCGCCGTGATGCAATTTGTCTACAATGACTGTAGTTGGTAATGGTACAGCTAACAACTTGATCCATTTCTCTTCTTCTGTCTTTGTTCGCGTCCAGCGTACGGTATAGCATACAATTGGAACCCCATTGTCCACTGGTTTCTCCCATGATACACGAGCAGCAGCATTTTCTACAGTTGTCTTGCTTGGCTCAACTTCCACTGTCACGCGCGAAGGCATGTTCGGTGGCAATCGGCGTAAAAGGCGAAGCAGCGAGTCAGCATCTCCATATATAATACCGCGAATTGGCAACATTACCATGACAAGAAGGACGATTGCGTCATCTAGCCACCAAAAGTACATCTTCAGCAGACCCCATACGCTTTGACCCTCGTGCTCGTCGTTATCATTGGAAGAATCTGCATCTGAATTCATGTTACTGCCACTCTGAGACGACTGCGAATATGAAGACCGTGACGTTCCTGAGCTGGACATTGACGGCAAAGTTTGTGCTAATGATGATGTTGCAGCACTACCCAGAGCGTCTTCACAACGCACATAAGTGCGAGGACTTCGTCCATATGAATTCCAGGTCGTGAGACGGTAGATTACGTGTTCACGAGGTTCCACGACGTCGAGAAACTCCGTGTCCGCTCCTGTATACACTGTAATCCAGGTCGACTCACCAGGACTTCGACGTTGGAGTTGGTAACGTTGTGGCGTCTCTTCAGCTGGCACCCACGCAATTTGTAGTAGCTTTTTATCCTGCGCCGTCGAGCCTTCCGCAGTACAAATACTTGATAAAGCGGCTTCAGGTTTGCGTCCCATACCAAGATATTTCATTTGTAGGAACATCGCCAGTTGACGGCGATGCAACTCACTATAAACACCAACTTCCTGTAATCTCGCGCCATCATTTGCCATAAGCAAGGGAAATGTATAGCCAGAGATTGAATTGGCTCGAAATACGTCACTGTACTGGGGCAATTGCACAGCATAAGCCACCCAGTCGGCCACCTCGGCCACAGTCATTTCAGCACCTACACTCTCCCATCGTTCATCCAGCTCTTTCCATGAGATGACGGTGTCGTGATCACTGTCCAATTTCTTAAGTGCTGCATCTACGTCGTGATCAGTCTGTGCCCTAATCTTGAGTTCCGATAAGTCTAAGCCGCCACTATCGTCGGTATCAAGCAAGTGGTGCAGTTTGTCTTTTATCTGCTGGATCTCGCGATATTCCACGCGTCCGTCGCGGTCAAAGTCTGCTAGTAAACTCTCTGCAGTTTCCGTCGCAAGCACAAACGTAAGCACTTAAGCAAGACAAGCACGTGGTATAGACCACAAATCTTAGCTTCTAATTGGTAACATCATAGAGTGCAACGTATAGATATTAGTAGTCACCCACGTACCAACTTCGGGCTCCTGGTAGGTTTTATTGCACTTATTGGGTTTCTTGCATGTAATATCGACATCTTCGCTTGTTCCATCTGTCGTAACCCCTACCGACATGATATTGCTAGTATCTGAGACAATATAGCTAATCAGAGCGTGTATGGACACAACACAAGCATTGTATGCTGATACCTTTCGTACGTGTTGTGACGACGTCCTTAGCGTTAATCGTTTTTGCGCATAACAAAAGAACAAACGCTGTCACTGCGAATGCTTTCGGCAGCGCAATCCATCGACGACTAATTGGACAAGAAACGCAGACGCTATAGCGTATGCAGCAGTGGCAAACCCGCGGAGGATGCAGCGGTCGCATTGTTGAGCTGCGATCCTAAATCCTTGAAATTGTCACACATTTGTGGTCTTTTCAAAATACCTGGCCAATGATACGAGTCTGCACCAGGTTCTTTTTCCGTATATATGCAGCGGTCTAAAATAGGTAGATTGCCCAAAAGTATATTCATAATTAAAAACTGTCAGTACCACATCAACAATATTAATTGTTGGCTGGATCAAAATTTAATATTCAGAAAGAATGTAGACGTCTGAACTAACTGTAGAGGAGTGAGGATAGGAATGAAGCACAACCTTGACTTTTGCGAGATTATGTAGCTTTTCTGTTGCGATCGGAGAGGATAATCAATGAGCTGACGTGATCAAACTTTTTTTCATCGCATAGGTCCCGAAGGTTTGCTATTTTGAGGCCTTACGCAGTCGAGAATTATATTATGGGTACAAAATGACCTTTTTTATCGCTACTTTTAGTCAAGCAGGAATTGCTGACTCTCTTGAGCTTTAATACTCAATAATCTTTACCCAAAAAGAGTCGCATGTAGGTTGTGAGAATGTAACGAGATCTGGTGTTTGAGGCCAGTGATTCTCAACATTAAACCTTCGGGAAGAAGAAAAACCTCCTTCGTTCTACGCACTTCAACTTGCCTTTTGCTGATGACTTCGCCGCCTCCACTGAGCAACATGTTGCCCATCGCATCCGATGCAATGTCTGGTCCTCCTGCGATGAAAAAAAAGAAACCTGGACGTACACCGAGTCTCATTTGGCAACTACTCACAGACGAACCTGATCCGCAGCGTCGCAATTCGGCGACTTGTAAACACTGCAAAGAATCTGTTGCATACTACAAAAAGTCCGAGCAAGCCATTCGCCATCTCAAGAAATGTTCACGTTTTCAAGAGATGCAGCACCAATTCACCTTTATGAATCAATTTTCTGACCATTTACCACTATACAACCAAAAAGTTATGGCGAAAAGTCCAGCGACAAAGCGACCAAAAACGGATCAAACTTTAAGTCAGCGAGCTCAAGCTCAAGCACAATTAGACGTACAACTTCAAGCAACGGGAATGCTTGGGAGTGCATTGGATCAAGCAGCGGCACATCATGCGCAAGTGATGAATCAAATTGCCATGCAACGTAGTTTGTCCGAGGGTTTGATTGATCCAACTTCTATGACCGTGACGTTGAAAGACGATACAAAGGAAATAGTATCAAAAGCCAAAAACACCAAGTACGGGCCATTGTCTAAGACACAGAATGAGCGGTTTGAAGAGGAATTGGCCATGCACGTATATGTCACGGGAATGGCATTTGATGCAGTTGAAGACTCTCATTTTGCTAGAGCTTTAGCATTGCTACGACCAAATGTCAAGCTTTTTGACAAAAAAAGACTGGAAACGGACTTGATGAATCGATGCTATGAGAACATGCACAAGCAAGTGTGGGGGAGTCTATCATCAAGTCTTGCTCGAGTTTGTTTAAAGCGAGATGCGTGGTCGAATTGGAATTTGTATCATAAGCGTAACTCCGACGAAGCGTATGTTACGTATATGGCCGTAAGAAACGACAAGCGCTTTTTCCTAGAATCGGAAAAAGCTACAGGAACCGAGTCACAGTACAATTCCATCTTGATTGCTCAAGATATCAAGCGAATGATGCAGCCCATTGTGAGTAATGTTAGTGGAGTCGTCACAGGAAGCACAGAGTATCATTCGCGAGCATGGGATATGCTTAAGGCTGAGTATCCTACTAAGTTTTTCTACGGATGCATATGTCACGCACTTCATTTGGCAATAATGGACATTTTTGGCCCATCAAAGACACTTGACAATGATTTCAGACGATCGACACCGCAAGTTCCGATGGGCTTCCCGTTTCAGGATATGGTCGAGCTGACGACTAACTGCACTGAATTGTTGTCGTTTTTTAGCAGCTATCAGTACGCGCCAAAGTACAAAGTGTTCGATTCGCAGCTGTTGCATTCTATAAAGGAGTTTTCGAATGCGTCGTCGACCATGTCTTGGGGTACGTTAGCAGCACGATTTCGTTTATTAATGCAGTCTGAAGATATATTACAGTCGATTGTTAGTGACCCCGACTTCCTTGGTCCTGAGTCACCATCAAATCAACGTGCGATTCGGTCAAATATTAAAAATTTTGTACTGAGTTTAAACTGGAAATTAACTCTGGAAAAGGCCATTACCATTCTGACGCCGATCGAGTTAATATTGTACAAGTTTCAAGATGATCGAGCGCCGATTTCTGAGGTTTATTTTGAGTCCAAGCATTTACTTACGGACTTTGACGCAGTTTTTGGTCTCGCGACGATCGAACTTGAATACATTAAAAAGGTTGTAACGGAGCGCTGGCAGTACGTCCTGAGTGAAGCTCATGGATTGGCGTTCTTGCTGGACCCTCGATATATTGGCAAATCTATGACAAGGGATTATCGCGAGCAAATCGAAGAGCTAATATTTAACTTTCCCGAAACGGATCAGGACGTGGGAATAAACCAAGAGCGAAGAAGCTTTATGTCTGAAGAATACAATGATTACGTCATCTACGCCAAGAATCAGCGCAACAATCGCACGTACAAATGGGAAATGCTTGAAAAAGGTAATCGTACGCCATTACAGTTCTGGCAAACGGATGCAGACGATTGGCCACACCTTAAGTCTCTGGCGCTGACTCTGTTCTCGCTGGCACCAAGTAGTGTAGCGTCTGAAAACACGCTCTGTAAGAGTACATTGACGCAGTCCCGTCGCCGCAACAAGCTAAGTTATGATGATATGAGACGTTTGGCTTTTATTTGTATTAACGACTCGCAGTTCACCGGAAATCGCGTGCTTCGTGAAGTACCAAACACCACATTGCCCGACTTCACCATGGGAGACACAGCGCTTTCGCCAGACGGCATGATGATGTGGATGATCTAAAAGGGGTGTGGCTGCCTTTCGCTCACTTTTATATGAATGGCTGGCGAATATTGATTTTAAACACGTAACGATGTGCTGGATACTTCATGTTTCGTTGTGAAAATCGATAATTTTACAAACGTCGCGAGTTAACCATTCCATTCGTGCGGACACGATCTGAGCGTCGACTTTGTTTGAGTTGATGTGGGAAACTTGTTGACAGGATCCATCAAGTAATTGGGTGTGATCCTCTGACAGGCGACAAATACAGGAGCTATGTAAGCTCCAGCAAGTTTTGTTGTTTTGTGATTAATCATACCTCAGCTTTCTCTCTCGTGTCTGTGTCATTTGTGAGGCGGTTCATGGAGATACTAAAATTGAGTTTAAGAAATACATGAATCGCCCGGTAATGGATAATATGCATAGCTTTGGTGATAATATGGGATATTTGGCTTATATATGTATTATCAACTCACAGTTCTCGGGAAATCTTGTGCTTTGTGAAGTGCCATACAGCACATTGCCCGATTTTGCCACGGAAGACACGGCGCTTTCGCTAGATAGCATGATGGTGTGAATGCTCAATAAGAAGTTTGACAGCCGTACGCCTGGTTACACCTACGACAAATGTCGCTTAATTACTTGACTTGGCAGAAAGCTATCATCTCCAAAGTTGCTGCGCGCAAGTAAACACTCTTGCTCGAAGCTCGCTTGAAGAACTGGGCGCTTGACACAAGAAGCTTTGCAGTGAGAGCCGGCTGTGCGTTCACAAAATTCTGATTGAGGCATTTCTGGGCGTGTCTAACGAGCAAAATTTCAAGGTGATGAATGCATTTAGACAAGTAATTACCGTGTCGACCCTTGGACTACCCACAATAATTATTTTTTATTACGACTCGGTCGTCGAATTGACGACAAGTGCTATCACGTGCGAATGAGTTCCCATAAACTTCGCACAGAAAATGGATTTGTACGCTCTCCGAGAAACAAAACTAGAGCCCTTCAAGTTAACATTTATGTTGATTTGTTGGTGAAAGCCGAATTTTATTTATATTTCTGTTCAATGCTGCCATATCTATACCAACTGTGATGACTCGAAAGAGCATAAAAAGAATGAAGGGACGCTTAGAGCCCGAAAATAAATCTGTGATTTTTTTCTATTTAAGCATTCAATGATGAAAGTGGAGCCACCGCCTAGGCGAATCTACGTTTGTTTACTGTAAGAACAAACGTAGAATTTGTGCGTGTGAAATAGACGTATAGATACGTAGTTACTCTCCAATGCACTAAAGAGTGCTTGTGGTGAATTTGACGACCCAGTCATAATAAAAATGTAATCTGGTGGGTATGAATCACGATTTGCTCACTTTTCTAAATTCAACACAATTATACAGCTTCTGTCTTCATTTGAACCCACGAAATACGATAATTGGCACTTCAAGGGTCAACAGCAGTAATCGCTTTCCTAAAGGCATTCATCACCGAGGTTTATGTGTTGGTGATCCAGGCAGTAGCGTACAATGCTAGCAACCTCCAATTTAGGAAGCTGCGCCCAAGAATAGGCACTAACGTGCATTGATTCCTTAGGAGAAGCCTTCCCCAAGAGTAAAGTGTTTGAACGACACAGTAGAGCTATGGCGTGGACTAGCAGCTCATGTGTCCCTCAGACATCCCCTTATGGGGCCTGCAGCGGTGCTGCCATAGCTTTGCGCTTGAGGAAACGTCTTTAGATCACCGACTTCTCGTTCTTTACAAGAACCAAGTACGAGCGCAGCGGACTGCCTCCAAGAGTACTTAAAACCTTAACCAAGGTAAAATTGAAACTGATTTTTATTTATTTTTATCCTAATTATTAATGTTTAGATTTTCCTAAATATACTAAATATATGCAGAAAAATTTAAATATACAACCACTGGCTACCTAGCCTCATACCGTATTCTTGTTTGGGTGCAGTCACAGCATGCACATCTTATGTGACACGCACACCTGTTACCAGGGTACGTGTAGCCCCGTTACACCCTCCCCCACTAAAATTGAGAACATTTAGAGTTCCAATCGATGATTGTCTCAAAGAGGCTCGCGTGTCCGTTACACACTGCAACTCCATTTGTTGTGACAACAACTTCCTTGCTCAATGATCCCTGTGTCGATGACACCAAAATCTTCAAGTCTCGCCGGTTCTGACGGTA
>NW_020187394.1:127696-129021 GCF_900000015.1 Plasmopara halstedii | reverse complement strand
CTCCGCACTGGCGAGGTCAGAAGGAAAGTCTTCCGTGTGCACCCATCTTCTTTTGAAGAAGCAGTAAATGTAGCAGCAATTAAATGCCGACTTCAACTTCAAATCAACACGACTTGGATGGAATGAACACCATCAGAGCTGGTCCAGCGGGCCTGATCCAATGGATCTCAGCTATGGTTAAAAGAAGGAGGGAAAGCTCCGAACTGCTGAGCAAGGATTAAACACCTGACTGTGATTTGTTTGTGGAGACACCCGTCACCTTTGGCTTTGCAAGTTCGTAAACTGACGTTCCGCTTCTAACAGTCTGGATTGTCGCGGGGAAACGACAAACCCTAGTAGGCGCGAGGCGCCACTCTAGGGAATTGCTGAGTTCTGTTGTGCCTCAAAGAGGTAGTGGGCACTAGGGCCCATCCCCGAAGAGCTCCGTTATTCTACACACGAAACGTATTTGCAAGCCGGGCTTGCTTGTCGTCAAATCGACCCTGAAGGGCTTTGAGAAGCCATTGAAAATCCTTATCTTTTCCGGGGTGTGGGGCAATTATGCTCGACGCTCACAATCGAAGGAAGTTTGTGTATGTGAGGCGCAGGAAGCGCGGTTGAGTGACACCGTCACTGTTCGCTTAACGACGAGGACTTTTGTCACTGTGCCGAGGGTCTCTGTGGACCTCAGTGTCAAGTTCGTTGACTTTAATAGCGTAGAATTATGTCTAGTCTTAGACTTGAATGCAAGGTATAACCTTATCCTTGGTATGGCGTGGTTGGAACACCGTGAGCCATGGATTGATTGGAGGTCGGAGACCTTGGGCGCTACGCGTACATCTCCTGGTGGAGCTTTGATGAGTCATGAACTCACCTCTGCCAGGAAGCGGAAGCGCTATTGGCGCAGGCACTGGACTGGGGCGGTCAATGTGCTGGATAACGGAGTATTGGAGCTGTCAAACACCAAAGATGTTCTGGACAGGAGTCCCGAGCGTGGCTCGCGGGCTGAACGTGGCGTGGCACGTAACCTACTGAGCGCTGCTCAAGTATCGAAGCAGTTGCTGCCTGTCAAAAATGGCATTGTCGGACGTGGTCCGAGGCATCGAGGACGAGGCCGCCGTGATGCACATGGAGTGGCACGGAATCCACTGAGCACTGCTCACAATTTGAAGCAGTTACTGCATGCCAAGAGTAATATGGTCGGACGAGGTCCGATCCATCTTGGGAAAGGTTTTTTTGCGCGTGGAGTGGCACGTTATCCACTAGACAAAAACTGCAAAGATAACAGCTCTTCGTCGGACGTTGTCGATAGCATCAAGGCTCCGATGAGGCATGGGGTGAGGACA
>NW_020187394.1:118460-127686 GCF_900000015.1 Plasmopara halstedii | reverse complement strand
GAGTGGCTTGGGTCGTGGGGATTCACCCGCCGCTGACGGGAGCGTCATGGACGCAGTCAACGCAGACATCTTCTGCTGCAGGCGCTCTTACAATTCATTTTCATTGGTTATATACGCCTCTAGGCGCGCGCCGATCGCTTCAGACCTTGCGAAGCGAGCTATTGCACGCCCTCAAAGCCAAGCAGAGACATCAGCTTTGAAGCCCACCCTGCATGCCCTGGGGCAAATAGGAGTAATGCATCATCCCCACGGAAGATCAGTCGTAACGCCTAAGGCGTAGATTGACTATGAGTAGGGTGTCGCGGGCTTCATAAAGAATACGGTATTTCAAATCCTCATCGTGAAAAACCACAATTCGTGGTGTATCCGTCGAATTGGTGCTTGAATACAGCAATCCATTCTTCAATGAATATCGGTGCAACTGTGCACGTAGTCGCGCCGACAAACTCTTTGTCCAAGTTTCCAGACTCCTTGCCCCCGAGAGCCTGTAGCAGCGCTACATATATGCTATCACCCGCGTACGCGGCGCGGATCGAATTCATCAAAATCGACGTCAAAGTCGTGACATGAGCAGGTTCATAATCCGGTCTGCGTGACAACGCATCAGCCAAAGCATTTTAATTTCCTGGCTTGCTTATACTTCACCTCGAATTTATATTCTGCAAGGAATGAGAGCCACCTGATTATCTTCTGCGAGAGGTGAGGCGACTGAGTCGCAGTGCGTAATGACGCATGATCTGTGTTGATCACAAACGGCTTTGAGACAAGCAGGTGCTCCCTGAACTCGACAAGTGTATTTTTTATCGCAATTAATTCCTTTTCGTGGACCGGGTAGTCTTTCTTTGCAGCCTTAAGCTGGCGAGATTCGAACGTGATCACCCGATCTCTTCCCTCGGCGTCTGCTTGCATCAGTGCACAGCCGATGACTAAGTTCGAAGCGTCACATACGACACTTAGAGGACGATCGGGCTCTGGCAACGCCAGTATTGGTGCATGAAGGAGGTTGTCTTTGACCCTGTTAAAAGCCTCCCGATGCTCGGTGTCCCAACACCAATCTGTATCCATACTAAGAAGATTAGACAATGGCCGCGCCATTTCCGCATAATTCGCGCTATACTTGTGAAAGTAGTTGGCGAGACGAAGCCACTTGCGCAAGTCCTTTTGTTTTTTTTGAAATGATCTTGACCTTAGCGAAATCCGCTCGAAGGCCACGTCCCAATGAAGCACCCTAGAAAGGGGATTCCTTCAGCGCCGAAGATGCAGTTATCTGCATTAGCATACAGCTTATTCGTGCGCATGCAATCAATCATCGCTCTCAAATGGACGATGTGGTTTTTCTTATCTGTCCTACCGTGCAGCGCACGACTGTGGACGAAGATGTCGTCAAAGTTGTATACGCCCGAAGGGGCCTGAACCACGGCGTCTTAAGACGAATATGCTGCCGGTGAATTTGACGGCCCTTGGGGCATCACCAGCCACAACCAGAGCATCCCGCTTGGAGTACTCACCGCTGTCAGCGGAATATCACACGCGCTCATGAGTAATCGATAACATCCCATTGCCCAAGTCGAGAGCGCTGTACTATGTACACCCAACTATATAGTCCTGGAGAACATCCTTCCTAGAATTCGGTGTCTGTACCGGTATAATGACAGCGTTTAGCTTATGAACGATACGCTACATGCCATTTGACTTTCGGACCCAAAACGTTGGTGTCCAATGGGGAGACTTGCGCTCACGCATCTTTCGTGTCTCGTTCTTTGTACGTAAAAAGGCGTCAGTGACGACACACTGCTCCTTGGGTAGGGGCTATTGGCAAGTTACGCAGTATTTGATTCAAGGAACCATGACGCATACCTAGGTCCGGAGGTAGTATCGACGGCGGGTCCTTGTAGACGACGTCTTCAATTTTTTTACCATAAAAAATTACGGATTCAAGGGACCCTTCAGGATCGACAATCCACTTCGTGCGCTCTGCATCTTCGCGGTTTCCTTCAGGACAGCTTCATCCAGAAGCGACGACGATTTGGTCTCCTCGTCCGGTTTATGAATGACCACTTTGGTCAAGTTGCCTCTCGCCAAACTCTGTGAAGGACATCTCTTCCGGCTCAAGAAGAGTATCCACCGCGGTATTGTCTACGGTAGACGCACCCCGGGTCAGAATCGACGCCCTGCGTCTTGCAATGATATACGGCGTCACCGTTGCCTCTCCACCGAGGCTCTATGTCTCGACGAGACCGGTGGGAGCACGCACCTAGCGTCATCCAGTGTCTTCACTTCCTGCACCATCGGAGCCTTAATGATATTAACAACATTGGACAAAAAGCTGCTTGTTTTACAGTCTTCGTCCAATGGACAATATGCCACTCCACGCGCATCTCTGGGGCCTCGCCCTTGATACCTCGGTCCTTGGACGGCAACACCACGCATGGCGTGCAGCAACTACTCTGATACTTGAATAGCGCTCAGTGGGCTACGTGCCACGAAACGTTCAGCTTGCGAGCCATGCTCGGGGCTCCTGGTCAGTATACCTTCGGTGTTCGACAACTTGGATACTCCGAAATCTAGCATATTGACCGTCCCGGTCTAGTGATCGCGCTAATAACGCTTCTGCTTCTTAGCAGAGGTGGGTTCGTGACTCACCAAAGCTCCACCAGGAGACGTGCGCGTAGCGAGCAAGGTCTTCACCTCCGGTCGATCCATGGTTCATGGTGTTCCAACCAGGGATGGAATCATAAATTGAGCCCAAGTCTGAGACTAGATAGCAATCAACGCTATCGAAGTCAAGAAAGTTGATACCGAAGTCCACAGGGACCCTCGGCACAGTGACAGAAGTCCCAGTCGCTAAGCAAACAGTTGGTGTCACTCAACCGCACTTTTAGCGTCTTAGCATACAGCATACTTTCTTCGATCGTGGAGCGCCGAACATGATTGCCCGACGCCCCGAAATAGAAAAGGAACTTTCATTGCTTCTCGCAGCCATCACGGTCGCTTTTAAGAGAAGCAAGCCCTGCTTGCAAACACGTTTCGTATTCAACAGCACGGAGCTCATCCGTACTGGGACTGTTGCTCTCTACCTCTTTAAGGCTCAACCGAACTCAGTTCTTACCCAGTAGAGCACCCCCGCGACAACTGGGTGTTGCCGTTTCCCCGTGACAAACCAGACTGGTGCAAGGCGGAACGTCGGATCCATTAACCTTGACGCGCCTTGCCCAAGGAACAACCAGTCCGGAGTGAGGAGTGTCTTCACAGACAAAACCGTCGGGTGTTTGATGGCTGCCCGGCAGCTCAGAGCTCTCCTCCTCTTTCTCAACATAGCTGAGATCCATTGACTCAGGCCCGCTCGACGATCTTTGATGGTGTACATTAAACCAAATCGTGCCGACTTAACGTTGAATTCGGTATTTCATGCCAGAGTCACCGCTTTTTCAAAAGAAGACAGATGCACACGGAAGGCTTTTATTCTGGCCACGCCAGTGCGGAGGCCCTCCATAAAGACGGTCACTGGGACCGCCTCGGGGTGAGGATTGGCTGCCATCCCGACAATGAGAGTACACAACATTTGGACAAGGTCAATTAACTCCTTCTTGTATTGTCGGGCGGCAAGGAAACGCGATTGCACGCGATATGCCGAATTAGGCGGCGAGAACATGCGCAGATGCTGATGCTTCTGCTCCTTACAGATGGAAAACACAGCTTCAACCGAAGCACCTCACGGTAGTGCCCATTCTTGCGCTCGGTTCCTGAGATCGAAGATAGCTAGCGCCACGCGCAGCAGCTCGTGCTGGGGCATGGCGAATGCCATAGCCACCTCGGTCTCTCTCACCCAGCACCTTGCCCTCGAAGGTCTTAATGCTCTCCATGAGCGGCTTGGGTTAGGAGGAGTCATCTATCGATGACGGTGGCTTCATTAAACGCGGTCGACGCCAACACCTTTCACTCTAGGTGCTCTTGCAGAATATTTTTATAACTCGAAAACGCCTCTAGGCGCACGCTTATTGGTTCGGGTCCTTGGGAAGCAAAGTGCTGCACAACCTCAGGGCCAAGCAGGGTCATCAGCTTATTAATCTGGTCCTGCATGCCCTGGGGCAAATAGGAGAACTGGTTCAACCTCACAGATGACCAGTCGTAACGACTCAGGTGTGGATTGACAGCGAGTGCCATTAAGTGCAGTGGAGCTGCCGTAGCTCTTTTTATAGAGGTAGCTAAGCTAAACTCACCGACCTTCGTTGTTTATAAGAACCAGTTCGAGTGTAGCGGATCGCAATCCGCTACCTCCAGAATTAAAACTTTAACCAAGGTAAATGAGCTCTTCTGTCGAAACTTGAAACTGTATATAATCGTTACAGATCCAGCAGAGTTACCAATATCTTAAACGTTAGTTTTAAATAGGAAAACCACATGGATATGCATAGCTACTGGCAGACCCGCCAGGTAGTGGTTTCTTGCTACAGTGAAGCCATTGTGTGATAACACCGACTTGTGTAATCCACATTTTTGTGTCATACCATTTTGTGTAATCCACCCTTTCATACCAGGGTACGTGTAATCCCGTTACAGCAAGGATTATTGGGTTTTGTATAGCGGAATATACCGACGCCGGTTCCGTCACCTCCTCCACAAGACGTAGTGGCACCGTCGGCTTAAACGGAACGTCCCGTGAAAATCATGGCAAAATACTTTCACGGGTACGAAGATATTTTATTTTGCGTTCTGACAGCGATAAATGGGCATTGCTATCACGATGGCTCAAATTCGTGATGATCATAGTCAACTGGCCTTTGCCATGTCGCATTTGGATGGCCGTGCGAAAGATAGGACGATGACGTGGGAGACAACCGCCCTGGCTACTTAACCACATGGCAAGAGCTGCAAAACGACATGAAATCGATGTTCCTCTCCATTTTGACAACGGTCGATATTTCTGTCATGATGTCAAGACAACGGTCGATATTTCTGTCATGATGTCAAGACAACGGCATGTTGTACGACTACGTACAGAAGCTCCGTAAGCTTCGTGCCACCATGACGATTGAGTCACGACCAGAGGCAGTGATGATCACTGTGGTTTTGAAGGAACCCACTTATGGTCCTCCTTCGACTGAAGTCTTCCGCCAGAGACCGACTGCAGTTATGATTACATTGCGTGGGGACTACTGTCAGCGTCAAGCATGTGGTCAATCGGTAAGCTCGATGGAAGCAGTGACAACTGCTACCGAAAATCCGGAACCAATGGAACTTTGTGCGGCGACTGTCAGTAGGAAGCAAGTTCACTGTTTCGGATATCAATATTTTGTTCAAACCCGCTGTGATTGTCCACGTGAGAGACGAATCTCTCAATACGTTTCTCGTCGAAATGGTCTCGAGTCACGCGTCACAAGGCGTTTGGGAAACGCCGGAACCCAGTAGACAGCTTTGCGTCTACTGGGGCAATGATAAACTCTGGTAAGTGTGGTGATAGTGTCATTCACGTGGGTTAAGCCCTAAGGATCGCTGTCCTTCGTTAACGACACGAGTCGGAATAATCTTCTCGTGGTCACAGCAAGTGTGAACGGTTTTGGATGTCCAATTAAGGACTTGATTGACTCTGGCGCGTCGCATAAGTATGCGCGGAAGCAAAGTGTTGCTGAAAACGATCAGTGCTTTCGGATACACTAGATGGATGCAATGCTTTATCTCAGTGAAATTTTCCACTGATGCGGTGGTCACCGCGATAAAAATTAAGGTTAATATATAAGTGAGGCTGGAAAACATCAACTCGAAGGAAGTCTCTTTCAGTGCTTGGACAAACCGTATGACCTAATTTGAGTCATACCGTGTTTGAGAAGTACGAGCCATGGATAGGTTGGCAATCGAAAAGGATTGGAGTATAGGTATAACGCTTGGGAGTGATGAACTTATACTCACTATGCACTAGAAAAAGTGCCCAAGCGCTAGGCAGTCGTATGCTGCTAGAAATGATTCACACTTCATTGGTATCTATCATGCAATTGGATCACCGGGAAATGGCAGATACGAATTCGTATCAAGTAGCCACGGGTGGTCACTCAAAAAGTTTGTCGATGGATCAAGTGGTACTTGTGGTGGTCACTTGAAAACGAATGAATCGTCGGTAGGCATGGTGATTTGCCCAACGAAAAAAATGTATGAATGAGAGATGCCGATGGTTGCCCCCTAAAGACATCAGAAAGTTGTCGATATGTGTGCCATGAAAGGCTGCGGCTGAATAGGCCAAAGAAATATTAATACAGAAATTGAGTCGAATTGTGGGTCAGTGGGTACAACTGACCACGAAAGTGATGCTCACACCCGTTGTGTAGTGGATCACACATAAGTGAAGAAATCAACGGAATTTGTTGATCGCTGGTACTTCCGCTCTGAATGGGATTGAGTCCGCGAATGAGTTAGTCCAACGTACTTCTCCCCATGATAGAATATAGCATGCAAATATGCTGGTCCACGGTTTGTGAATGCAACACCTGGTTGTGAATTTACAAGAAAAGATGCTCCTTTAGCCATGTTGCCAAAAACGGAATAGCTAGAGCGGCTTTAGGGAATCCCTTATGATGAATTTTACTCGACTTTAAGTGTGACGACATTGTGGAGGTCGTGTTGCTACGGTCGAAGATTGACCTAGCGGAACTACACTCATCATCCGTCCTGGATAATTCGGTTCTCGAGGAATTTCGACAGCGTGGGAAGTCACACAGAGTACGAATATTTTGATGGATTCAACTTATCCTTATTATTCACTTGTTATGAATACGAGGAGGATGTCCTTAGTGTGAAACCGCCCCCTGGTCTACCACACAAACTTGAGATTCGACACGAAATTGATCTTGAACCTGGTTCAAATCATGCAGCTATGACATGGTCACCCTCGCGTGAGCGAAGCAAATATATAATCAAAAGAAAGGTGCTGGTTAGGGAGAGCAAGTCTCCTAACAGCACGCCGACGCCTTGTGTGCACAAACCAAATTACAACTGGCGTATTGTTCACATTTATAAAAGTCAAATCCGCAGACGATTCTAGCTCAAACGACGATTTGGCGCAAGGGTGTCACCATGCATCGCATTTCGGGCTGTACGCAGTTTAGTGTACTTGAATCAGTTGATGGATATTACCAAATCTTGGTGAGGGAGGGGGGCGTCCCTCTGATGGCCTTTAGTACACCGTCTGTAATGGAGTGGTAGGCTTAATACACAGTTTGTTTGGTACGCACTTGGTTACTGATTAACTTAGTGTTCACATCGCAAAAAAGAAGATGGTTGTAATTATGTATATTTATTCCTATGTAAAGTTAAGATTAAGATGAGGATAAATCCACCTATAATATAATTAGTCTCAAGTTGATATAGAGAACAGTTTTGATTAAAGGGGCTCGTACGACAGCTGCGCAAGAAGATCAAGCCTCAAGGTAAGCTTCCTCAGCGCAAGAGTGCGTGTAATTTTTTGTCCCGTTACTAGTTTGTGATGCCACAAGGACTATCCAATACCCCAGCAACGTTCAATCGGTTGGGTTCGACCACTGCGACGCTTCACACAATCTATTTTGACGACATTCTCGTTCATTCAAAGGACGAAGGTGGCAGGTTGGCCGAAAAAGTGCACTTGGAGCACCTTCGTGCAGTGCTGGAATGTATGTGTCAACATTCATTGCAAGCGAAGCTTGCAAAATGCATTTATGGTGCTAACAAAGTACCGGTCCTCAGTTGTCATGTTGGCGAACACGGTGATCGTGCAGACCTCAATCGTGGAGTGACCGACGCCACGAAATTAAAGGTATTCGATAAGATGGATGATTTGTCCAATCACCTGTATCACTTCTCGCGTAATTACGCGTTCATGGTACGCCCGCTATCAAAATTGCTGGGGAAGAGTGGCTATCCACTTGAAATATTCACTCGAATCAAGAACAGCTTAATGAAAGCACCATTGCTTGCTTCACCAGATGATACGAAGCCGTATAACATTGTGTGAGACGCTTCTGAGTTTGCAATCGGTTGTGAATTATTGCAAAGGACCCAGTAGAACACGATCGTGCCGTTTCGATCGCGATATCTGGGGCCAGCAAAAAGGTACTTTTTTGTTCACGACAAGGAGCTTTTTATCAATGAAATATGCTCTAGTGAGATTTTGTGTCTACCTCTTGGGTTCAACTCCGTTTGTCGTCTACAAGTATCCCGCAAGCTTGCGTTATGCAGTTCAGTTATCTCACTTGCCACAGCAAATACTTCGCTGGTTGTCTTTCTTTGCAGAGTACAATTTCACAGTCGCGTTCAAGCCATGGAAACTGAGCGTGCAGCAATACGCATGATGAAGTCATCCTGATTAGAAGCTAGTCCATTTCAGCTATATCGAAAGCGATCTATTCGATATGATACATTGAGCAAATGTTGAGAATGGACAATGTGATGATCATCATTATACTGTCATTGCTGAAAAGATAGTCTCCTTTACGTAAGAGTTGCACATGACGACGAGCCACGGATTGTTGAGGACTTCACAACAATGATTTGAAGACAAGATAGTGTACGAGGCGCATGAGACATCGATGGCCGGTCACTTTGGCCTTGGGCAGACCTACAAGTCTCTTAGTGCCCAATTTAGTGGCCCCACGTGTGCAAGTGTGCGGCTCGAAACGTGAATACATGTGATGTCTGTTAGAGCGTGAAGAGCGCATGGCACGAAGAAAAACCACTGCAGAGTCTTCCTGTTCCTGCTGACTGCTGGAAGTCAGTTGGTTTCGGCTTTAGTTTCGGCTTTCTTGAGAATGTTGATGACCACAATGGGGTGCTCGCCTTTGTAGACAGACTCAGCAAGATGGTTTGCATCGCTCCGTGAAGCGAGTTTATCGATGGTGAAGGTTCTTCTAAATTGTTCATTGATCACGTTTTTTGCAATCACGGGTTGCCAGACGCCATCGTCTCTGATCTTAATACACGATTCACGAGTAGCTTTTGGAACGAATTGTAACGAAGTCTCGGCATTCGTTTGAATATGTCCACTGCGGTACACCCGGACATCGATGGGCAAACCGAACGTGCCAACCGAATGGTCGGTGATGTGCTGGGAAGCTTCTATGCGGAAATTTCCGTGGAATGAAGTCTCTTATTATCAGTGGTTGAGCTTACTATGAAAAGTTTAGCGCATTCATCCACTGGATTCACGTAACTTTTTATGAATGGCTTGCAACTCCGGCAAGTAAAGTTCTATGCGCTGAGT
>NW_020187394.1:114885-118450 GCF_900000015.1 Plasmopara halstedii | reverse complement strand
AGGCGACTGAGTCGCAGTGCGTAGTGACGCATGATCTGTGTAGATCACAAACGGCTTGAAGCCGAGCTGGTGAACCTTAAACTTGACAAGTGCATACTTCAACGCGAGTTATTTCTTGCCGTGAATTGGGTAGTGATTATTTGCAGCCTCGAGCTGGCGAGATTTGAACGCGATCACCTGATCTTGTCTGCTTGCAGCAGTGTACAGCCGATGACAAAGTCCGAAGCGTAACAGACGACACTGAAAGTACGATCAGGGTCTGACAACGCCAGTATTGGTGCATGAAGGAGGCTGTCTTTGACCTTGTCAAAATCCTTCCGATGCTCGGTGCCCCAGCACCATCCCGCATCCTTCTTAAGAAGATTACACGCCATTTCTGCATAGTTTTTGCTGCACTTGTGCAAGTAGCTGGCGACGCCAAGCCACTTGCGCAAGTCCTTTTAAATTTTTGGAACCGGCCAGTTCACAATGGCCTTGATCTTAGCGGAACCCGCTCGAAGGCCACGCTACCGGATGAAGCACCCTAGAAAAAGAATTTCATTGGCGCCGAAGGCACATTGTCTGCACCTTATTCGTGTGCATGCACTCGAGCACCACTCTTAAATGGACGATGTGGTTCTATTCTTCCGTCCTCTCGTGGTCCTCACGACTGTGGACGAAGATATCGTCGAAGTATATCTGGTCATACGCCCCATGGGGCCTGACCAACTGCGTCACAAGAATATTAAATGTTGCAGGTGTATTTGATAGTACTTGGGCATCACCAGCCACTCCCCGAACATGCCTCTCGGAGTACTTACTGGAATATCACTTAATTTCATGAGTATAGGTAATACCCAACGACCAAGTCGAGCGCGCTGTACTTTGTGCATACAACCATGTTGTTCGAGAGAACATCCTTTCTAGTAGTTCGGCGTTTGTGCCGAATTTGTGACAGCGATGAGCTTATTGTATGCGAGAACGATACGCCACTCGCCGTTCGGTTTCCGGACACAAAATGTGGCTGCCAAATGGGGATACTGGCTCTCACACACCATTCCAGCGTCGTCAATGACGTCCACTGCTCCTTGAGCAGGGCCATTGGCGTGTTACGCAGTATTTGACTTCCGGAACTAGATTGATCTCATGACGCACACTCGATCTGGAGGTAGGGCCGACGGCGGGTCTTTTGGATATGACGTCTTCAGATTCCTTTACCAAAGTCTAGTACAGATCCGAGAGATTCTTCAGGATAGAGGATCCACCTCATGCGCTCAGCATCCTCTTTGTGTCCTTCAAACAGCTTAATTCAGATGTGACGACGGGTTAATTTTCTCTTCCGGTCGTACAATGAACACTTAGGCTAAGTCGCCTGCCTTCAGTCACCGCCAAGCTCTTCGAGGGGCATCTATCAGCTCATAAAGAGCATCCACTGCGGAAATAGCCTCAAAAGCGACGTCGGTAGCCTCACTGGCTTTGATGAACGTAAATCCTCTATGAAGAGGGGACGACGAAGCCCTATGCTATCCGCAAGACGCAGGGCGTCGACCTAGACCAAGGATGTGTTTACTGTAGACGAGAGCGCATAGCTAAACACTTTTGTCAACGTTATGTCGGGGGAGGAAGACCTGCACTCGGCGATGTTCAGTATCCCCACTCCCTGCTCCATGGGAGCCTTGATGTTATTTACAACATCCGACGAAGAGCTATTATTTCCGCGGTCTTCGTCTAGTGGATAAGGTGCCATTCAGCGCGCATCTGAAGGGCTTTGCCCAAGATGCCTCGGACCTCGTCCAACCATGCCACTCGTGGCATGCAGCAACTGCTTCAAAACATGATCAGTGCTCAGTGAAGTACGTGCCACTCCACGCGCATCAATAGGGCCTCGCCCTCGATGCCTCGGATCTCGCCCGACCATGCTACTCATGGCATACAGCGACTGCTTCGTAATGTGAGCAGTGCTCTGTTAGTTACGTGCCACTCAACTGGGGCCTCGCTCACGACGCCTCGGCCCACGGCCGACCATGCTACTTTTAGCATGCAGCAACTGCGTTGATACTGGAGCAGTGCTTCGAAGTTCAACACGCGAGCCATGCTCGGGACTCTTGTTCAATACACCATCGGTGTTCGAACACTCGTATACTCCGATACCCAGCACATTGACCGTCCCGGTCTAGCGCCCGCGCCAAAAGGGCTTCTACTTTCTAGCAAAGGTGGGTTCGTGACTCATTAAAGCTCCACCAGGAGACGTGCGCGTAGCGCCTAAGGTATTCGACGTCCAATCAATCCATGGCTCATGGTGATTCAACCATGCCATACCAAGGGTATGGTCATACCATGAACCTAAATCTACGACTAAGCAGCGTTCCACGTTATCGAAGTCAAGAAGCTTGATACCGAAGTCTACAGGGACCTTCGGCTCGATGATACAAGTTCCCTTTGCTAAGCGAACAGAGACGATGTCACTCGACCACACTTTCAGCGCCTCACCATACAGCTGACTTCCCCCGATCGTGGAGCATCGACCATAATTGCCCGACGCACCGCAATCGATCAGAATCTTACATGGCGTTTTAAAACCCTTCACGGTCGCTTTTAAGACCGGTAAGCCTTGGCTTGCATACACGTTCCGTGATCGAGAGCACGGACCTCTTCGGGGCTGGGTCCTGCTGCCTTCTATCTTTTTGAGGCTCAACAGAACTCAGTTCTTCTCCGGTAGAATGCCCCGCGCCTGATGGGTTTTGTCGTTTTTCCGCAACAAACAGACTGGCTAGAAGCGGGACGTTGGCTTGATGAAACTTTACGCGCCTTGCGCAGGGGACAACCTGTCCGAAGTTGACGGGTATTCCCACAGACAAAGTATCGTCGGGTGTTCAAACGCTGCTCGGCAGCTCTGAGCTCTCGCTCCTCTTCCTCAGCGTAGCTGAGATCCATTGGCTCATGTCCGCTCGGCGAGCTCATTCCAACCAAGTCGTGCAGACTCGAAGCTGAATTCGGCATTCAATGCCACATTCACTGCTTCTTCAAAAGAAGGCGGGTGCACACGGAAAACTTCTATTCCGGCCACGCCAGTGCGCAGGCCCTCCATGAACACGATCACTGCGACCGCCTCGGTAAGAGGATCGGCTATTATACCGCTAATGAGAGTACGTCATTCATGAACAAAGTCCACCAATTTTTTCTTACCTTGTCGGGTGGCAAGAAATTGCGATCGCACGCAATATACCTGGTTAGGAGGCTAGAATACTAGTGAAAGCTGCAGCTTCAGCTTCGTCCAGGAGGTCGCTTCAGCCGAAGTGCCGCACGTCAGTGCACATTCTCTCGCTCGACCCCGAGCTTGGAGAAAGCTAGCGCCACGCGCTATCGGTCTAGAGCATCGCGGATGCCATAGCCATCCCGGCCTCTCTCACCCAGAGCAAGCGATTCACTCCATCCCCACCCTCGAGATGCACCATGATTAGCTTCGGTCAAGGAAAGCCATCCGTCGTCGACGGTGGCGTCATGGACGCACTTGATGCTGACATCGTCTTTTCTAGGTGCTCTAGCGGAGTATTGTCATAGCTTAAAAACACCTCCAGACGCGCGC
>NW_020187394.1:104291-114875 GCF_900000015.1 Plasmopara halstedii | reverse complement strand
ATATACATGCATTCATATTGGCGAATTTCTTTTCTAAGCGCATGTCATTGGATACAGCTCGTAAGTGCTCATTGCGGATGCCCGGAGTCGATATCCGTGCTGTGGACGACTATCGACGATGGTATCGTTGGTCCGAATAGCTGTGCCACCAGACGATTAAACGTCGCCAACGCATTCGACATTTCATCCAGCATAAACAGCTTCGAATCGCTTTGCATACTATTAAACGAATCTTGGATCACAAGTTTTTTTCATCCTTCGACAACGCTCAACTTTTTATCCTTTGCTAAATCCCAGGGCAATTTTCCCACCGCAGTTCAAGCAATTACAGGTGACAGTATACATCAACGAAGTTAAAGCAATTGGACTAAGTGTAGCAGATCATGGTCCTTCACACTAAAAATGTTCTTGAAATCGACAGTTGTGACAGAAACGAGGCTGCACTTACTTTCGTATAAGCATACAGATTTCACCACACGATGTTATTCTATCTGGCACAAATCCCGGAGTCAAGACTGATTATGTACTTTCTCACAATGTTTCCGCATGTTGCTTCGATCAGAAATAGCATCAAAGATATAACGTCGTTACTTTAGTAAATATCATTGATGAGTGACACAGTAATGACCCTAAATCACCAGGTCAGTTTCATTATGTACTCTCATATTCGAAAATAAACGCGTGTCGGGCTTTCCTTCACCACGTCTTGAAATACCTTCGACAAAAGATAATTAGGATCTGATTAACCATACCACGACTCGCACTTGGTGCTCTGCTCGCATTCTCAATAACGGACTTGTTCATGAGGTCAGCTGCTTCTCCTAGATCAAGTAGATCATTTTGGTAAATACTCCGTCTTATAGCCCTTCGCCAGATCATTTAGAATCTCTGCCGATGAAAAATATGGAAGAGTTACAGTCATCAAGACGATCCCATTCACTTCAGTCGTGAGTGATGAACTTTCTCGCTACAAACCCGTGGATATTTGCTTTTCCAGCTCATAAACCATAGGCGTGTCACATACTCGTGCTGACTCAGAAGTACTGTCACGCGGTAAAGTACATAATTCAATTTGGAATTTGGGGCATGGACTCCCAACCTTGCGGCTATCAGTTGCCGTACCTATCAATTAGACCACAACACACAATCGCTCCTACTTTTTTTCACCGGCTCTAGCACGAAGAACCCATTTTACAGCTGCTATCGAATGTACCGGAAAAGTTAAAATCTAAAACCACGACATACCGACGTAAATTTCTTTACCGACATATAAACACACTGAGCACCGCGATTTTCGATCGCTTTCGTCAACTTTATATTGAGACCGAGCTTCAGTCTTTTGAGCTCTGCTCATACTGACGCTCACTTTATCGTTGTGTATCTGATCAGACAATATCACGTCTTGTACATAGGCCATCGCAGCTTTACGCCCGCGCCAAAAGCGCCTTTGCTACGTAGCACTAGTTTTTATAACTCGCCAAAAGTTGGTGAATTGAGAAGTGCTCAGCACTTAATGTCTTGCCGTCCAAAAGATCTATTGCTCACGGCACCTAAGCCCCGTTTTACTAAAAATGATATTATATCACATCAGGAGGTCTACGACCAGTCAACAATCCATGCTGTCAGAGACTTAACAGGGAAAAGAGAACTGATTATATGACGAGAGCTCCAGTGTGAAGACGTACCAATATTGTATACTTTACTTGGCATCTTCAACAATCCCTATCGTCTGCTGTTTAGACTGTCGCGCGTTGTGCTTAACTGCATTGCACTTTCACATACAGCTAGAATTTTCTCGACTTTACAAAACCGAGACTTGTTGCTAAGAGCATGTATTCCGAGGCTGTGAGGCTTATCTCTCATCAACGTTTCTCGAAGATGTAGTGGGTGTTGCGTGAAATTGGTAGCAGCGTAAGTGCACCCGAGTGGATACAACTTTGTCATACTTTAAAGGAAGATAGATCGCTTGGCCGCGAGTTACAGCGCTGTATTTGCCGATTTTACATCTATATTTGTATCAAGCATGCCGCTCCTGCGTGGGTATGAAGCGTTTAAACTTTCATGTAGAGTTGTTCGACGAGCTTTTAGAAACATCGAGTTTTGGCTGGCACAGGGCAGCCTGGTGGAATAGACAGGGGCTCTGTTGTACCTAATAGTAGTTAAGGTCAGTAGGAACATGCAGAGAAAGAAAGTAGTCTCTATCAATGACAAAAAATGTATTGGTGCCATCTGCGTCTGTTCTAAAAAAATAATTATGGTGGTTACTACTATCAACTAAAATGGAGAGTAGCCACTATCGCGGGGATAAGTGCTCATAAATCGTAAATCGCGCCGATGCTCGTTTCTGTTGATAGACTGAACAACTACTTTGAATGCGCACAGAGCGGCTGGTTAGGAGGTTTGGGCTTTCTTGACATCAGTCGCCTTAACACTTTCATGTTTGTTAAGTATTTTCTATAGAATAATCTCAAAGATTGTAAGCGCCTTCAGGCCGGTGACCACCACTTCCGTCTGTCGGCCTCCCAATAGCTTTATTGCTCGGAGCCAGCTCAGACATTAGTTTTTTAAGCATGTCTAATTGTTCCGGGACAGCTGGTCGAACAACTTGTATCCCATTCTCACATAAGGTACAGAATATTGATGTCGCTCATTAGATAGACGATTATATGCTATTGAGTACATCTGTGTTGATGTGCACCTTGCCAAGAAGTAGCCGTTACATTCTTTTTTGCCTTCTTTCACGCAAGCGTGCAAGATGAGGTCTCCCTATCCAGACAACCTTTGAATTTCGTACACCTTCTCTTTTTTATCATTGCACGCTTCAAACCCGTTCGTCGCGTTTATCTTCGAAAGTTTTCCTCGACCTCAACCCACGACAGCATCAAGTTTGCAATTACCTCTACCACCGAGTTTTGCCTCGCACCCCGTATAGCCTTCCCTGCTCCTCGACCATTGACTACTCCGCCTTTCAGCAGTTTTTTTTTATTTGCTTACTGATTTCTCGTTCGTAATTAATCTGATTATGAGGACCAATTCTTGAGGGTTTGCGAGTATAAACGACAAAGCTAAGGACTGCAGTTGCAACGCGCCGTGTATTTGGGTACATGGTGCGTTGCGTATTATTCCATTAAAGCTCCTATGAATTGGTGTGGATCAGCCTTCAAAGCTCAAGTTTACTCATAATTAAAATCAGTCACCCGCGTAGAGCCATCAGAGCTAGGTGTTTGTTAAGGTATTAGTCGGACTAGCTCCTTTCAATTAGCCAAGGTGTCCGATATTTTGAACCTCCCCTCTACTGGTCACATTGATCCTGTGTAAGCCTTTTGGTCCTTTGAAAGAAGTTGCGGGTAGATTTTTCCACACCAAAATTAATCTGCCTATCTGCACCTATCCTTGAGATTGTAATTAGGGTCAGGTCGTTATCTTAACAACGGCAAATGGCTCCACCGAGTCGTCATCGCAAATACCGACACGCTCATCGCCAAGCTCGGCTGCGATACCAGCTAGATATAAGGGAACGCCAATCGCGGCAGATGGGACTCACAAGCCCGCAGCTAGGCAATCTGTGCCACGCTAAATACACGACGACTCGCAATATGAGATAAACCCTGAACTTCTTTCAAACAACAGCTCAACGAACCAAGACGGCCATTTTTCTAATTTTGCCACGGTCCAACCGCCAGCGGCTGCAAAATCTGTATGAGCATAAATGTTCCGGCTGACGTTTCACCATTAAGAATATGCAAGGGACAGCCCTAAGCTCTATCAATTATGTAAGCGAACCTGCGGTTTAAGTCGAGTATTTTGTGACCTACGCGCGCCAACGGAGCTCATAGGCCTTGACAAGATTGGGTAGCTCACAACGTACGATTCGTAGCATGAGATACACGATATATAAGATTTCCAAGTACGAAAAACTTTACTCTGTGGATTTGACCCATCTACAAAAAACGTTTCCAACTAGGTGATTTACGACCGGTTCGAGCTAAAAAATCCAGACCTGTTCTATTTACTCCTTCGCGCGTACAGGACCAAGTGAAATCCTGGCATACTTTAACAGTGTTGGCTGTCCGGCGAACGTTTTAAGCTTATCGAAGAACCACTTCGGAAGATACATTTTAAGTCAATAGAGAAAATTAAGCTACCCTACCGGAGCCCACACGCTAGAATTAAACTTTTTCTAGCGCGGGATGCTGGTAGTTATCCGACGCATTTTGGGACCGGATTCCGTAACCATATTTCACTATGGGGCTCTCTGTGGGGCCCCCTCCAACCCAACTATTACACACCCAATTGAGTGCGGGTCTACTGGACGGTCACAACACAGGGGTGTGATTGCACGTCCACTTTGATGAACTGTCTCCAGTCGTCTTGATTCAAATCTCATGGGTATCGAACCAGGTACTTCTCGGTCCCAGACCAGGCTACAAACCACTTGAGTCAGGGATCAGTTATTTTGACTCATAAAAAATCAATCTTTTTGCAGCACAGTGTACACGCTTCATCCGTTAAAGCCACCACCTTTACGGCCTAATTCTTGTCCATCATCCTATCATTTCGATGCTAGCAAGAATGGAAAGGACGATGCCGCCGAACACCATGCCAAACCCCAAAGCCCAACGGACCAAAACATTAAACAGAGATTGTAACTAGCCTAGATTAGTCATCTGTTCATACTATTTACAGCGGTCATGCCTCCGCTCGGACTGGAGCTAAGCTTAAGCGCATGATCTTTGTTGCAGCACTAGAAAGTGCTCTGAAAAAGAAATGTCGATCGACACTTTTAAACGAGATTATCAATCGTGACGGCGGCAAGCAAGTCAAACCACAGGCATTGTCCCTTGCGAGCTAGAAGTCGAGGTTAAGGGTTCTTACTATTGACATTCCTCGGGATGAGAATTTTCATTCAATCTACGTGACATTTCTATGAAAGCTGGTGAACAAGACGAGTTCAGCAATAGGACAACTACCCCAATATTTGGCTTCATTGCTTTGATTAAACTTTTACAGTATGAGAAGGAAACTTTGACACTGTAAACGTACTCTCGCTTTTAAGGCGGGACAAAGTCCGGTAGATCCAAAATGTCATAGGCAACTTTATCGAGCAAGATGTCTTCAAAAACAATTTACTCGGAGACATATTGACAACAAATAGAGCACAACCTGCTTACTTTCTGCGCATCTTCAGCTTCCATCAACCCTTCGAATACAACGTCTTGTGTGCACTATTGGTTGATCAATGCGGATCCAGTAACTGCCAATGGATCTTTGCGCTCACAAAATCGTTTGCGATAATAATATTGTATTGACTCCATTGGGGTTTCTCCCTACTTTGAAGCTATGTTTCAAAGCAGTGAACTTTAAGCTGCCACTGCAAACGATACCGTCAGTGATTGTCTCAATTTTTTTGTGCCAAGTATATATATCGACCAAGTTAAAGTTCAAGCTCCTCCGGACCATTACTGCTCCCTAAGCGTCTTTGCCACTCCATGTTTTGCTTTGGGGTGACTTCAACCTTCTCTGTTCAGCTCAATCCAATGCGGTGATGATCTTTACTAGCAAAAATCGTACGCTTAGTATTCAGTTGACATCCTTAACGACTTGGCAGCTACATGTGGATGCTTTTTTGTGCGCCTTCCAACTCAATGACCTGGATAAAGACGACCAGGCGGCGCACAAAGTGATGGGTGACTACAACGTCACAATAAAGCTTTTGTGACCAAAAATTTACCTTACCAGTTTCAACCGGGCGCTGGCAAAGAAGAAGTGGGCGATTGGCTTGGTGCGTTGGGGTGAATCGACGCATGGCGCTTCATGCATCAGGATACAAAGGATTACACAAGCCTGATACATAAAAGCTAACTTGATTCTGTTTAAAAACAGCTGCTTTGGTAATATTCATCTTGCTACAATCAACCATATATGTGATCAAAAGTGGCATGACAAAGAACACATACCTGTGGGGTTTTGGCTACCTGCGCAGTTTATGCCAACAATGACATGCGCCCGTGGCGTTGTCCTAAAGGTGTTTGATATGATGCATCCGCTAATCTGTCAGCAGAGCAACTAGCGGCAGGTTTTTCAAAGTTGACTGCGCTACCCTATGGTGTCTTTTTGATATACACAGACGAGACATTTACATTTATCTTTGAAGTCAGTGGGTTGAGGTACAAAAATTTGATGCGCATTCCATGGCTACAAGAGTTACCGCGGTGAACGATGCTATTGATTTCTTCAAAATGGCTCTGATCGACTGCAGCATATCAGCATCACAACAAGCACAAGCTGACTTGAATGCGTACAATAGACATTTTAAAGATTGCAAGGAGCGAATTTGAGGCCGACATACATCTTGTTGAGCGAGCAACAAAGCTCTAACAACTCTGTCTCAGGTCATTCATCACCGAGATTCAACGTAGCGATGGGTTAAAGATTGACGACCCTGTAGTATATGCGGAAAGACACCGCATATTTCAGGGGCAGCTATTCCGGTCAACATCACCTTATCTTCAGTATTTACGGGATACTTCATGTCAGCTAGTTGGCTTGCCCGACCACTACGTCAAACAGTGGCTAGGCTAAAGTCAGCACGACAACGCCTGTTCGATGGCACTCATCACGGCAAACGACTTGCTCTGAGTGAACATGAAATCCTTCAATTGAAAAGTGCCGGTTTCAGACGAATTACCGATCGATTAGTACAAGAGTTCCCCAAGTCTGCTGGCACGGATGTACGAAATCATACACGATACTCACTTATCAATGATAATCAGACTGAATTTCAGCGATGGGTACACTATTTACTGCTATACAAGCCTGGAGAAAAATCGCAGACTGGGAACTACTTTCCATTGATACTGCTTAACCATGATGTTAAACTAGGTCCCAAGCTTCTTGCGCGGAGGTTGAAGACTTTGCTTCTTTCGCTAATACATGAACATCAAAGTGGGTTTGTTCCTCACAGATTAAAACGTCACTCTCTCGTTCGCTTCCGGAACTTACAAGACGAACGCAAGGGCAGTTACCCCGAAACTTGCGTAATTTTATTGTCAAGGTTCTAGACAGTGTACTATGACCAACGCTAAGCATGGTAGTGTATCACTACGAATTTGATACTACCTACAGCTTGGATTTAAACAGTTTTCAGACAGGAGACCCAGTTTTACTTGGGTCCGGGATTCGGCGAGGCGATCCACCCTCTCCGGGACAGTTCATGTTGTTTACTGAGCCATTCATGAATTACTTACGTGCTTGAGTTTAGTGCGCGGATTATGCTTTGACAAGTGGTTATCTAAATATTTGCTTCCAGCGTTTGTGGATGACTGCGCCGGCTTACTAGCTGATGTTGACCACGCGACTGGATTCTTAGATGTGATACAAGATTACGCATTAGTATTAGGATTACGACTTAACATGCATCATGGTGTTTACACGCCAAGTCGACATGGCGAAATTGATCAGACTACGTGATCCAAATGATCACAAAGTGTTACATCTGTCAGACATTGTTGTACTATTAGAAACACGTCAAGGCGGAGCGACTGTGACACCCAAACAACAATACAGTGATGTGGTTATACGATGCGCCATCTGGAACTACTGTACACTTACAACGAGGAAAAGAATGCTATGACAAAGCATCATCTTACCATGACTTTTGTATACAGCCAGGGCGGCGTCTATCACACTCAATCTTTAAAGCTGTGGACGTCATCTTCCGCAACTTTATTCGCTCAAAGTATACGGATAGTTTCTCCGCTGCTGCGGAATAATTGCAAAAATGGATTTACACACGTATACTGAACGATGAACTAGGATCGGCATCTGTCAAAGCATTTATCCAAAAGAGCATCTCAAAGCATTGAGAGATGCAATCGTGAATTGAATGTAGTACTTCAGTGGGTCTACTACGGCACCACAACCTTTTACAAAAAACATTTGGCTCCCTTGGACAGGCTTCGCCATCATATCTGCAAATTTGAACCGGGGGGAAAGAATGAACTGCCCGAGTTGTGAAAATCTAATTTTCGCTTACAGGCGGGGCTGCACACTACTTACGGCTCCAAAGACTTAGAATTATATGCAATCATGCCGTTATGGTACAATGCCTATTTTACGTTTGGCAAGGCTGAAACTCATTTAGGCAAAGTTAGTAAAGATACCATTTGCTTCCTGAAGGATCAGGGTTCAATCGCTGCAAGACTTTGTAAAGCGCTTCGGGAGCTTTACAACACAAACTTTTCCCCACAGACTACTTCGTGTGAATCAATTCGACTGACGTGCATCAAATTCAAGGCTAGTGTCCGGCACAAAGCTGCGGTCAGCTTGATCTCTCCGCCACATGGTACTATATATGGGGCCAATCATCCCACCCACATTGAATGTGCAAAACCCGAATGATGTTCTTGAGGTAAAACGGAAATCGATATACAAAACTATGACTTCGTTAGCTTCTATTGAAGACTAAACTGGGTATATCGCTACCAAATTTCCGAATGAAAAAGCTTTTGATTAGGGGCAAAATCCCAACGGAAGATACCTGGTATTTTTATACCGTTCGTACCAACATGCACTCCAAGTATGCTCCGATTTCAAGTTCCATCTTCGGTACAACGCATCGAGATTTTGATGCAAGAAGCGATGGAATCAAACCGTACACGTATACACGGATGCACAAACATTGGAGATGCTCAACTTAACATCTTTAGCCATTTTTTGATTTTGAAAACAAATTTGAAAGTGTATGGTTTGTAGTTCGGCTGGGGCGGTGCTTGTAGAGTCGATGAGAAGTCGTTTTTGAGCTTTTTAGCAAGGCTGGAACCTATGACTAGATTATGATTGATTTACTCCAGTATTCGTTACCACCACTTAACTGGAACACTGCTTTCACACACGTCTAAAAAAAAAAAAATCACGCATGACACACGACAAACCGCTGAAGTGGCGATCAACGTCAAGACCTCAACCGCAACATCGGCAAAACCAACACATTATCGTTTTATGAATTTTATGGGATTAGTCCCATTACGATCATTTGGTGAGCCACATATTCTGTGTGGGGTTACATATATATGCATCGCTTTATATTCCTCAATTCTGTTACAAGGCTTTCATCATTTTGGTGAGGGTTTAAAGCCTAATGGCTATGGAAAAATGCCAATTCACCTTTTCCACCTCTTTCGCGTAGTTCGACGGCTCGCTGGGAGTTAGCGACACGAGGTGAAGCGTGCTCATGAATCTAATTCTATTTAATAGGAAAAATATATTGAACCGCATGCTGATCCAGATCATTACAATCTCAACCACTCAAGCGTTGGAGCACATCACCTAATGCTTCCACTATCGGACATCCACCACCTTACATACTACGACAAAGGTATATCAGACTACCAAAACATATATACAGTTATTTTTACATAATATAATTTAGCTTAGGAACAACCGGAAATTTCATAGATTTACAATTTCTAGAGGTAGTCGTGACGCAATGAGATTAAAATTTCAAAGTCACGCTCTAATCGGCATGGGACCGAGAACCTAACGAGATACTTTTTATAGAAAGAGAATATATATATCATCAAGTCAAATCTAAACTTTCAGTATAAAATATCACTTTTATTGTATCATCAAAGAACTTTATGTGTATTGTATGAAGTAGGGCTAACAGCACACGTGGTCCACATCTCTCTCTCGACGAAGTGTGTGTGTGCAAATGTCCATTATGCGGTACATAATACGTCTGACGCATGATCTGTGTATTTGTATCAATTACCGGTAGATACTGATATGTGTGGTATGAAACTCTCTATATACTTAAGTGATTTTCTACAAGTGCAGCTTTTGATTAAAAAAAACTCGAATTTGCACGAAAGTATTTAATCTTCGTGCCATTAAAACGAGGCATGCAAACTGTCAATTTGTCAAAATTCCCGCCAAGAGCATCAAAATTTTGGGGAACTTATATTTCCAAATTTTGTAGCTAAAATCGTAGGTGATGCTTATGCATCGAAGCAATCTATGTTGGAAACTAACTGAGATTACCGGTGCTACTTAATGCATATTCACTTTTGTTTATTTCGATTTGTCGAAAACTTAAATCCTCTTAAGCTCTTGTCCGGATGTGACTTGATCAACGTTTTGCAATTCGTTGCAGTATCATCTATAGATTTAAAAATCTGGGCGCCGTAAAAGATAAGATGACCTGAATCCTGCAGATTTGCCCTCGCCCAATTAGCAACATCAAGCAGCATCGTTTTTGTCCAAAAGGTTCTCATAAATGAAGCCATATTCCAGCCAAGAGGCTGATCGATCATGGGGATATAGTCTAACCAAGCGTTTATCAGTTGCTCATCTTCTTTGGTCGACCAAATTTTTAATAACTCGCGAACTGCGGATTTCCACGGCTGCTCATCTTTGACACTAGTTGCATGCTCTAAACGTTTGATTAAAATGTTTGTCTTTGTCAGCGCAGATGTCTTCAGAATTGTCAGCACGGTTTGGTCATCCGCGTATGGAATGTCGCTATGTATGAAAACGACCGAGTATGAGACCCACAGTTTAAAGTCATCGTTTTTCAAAATATCT
>NW_020187394.1:91043-104281 GCF_900000015.1 Plasmopara halstedii | reverse complement strand
CTGCCAACACCCGGGGGGTACGGGTAAATTGGCGAGCGGCATCGCCGCATTCGGGGAGTATTTCACCCTCTGACACGTCTCACACCTGCGCACATTTGTGCTCATCCACTTGTACAGCTTAGGCCACCAGTAGTGGCAACTCACCGAGCTGTACGTCTTCTCACGACCGAGATGACCACTAAGTGTGGTGTCGTAGTCATCATAGAAAATACGATATTTCAAGTCCTCATCGTGAGGCGCCACATGTCGTGGTCTATCTGTTGAATCGGTGCTAAAGTACAGCAATCCAATATTTTTTATGAATATCGGTGTGACCGTGCACGCAATCGTGCCGACAACTTGTTGTCCGAGTTTTTGAATCTCTTGCTTGCTCCGGGGAGCCTATAGCAGCACTACACACGTACCATCACACGCGTATGCGGCGCGAATCACGACGTCACCGCCGTGACATGAGCAAGCTCACTGTCCAGTCTGCGTGACAACGCATCAGCCGAAGCATTCTGCGTTGCTGGCTTGCACTCACCTTGAATTTGTTGTCTGTAAAGAAAGCGAGCCACCTGGCCATTCTCTGCAAGAGGTGAGGCGACTGAGTCACAATGCGTAATGATGTGTAGATCATAAACAACTTTAAAACTAGCATGTTCACCCTGAACTTGACAAGTGCATACTTCTTTCGCTAGTAATTTCTTGTCGTGGACCGTGTAGTTCTTCGCGGCCTTTAGCTAGCGAGATTCTAACGCGATCAATCGATCTCGCCCCTCGGTAAGTCCGAAGCTTCACAGACGACACTAAAAGGACGATCGGGGTCTGGCAACGCCAGTATTGGTGCATAAAGGAGGCTATCTCTGACCCAGTCAAAAGCCTCCGGATGCTTGGTGTCCCAACACCTTTTCTTATCCTTCTTATAGAAGTTAGGCAATGGCCGTGCCATTTCCGGATAATTCGCTCTATATTTGTGCAAGTAGTTGGCGAGGCCAAGCCACTTGCGCAAGTCCCTTTGGTTCTTTAGAACCGGCCAGTCCACAGTGGCCTTGACCTTAGCGGGATCCGCTCGAAGGCCACGCTTCCCTATGAAGACCCTAAAACAGGGATATCTTCAGCGCCGAAGATGCATTCAGCTGCATGAGCATTCAGCTTGTTCGTGCGCATGCACTCGATCTCCGCTCTCAAATGGATGATGTGGTTTTCCTCATCTGTTCTTCCGTGCCCCGTACGACTGTGGACGATGATGCTGTCGGATATGTCTGTGCATTAGGCCTGGACAACTGCATCACAGGACGGACAAATGTTACTGGTGCATTGACAGCATTTCGGGCATCTCCAGCGACTTCCAGAGCATGTCGCTCGGAGTACTCGCCGCTGTCATCAGAATACACTCGCCCTCATGAGCAATTGGTAATACCCATCTATCAAGTTGAGTGCACTGTACTTTATACACCCAACCATATTGTAGGTATCGGCGTTAGTGCTGGAATGGTGACAGCGTGTAGCTTATTGTAAGCGTGGACGATACGCCACTCGCCGTTCGGCCTCCGGACACATTACGTGGGTGTCGAGGGGAGACTTGCTCTCACGCATCGTTCCTGCCTCGAGCTTAGCACAGAAAATGCGGTAATGGCGTCTCTCTGCTCCTTGGGCAGGGGCCATTGGCGTATTACGCAGTATTTGGTTCCCAGAACCAGGTCAATCGCACACCTCGGTCCGGAGGTTGGACCGACGACGGATCTTTAAAGACGACGTCTTGGAATTCCTTTACCACAGGAAAATGCGGATACGAGGAGTATTTGAGGAGCGATAATCTACTTCGTGCGTTCAGCACCCTCTTAGTGTCTTCCACGATAGCTTGAGCAAGAAGCGACGACGAGTTAATCGCCTCGTTTGGTCGTATAATCACCATCTCGGCTAAATTTCCTGCCTTCAAGGCACCGCCAAATTCTTCGAAGGATATCTCATCCAGTCCAAGAAGAGCATTCACCGCGGGAATAGTCTCGAGGGGGACGTCGCCATCTGTCTCTCTCGTCATGCTGTTGACAAGGGTATATTGCTGTGCTCTATCCTCTACGGTAGACACACCATGAGTCAGGGTCGACGACCTGCATCCTGCAGATAACACACCGTATCGCCGTTTCCTCTTCTTAGAGGTTTTACGTCTCATCGAGACCAGTGAGAACACGCACTCGGCGTCGTATTGTGGGCAGTGCTTAGTGGATTACGAACCACTCCACGCGCATCAATAGGGTCCTCGGCCTCGATGCCTCGGCCCTTGGCCGACCATGCCGCTCTTGGCATGCAGTAGCTGCTTTGATACTTGAGCAGTGCTTAGTGCGTAACGTGCCACTCTACCTTCAGCCCGCGAGCCATGCTCGGGACTCTTGTCCAGCACACCTCCGGTGTTTGACAACTCAGATACTCCGATATCCAGCACGTTGACCGTTTCGGTCCAGTTCCCGCGACAATAGCGCTTCTGCTTTCTAGCAGAGGTGGGTTCATGACTCACCAAAGTTTCACTTAGAGACGTGCGCGACCTCCAATCAATCCATGGCTCATGGTGTTCCAACCATACCATGCCAAGGATATGGTCGTACCTTGCATCCAAGTCTACAGCGTTCCACGTTTTTAAGTCACGAAACTTGATACCGAGGTCCACAGGGACCCTTGACACAAATCCTCGTCGCTAAGCGAACAGTGACGGAGTCAGTCGACCGCGCTTTCAGCGCCTCAGCATACAGCTGACTTTCTTCAATTGTGCAGCGTCAAGCATGCTTGTCCGACGCCCGGAGTCGATAAGAATCTTTCTTGGCTTCTCAAAGTTCCTTACGGTCGCTTTTATGGCCAGCAAGCCCGGCTTGCATACACGTTCCGTGTTCAAGATTACGGAGCTCTTCGGGGCTGGATCTGCTGCCTACTTTCTCTTTGAGGCTCAACAGAACTCAATTCTTTCCCAGTAAACCCTAAACCCTGAGTTTTGTCGTTTCCCAGCGACAAATTCGACCTGTTTGAAGCGTGACGTCGGTTTGATTAACTTTTGCGCCTTTTGCGCAGGGGAGACCTGTCCGAAAGTGACGATTGTCTCCACAGTAAATCACCGTCGGGGTTTTAAACACTGCTCGGCAGCTCAGAGCTCTCTTTTCTCTTTCTAAGCATAGCTGAAACCCATTGGCTCAGGCCCACTCAACAAGCTCCGAAAGTGTGCATTTCATCCAGGTCGTGCCGACTTGAAGTTGGATTCGGCATTCAATGCCACATTCACCGCTACTTTAAAAGAAGACAGATACAACGGGAGACTTCCATTCTGGCCACGCCAGTGCGGAGGCACTTCATAGAGACGGTCACTGTGACCGCCCTGGGGAGATGATCAGCTGCCATTCCGGCCTATAGTACGCAACCCTTGGACAAAGCTCACCAATTCCTTCTTGCCCTGTCGGGCGGCAAGGAAATGGGATCGCACGCAATGCGCCTGATTAGGCAGCGATAACACTCGTAACAGCTGCAGATTCGGCTCGATCCAGGAGGTAAACGCTACACCCGAAGTGTCGCACATCAGTGCCTACTCTCGCGCTTGACAACCGAGCTTGGAGATAGCTAGCGCCACGCGCTGTTGCTCATTCTGGACCATGGTGGATGCCATAGCCATCTCGGCCTCTCTCACCCAGAGCAGAAGATTCTCTCCATTCTTAACCTCGAAGGAATTAAAGCTCACCATGAGCAGCCTGGGTCGGGAGGAATGTCTGTCATCGACGGTGGCGTCATGGACGCAGTCGATGTCGACATCTTCTTCTCTCGGTGCTCTACCAGAGCGTATGAATAGCTTAAAGACGCCTCTAGGCGCGCGCTTATTGTCTTAAGTCATTACGAAGCAAGGTGTCGCTCGCCCTCAGGGCCAAGCAGGGACATCAGCTTTTTAAGCCCGTCATGCATGCCCTGGGGCAAATAGGAGAATTGCTCCATCCTCACAGAGGATCAGTCGTAACGAGTCAGGCGTATATTGACTACTAGTGCTTCTAAGTGCAGCGGGGCTGCCGCTTACTAAGGTCACCAACGTTACGCTCTGTACTATAACCAGTACGAGTGTAGCGGATCGCCATCTGCTACCTCCAAGAGTACCGAAAACCTTAAACAAGGCAAATGCACTCTTCTGATCAAAATGTAAACTGTATTTATTTGTTTTATTTGCGGATGAGCCGCCTACATCTAGATCCTTAAATTCCTTTAATTAAAAAGTAAAACCTGGTTAGTATGCATTACTACTGGCAGTCCCGCCACGTAGTGGCTTCTTGTTACGGTGTAGCCACACCAATGTGAGACTACGCAGACTTGTGTATTTCACATATTTGTACGGTTACACCATCTTGTGTGACCCACCTTTTCAGACCAGGGTACGTGTAATCCCGTTACAATTACTGTGCTCAAAATGTCATTGACGTATTGGACAAGCACAGCGACCACAGGAAAGCCACCTGTAAGTGTTACCATGGCGGGCAAACTTGCAATCTGTTGTGATTGGACGACAAAAATCGCTGCAGGCAAACAGAGAGTCGCCTTATGAAATGTTTATTATCCTATATTATGTGCTAACTTCTCATAAAAAATAAGAATATGGACAGACCAATAATGGGAATAAGGATGAATTTAGGGGACTCATAGCTGAAAGAGGAGAGCAATAGCACTTTCAATCAATAACTTACCGGCTTTGGATGACGGTTTTGTTTTAATTATTCGATCTCTCTTTCAGAAGCTTGCCATTATCTGACGCAAAAGGTAACGCTGTGAAGTACAGTTGATGTAAATGTAAGTCAGATGCTGCCGTATCGCAAATCTTAAAACTGACAGCGTGAGCACTAAGCTAATTTGATGTTCAACCGCTACTTCGTCTCTTGCTCAAAAAAATACTTTTTCCTTACGTAGTCCTAGTCTAGCCCAGATCATTTAAATAAAACTTGAAGTCAAAAGAGATTAATTTGCATAAAGCTCGCCCGTACTGAAAAAATAATTTGATGAATTAACTTTTGGAGGGCCGAACAATCGGGATTTAATGGGCCCATTGGGACTCAGGCCGATCGGCTGTTGTAGGCGGGTATGTTCTTGCGAAGTCGTTGTAGTATTTATAATACAGGAATCTGTACTAACGCCCATTCTCATCTATCAGAGTACAAATAAACATTAATTTCAATGTCCGCTAGACAAAACGGAAGATCTTATATACCGTCTAAGTGAAGATGTTTGAGTCAATAAGCTGATGAATATTTATAATCACTCATATCGAAAATTTATTAAAACGTTTTCGATATTCTTTCGGTAATTATGCGTACCATCAATTATCAAAAAAAAATCCCTCACCTTACTCAATGTTGTCCGATGGACGATAATGACAGGAGTGTTATATGTCCAAAATCATAGTATGGTACGTACACCGTTGCGGGCCGCTTACAGACACTCTTTCGTCGAGAAGGCAAAATAAAGAGTGAGAGGTCCTGACATATGTCGAAGACTCCTACGACAAAGGTAAGCTATATATTTTAAAAGGTAGAGCGACACGAGGAGTCAGATAACTAATAACCTTGACTAACCCATACATAGTTTTCCACTTAAATTTATTATTTATCCGAGGGACGACTGTACTTTTGACCAAAGACTTAACGGTGTAAAGAGCGTTTGCCTACGTCGATTTGTTTAAGGAAAAAAAGCCTATCGCAGCGTTGTAACTTTCTTCATGACGCTTCTATTGTATTCTGCTATACGAATCGTAATTCTACATGTGTCTTGCTGAATTTCATCTCTCCCTCAAAACACTCTTTTCTTTCTAAATGCAGCATAGTATCGTACGCCAAAGCATTTGCCGAAACTTTTGATGTCGCGTGTAGATACTTCCTTCTTCTGTTGACAGTCATAAATTAAGTGAAATTACACATCGCATGGAAGCAAAACCATAAGGTCTGAAATACGGTATAGAGTATTCATAAATGTCGTACGATTGCCTATCGTCGTTAGTCGTAGTCAATGTCGTACATGCCTTTTAACCGATACCGAGAGATCGCGCCCGAACCAAAACTGCTATAACCTTTGTATTAAGCCTTTACTTTATCGCCCTTCTTGAACTTCTTTGCTTAATATCGCCATTGGCGTCAACTATGATCTTCTCGCCACTAGCCACTCGCTACTTCTAGAACGACGTAAGTGTCCCCTTTTCTAACAAGGAAGATTAACGAAGATCAGCCGCTTGACCAAATCTTTGAGATTTATCAAATATACAACAGAAAAACACAAGAAATCAAGTACATTTAGTAGTGCTTCTCTTTGTAGTCTAATCCTTAGAATCTTCAAAGAATATTAAGTAGTTTTTGAGCTCTGTAGCTTCATAACTACCCGTACGTTTTGACGCTTGCTCTCTGTGTTGCATGAAATAAAAAGGTAGAGTCAGGACGTCATTTTTGTCTGTTACGACAACTCCCATTGCAGAATGCCGTGGTACTCTTTGAAGCAGATCCAACGATTATGTGTTCATTCCACGACCTAGTCGATCCCTCCAATCTTCCCAATTGGTGCAATACAAAAATCGCAAGCAAAGCAAAGCAAAGCAAAGAGCAATGGCGTTTATCAGATGTAATAAACTATTTCTTCTTTCATGCAACCTCTTTATTGTTCATGGTCGATCGTGTGGTGGCATTCGTCAAGTTTGTGAATTGAATAGCCCTGTTTCCCGGTTCATTGTGCTAAAACGCTATGTATATTACTAAAAGACGAGCGAAAAATTGCGATGAACGCTAAAGCGAATGTGTTGATTGCGTTCGATCATCATATCATCTCTTTGAACCTACTTTACGGATTGCGAGCAACAAAGCTCTAAGATCGTGCGCTAATCTTGCAAGTATGGAATACCGTACCTTCCCTTTTAAACTTATGTACAAAAATAGCACGTGATTTGGCTATTTATCCTAATTCACGCATTGCCAAGGGGTTTGTGCGGCCACCACACTCCCTTGTAATACGGATGATTATTGATCTTGGCTTAATTTGCGAGATTGTCGACCTTGCCAGATTCTAAAAGAGCTGAGCCATGGTGTTTGCTACCTATCTGTCACTGCTCTATCGCATGGTCTGTTATCACGCGGCTCACAAAAATTGAAATTGGCATTGACGACATACAATCGCAAGTGTCAATCACATCTTTTGTATGTTTGTTAAAGTTATGGTCATTGTACAATCTACACTTCGCCTGGACCATTGCTCTATAGTGAGACAAACGGATTACTAGCGCATGAGACTGGAAAGGTACTGCTCAACATAGTACCATTATTCGATTCACGACTTCCACCAAACATCACACTACGTATAGCTGCCACACACCGATGCGTACTTTTCGATCGTGGTCGCACTTACAGCTACACTTGCAGTGAGTGGTGCCGCGGTTTCCACGACTGCTGTCAACGACTCGCAAGGAATGAATTTCTCGTTGCGGTCAAACTCTCGAAGAGACGCTCAACAGGTAGAAAGAGGATTTGGTCTCGTCTCTGGGTACAGAAAGTGGCGATTTAAATTAGCGCTGTCGAAACACGATGTCCTGGAGGAAATCAGAGCGCTGAACAATGAAAAGAGTGAAGCCGCGCATCCCTTCGTCTCTACTTTAGAAAAGCACAATATAGCTTGGGCTGATGTACAGAATCTAGAAGGACTCGATTTGACGGATCGAGCCAAATTTTTGATTCTTCAGCACGAACAAATCAATTTTGGCAAAGGATATCGTTTACAAGTACCAAAACATGATTCTAAGCTGGCAAAAATCATCTAAAACGCTTAGGGAAAAAGGTTCCAAACACTTAAAAAAAGGATCGAAAACAACAAAGAAAAAACCACTTGAAGAATCTCAGAAAAAATCACGTGCACCTGGTCGGAAGACTTGAATCTTGAAGATGTTTACGCATTTGTCACGTTCCATTTGCCGTATCGACATTGATTTTAGTTAGATTAATTAATTGCATTAATAAAAAGATTTTAATAAATTGTTCGTTACGCCAATATATGTCGTACAGGTTGCAAGAAAACAGACTCCATACATCGCAAATGGAACTGCTAATTTAGTCGTTGATTTATTTTAAAAGGTTTACGAGAGCTCGTTATTACAGCGATTAGAAATAATACTGGTGCTGTCGTCAATTGGTTCGACAGCTCGGAATTTCAGCAACCATATCTTCTCCAAACGTTTGACTTTTAATTAGTTAAATTTCATCCTTGTAAATGGTAAAATCAGAAAAATATTCTATTTTCCTTTATAAAATGAGTTATTATTCAAAAGCTTAACGTTTCTCACTATTAATTTTAGAAGCAAGAAAAATGCAATAATTTTATTGTAAACGTACTGCCGGAGCAAAGAGACTGAGCTTGAACGCTACTTTTAGCAGCAGATGCCGAGAGCATTTACCACCACTAGGTGTCTAGTTCGATCTGCTAGCTCAAGAGGACATGTATTTAAAATTAAACCTATTTTGCCTATTAAAAACTGTTTCTCAGATGTGCTGCTAGCAGACCACGAGATCCCTCATCTTTATAATTACCAATACTTAATCATACCTTTAATTCCTTCAAATTCAATGTAAACTTTTGTTCTATAATTTATAATGATATAACGCATCATAGTGCAGAAACAGAAGGTATAGACAAACGCCTGAGAAAAGGCTTAAGAAACGAGAGTTCCTAGTAAACTTCTAAAATATATCTTTTAAACAGGCTAGTTTCGAAGCAGTACCTGACCATTCTCCATATACATTGATTGATGTACGACACCAGTTATGATTCGGCCACTCTCATCCATCTTATGGATCACCCCTCTGCAATCGCCCTAGATCATCTTTTAACTACGACTGGATGCGTTCCCGGCTTTAATAGTGGATAAGACAAGCTATCATCATTGCTTTAAGAGCTTCCTCCGTGCTCAGGATGTCGTCGACGTATCGGACAGGCCTAACGACGATGGATTAGTCTCTATCATGACAGGTAACATCGCGATCTGTTGGGAATGACTGTTGAAACTCGCAAAAAAAGTAACGGACTTCACTTAGCCAGTTAATGAGGGTACCTTCTGCTTGCATTGTGAGAATCTTAAAGAGATTACAAAATGATGTTCCCACATGCATATATGACATCTTTTATGAATTCACAAGCATTTCGTGTGATACAGAATGCTGGTTTCTGGCTGAAGTGGCACTGGCGATGAGACTGATATGGCTCTGTCTTTAACGTTGGTTGCGAAAGCTTGTGTTTTCTGCCGGTAACTTTCTTCAAAAGTGAAGCTCAAAGTTTTTGAAGTTTAAGATTCGTACACCCACAATCTTGTTTAAGTTCAAGCTGAGGTTCTTTCTCTGTTTTTCTTTGATTGTATACATCAGCTTGATAGGAAGCCTGTAATGGGCCAGGTTCCATTAAATATTTTGTGTGGACCACATACTGTTGTGTTTTACATTGACGGCAATATCTGTATAGTTGTATGTCGCTTCCAGTTCTATTGTATCATAACAGTAAGTGCTTATCAGGTTAGAGTGGTTAAAAGCCTACTGGCTATAATAATAAATGGCACTTCACCTTTCCTCCGTTTAACGTTAGTCAGCGGCCCGCTGGAAACGAGTAACACACGGCGTGTCAGCTGACCTAAGCCCTTCGCAGAAAATGTGTGTACACAAACGAGCGAATTCCGTTACAGCTGTCCGAAGTTGTACGGCGTACAGGAAACGAAGAAGGGCTCCACCCGCGGGTGTTCTTGGAACAAGCGAGACTGGATGTCTTACGTCCCTCGACACAATTATTATTGAGCAGAGAGTTCGTGAAGAAGGTTCTGGTGATGTTGTAGTGTCTTAGACACGCGCGCCTCGATCGAGGCGACAGTTGAATGTGACCTGTAGGTGGTCGCAATCTCGATGGGGGAGAGAATAACGGGGATTTTACGTACCAAATATGACGGTGTGGCTCACACAAGATGATGTGACCACACAATGAAGTGGCTACACTTGAAATAAGGAGTCAGTACGTGGCTGGACTGCCAGTATACAATTAACTAGGTTTTTTCTATTTAAATGGGAAAACCATAGATTTTGATATAGGCGGCTTTGTCGCAGAAAAAAACGAGATCAATAGTTTACGTTATAAACTGAAGAATCAACTAGCCTTGGGTTAAGATTGTTATTACTCTTGGAGTAAGTGGAGTGCGACCCGCTACAATCGTTCTGGTTAAGTACAGAACGAATGTCACTGACCTTAGCCAAGATTCCTTTAAGCGAAAGAGCTACGGCGGCCCTTCTGCGAACATGCCAATACCTCCACTAATACAGTGGTTGAGTCGGAGTGTAGGTCAGTGGATACAACTGAACGCAAGGGTGAGCACATACGTGAAGAAATCGACGGAATTTGTTGATCGCGGTGTTGATACGCCCGTTCGTGATGAGGTTGAGTCCGCGGATGAGTCTGTACAGGTACTACTCCCCGTGATGGAAATATAGCATGCGAATATGCTGCTCAACGTTTTGTGGATGCAACGATTGGTGTGAGATTATAAGAACATATCTTCTTTTTGGTACTGTTGCCGATGATGGAAGAGCAGGTGCAGCTTGGGGAAGTCACTTACGATGTCTTCCTACATGATTTCATGTGTGATGACCTTGCGGTGTTCGTGTTGCTACCATCAATGGTCGACTTAGCGAAACTACGCATATCATCCCCTTATCGATGGTTTGGCTCTTCGAGGAATTTCAACAGCGTGTAAGTCGCGCAAAGGATCGGATATTCTGAAGAATCCGACTGAACCTTATTATTTACTTGTTATAGAATATATCGATGATGTCCTTAGTACGAACTCGCCCTCTCAACTTCCACCCGAACGTGGAGCTCGGCACAAAATCGATCGTAAACGTGGTTCAAAGCATGCAATGGCCACTTCCGCATGAGCAAAGTGAGCATATCGATGAGTTCTTCGCTTAAACGCAAGTTCATGCTCTGGTGAGGGAGAGCAAGTCTCCTCACAGCGCGCAGACGTTTTGAGTGCGCAAACCAAAAAAATGTGGTATCATCCACGCCTTTAACGAGTCTCACGCGCAGAGGATTCCCTCGCAAATACCGACTCGCGGAAAAATGTCAGCATCCATCGTTTGTCCGGCTGTACACAGGTTTAATTACTTGATTTAGCTGATGGATATGACCAAATCTTGATGATGGAGGAGTACGTCCCTTTGGCAGCTGTAAGTACACCGTCGGTATGTTATGTGAGTGGCTTGCGATACCACATGGATGTACACATGCCCCTGCAACGTTCAACCGATTGGACTCCAAAAGGTCTCCCCCTTTTTGACGATATTTCCGTCCATTCGGAGGACGAAGATTGCAGATCTGCCGAAGAAATGCACTCGGAGCACCTTCGTGCGGAGCTAAAATGTATGCGCTAACATTAATTGCAAGCAAGTCTTGCGAAGTATATTTCATGTGCTAACGAAGTACTGCCCTCGGTTGGAATGGTGAGAACACAGCTCGTGCAGACTTTGAGAAGGTCAAAGCAATCGTAGAATGGCCGATGTCATGGAAAAAAAAGGATTCGAGGAAATGAATTGGTTTGTTCAATTACTTGCAACGCTTCTACGTGAACGGGCTGGTTCACCCTCGCGTCCCGTTGACGCCGCCATCCCATGGCTCAGGGCTTGGTGGGCGAGAAATGGCCGAACGGCTAGCTGATCACCGTCCGCAAAGAAGTCAATGATTTTTTGTCTACCAGACTGAGTGTCCTACGGTACGTTCGCGATGCGATGGCTGAGAGCCAAGACCTGCAAAAAGAATATGCAGATGAAAAAAGGAAGAGGCAAAGTAGAAAGCTTTAAGGTCGAGGACCTGGTTTTATTGAATTAAATAAACCTGCCTACACATGCAGCCTCTGCTATCTTCCGAACGAAGCTTCGTCCACGGTTTATTGGAACGTTTAAGGTTGTGGCCAAACGAGGCCTGGCATACACGCTGAGCTTTCCGATACGGATGCCCCCACCCGGTGTTTTCCGTGGGATTGCTCAAGCCGTACCGGGATCCGGCGCAGGTGAACACGGAAGCGATGGTGCCGGAGCGGATCTCACTGGCCTTCGGCCACCCAGAAGTTGAATCAGCAACTGGTTCTGAGCACGGAGTGCAACAACCTCCATTTCCAATGGTGCCAAGCGCTCCACCGTCGATTGCAGCGACGCATTCGCCTGCTCCACGGCTGGGGGTCGCTCCAACTGAGCGCGGTTGTTCTCAAGGTGAGGCAGCCGGCGCACGACGTGCACTAAATCGTCAAGAGCGTCTGCACAGCGATATACTACCTCAGCATGACGCTCGTCGGAGCTCTGATTACCAAGGACCTTGTCCTCAAGGGCTCGAAGAGCATCACGAGTCACCGGACGGCGGTCGATTATGTCGTCTCCGCCCACCACCGACTATTCTCGATGAGAACGGTGACGTCCACTATCGCGCGGAACGTCTAGTACGACGACGTCGTTACCAGGGTCAGACCCAATATCTTGTGAAGTAGCGGAGAGATCCCGACTCTGAAAACTCGTGGGAGTTTGAGGCACCACTTCGGCAAGATTGCCCAGTCGCCGTGGACGCTTTTGATCGGAACGATCAGGACGTTTCGCGCCATCAGACGCCTCGCGCTTCCCGGCAATAGCCAGGAAAGTAGAAGGGCCATAAGCTGAGCTCAAGCAGTGGCCCTGAGCTCTTGCGGTCGGAGACACAGAGCTCGCGGGAGCATTAGAGGTTGTTAACCCATACGTCGCAGGGCTACAATCTGGAGGAAGTCGACGGCATGCCTTGAGTTTGGCAAACTCAGAGCGGAAGTGTCGCTCTGCACGCACGACAACTTCGTTGTGGCTCAACTGCAGATTATGCAGTGAGGAAAGTTTTCGGTGCCGTTGCGCCCATCGCTTAAAGAGCGCTTCGTCATCTGAAGTGCTTTCGCCAGGGGCGAGAATTACAGGTATTGTCCGCATTGTGGGTACACGAGAGCCACCTCGTTGTGCACTCAGAGAGTCCAACGGAAATTCTTGTGGAACCAAGATACGAGCTCGAAGAGATTTCCGTTTGGCAAGCTCATCTACCTAATGGCTGGGGGCCTGATGATGTGGAGGCGTAACAATCGAGTTACCACGTCCTTCGCTTCCACAGCGGGATTCGCCGAGCGGAAGCCATATTCCACACGAGGGTCAATGACCGACCGTGGATAGGCGCGCATCAAAGCA
>NW_020187394.1:90763-91033 GCF_900000015.1 Plasmopara halstedii | reverse complement strand
ATGGCGCTCCAGCGCCTCGGCGTCTCAGCGCAGACGCTGCGAAGAACGTCTTCGATGATGCGATTCACCCTTTTGGTTTGGCCATCGGTCTGCGGATGATCCATTGCAGACATATCCAATTTGGTGCCTAGCACCTTGAAGCAAGTCGACCAAAATTTTCCCGTGAAACGGGGGTTTCTATCAGGGACAATCGACTCTGGGAGTCCATGTTGTCGGAAAACACAATCCACGAACAGCGTTGCTGTACCGACCCCGTCGATGGTGCCTGAG
>NW_020187394.1:89291-90753 GCF_900000015.1 Plasmopara halstedii | reverse complement strand
TTCGTCGGATGTTGTAGATAACATCGGAGCTCCAAAGGAGCGGACAGTGAGGGTGACAACGCGGAGTGCGTGTCCACCCTGCTCTCACCGAGACATAGAACCTCTGTACAGAGACGACGGCGACGCCGTATGCTGGTTGCAAGACGTCGGGCGTCGACCCTGATCCAAGGTGTATCTGCCGTAGATGATGCTGCCCAGTTATACACTCGTCAACGGTATGACGGGGAGAGGAAGACAGTGACGTCCGCCTCGAGGCTATTCCTGCAGTGGATGATCTTCTTGAGCTGGACGAGATGTCCCTTGAAGAGTTCGGCAGTGCCTTGGAGGCAGGCGATTTGACCGAAGTGGTCGTTGTACGCCTGGACGAGGAGTAAAACTCGTCATTGCTTCTGGAAGAAGCTATCTTGGAGGCAAACAAGAGAGTGCTGAACGCACGAAGTGGATCGTCGATCCTACGGAATCCCTTGTATCCGTACTATCTTTGACAAAGGAATTTCAAGACGTCGTCTCCAAAGACCCGCCTTCGGTCCTACCTCCGGACCGAGGTGTGCGTCATGAAATCGACCTTGTTCCGGGAACCAAATACTGCGTAACACGCCAATGGCCCTGCCCAAAGACCAGTGTGACGTCATTGATGCCTTTTTCCATGCGAAACACGACGCAGGGATGGTCGTGAGAGCAAGTCTCCCCAATCGACACCCACGTTTTGGGTTCGGAAGCCGAACGGCAAGTGGCGTATCGTTCATGCTTACAATAAGCTTAACGCTGCCACCATTCCGGCACAGATGCCGATTCCTAGAAAGGATGTTCGTCAGAACAACATGGTGGGATGTACGAAGTACAGTGCACTCGACTTGGTCGATGGGTATTACCAATTGCTCATGCGAGCGTAATATTCCGCTGACAGCGGTGAGCACTCCGAGCGGCATGCTCTAGGAGTGGCTGGTGATGCTTCAAGGGCTGTCAAAGGCACCAGCATTATTTAAACTTCTTGTGACGCAGTGGTTCAGACCCCACAAGGCGTATGCAAATCATACTTTGACGACATGTTCATTCATAGTCTTTGCGAAGCAAGGGAATATCGATGAGGATAACCACATCATCCATCTAAGAGCGGTACTCGAGTGCATGCGCACAAACAAACTGTACGCCAACACAGACAAGTGCATCTTTGGCACAGAAGAGATTTCCTTTGTAGGGTGCTTCTTCGGGAACATGCTAAGGTCAAGACCATTGTAGACTGGCTGGTTCCAAAGAACCAGAAGGACTTGCGTAAGTGGCTTGGTCTCGCCAACTTCTTGCAGAAGTACAGCGTGATTACGCAGAAATGGCCCGGCCATTATCCAATCTCCTTAAAAAGGATGCGGAATGGTGTTGGAACATCGAACATCAGAAGACTTCTGACGGGGTCACAGACAGCCTCCTGCATGCACCAATACTGGCACTGCCAAGTCTGATCGTT
>NW_020187394.1:86480-89281 GCF_900000015.1 Plasmopara halstedii | reverse complement strand
GAAGAGAAGAGAAGAGAAGAGAAGAGAAGAGAAGAGAAGAGAAGAGAAGAGAAGAGAGCTATTCGACCTTAAAATATAAAAACTTCTTCGATAGGATTTGTACCTACAACCTAATGGTTAACAGCCATTTGCTCTACCATTGAGCTACAAAGAATTTTATATTTTTAATTTTTTAAAACGTTTAGTATTTTTAAGCAAACATCGGGAGAAAAGCAAAGACTTATAGCATTAGATTAAACAAGGTTGTTCTAGTCCCAAGTGTAATTGGAGTGAGACATACGACTATATCTGTGTTATTGTCACCAATGATGTAAGATTCCTTACTTATATTAGTCAAAAGAGGGGAGAGGATAGAAGTACTCCAAAACAGATAAGGCAATATATAGGATCAACAAGGAAAATAGTCAATTCTGCAGAAGGAGATGTTGCTGATCGTACCAAACAGAGACTTGAAGATAGTTTTCTTTTCAATAATTCAAGTTCCACAACGTCTGATCAAATGGATAGCAAATTCAAACTGTTTTGGACCATAAGTAAAAATAAGGGATTGCTTCAAAGTAATGGATTAAAAAAATTGTTACAATCCTCGATGGAGCTACCAAAGCATCCCCAATTGATAACGACTGATACGTGTGGGTTGATGGAAATTCAATTAACGTCTATGGAAAAGAAAGAAATAGGACAAAGCCAGCGATCACGAAGAAGGTAAATTGGGTAATGTCGCTACGATCGTTTATCAATATGGTTAGAGACAGATGGCTTCAGTTAGAGGTTATTGGTAAGTATGACGACGAAATCGACGCGAAGGATTTCGCTCCAGGGGATGGTGAAGTGCAGCATGGAAATAAAAGTGGTATCAATGATGATATGGAGCCAATGCTGAGCAACGCGGACAATGATGCTAAAATTATACTGACGGATTACTACACACAACTTCAATCGAAGGGTATTGTAATACCTTTTAGACTAATACCTGTTGTTGAAACAAAACATGGAATTAAAAATCATCCAATGTACTATTTTAATAAGCCAACTAATTCCAAACCTTTAAATTTCATGACCATAGGTGGAGATAAGCATAAGCAAGTATCTGGTGAAGCTTGGAAGGGGTTGATGAGGACTATCAGATCGATGGATACCTTCACAAACCTAGTTACGGAATCGAGGATATAGATCGGTATCTCAAGGATGTTCAATACCCATTCCCATCAACTGATGAAAAAGCGACTGAATTAATTAAAGAGAAGAAACTGAATCAGCAACGTCGAAAAAACCTTGATACTAACCTTAAAATACTAAATGAGGTAATCCTTAAGTCTGCTCATGATATTAAGTGTCAAAGCAGTGAGGTGTATGATCACGATGTAATTTGCAAAAACTTCATGACGAGTCAGAGGCAGCTTTTCAAGTCTTTGGTGAGGCTCAGAAGCGCTAGAGAAAGCTAAAACTACTGTGAAGGGGTCAAACTCAAAGTCAGCAAGATCGGCGTTGAAGGCGGCTACATCAGCAATGAAAGCGAAAAAGCAGTCTATTTAGCGAAGTCAAAAAATATAGTCAAGTTTCACATGTAAAAACTGATGTCGAAGACTTTTCTAATCGCCAAGATCAGAGATCAGTGAAACAGACATTGAATAGCATGCTTAACCAGGTCAGCGCTTTAGGTAGCAAATCAAAGCTGCAAGGTCGTGGGCTAAGAGATGCTGGTGTCGCCCCGCTTGAAGGAGTTGTGCGCCGCGGGCGAACATACAACCTCAATGAGATTCAAGGCTTAGCTACACCTTCAGCTTATGTATATCGTCAGCTCGGAAGCAAGTATATCCGAATCCCTGATCTTGATAACAAAACCCTTGTGATTGTTCAACCCAATCGCCGCAAATGCGGGCCAAAGCGAGGAATCAGTGGTCCGCTACAGTCAATGATTCGAACCCTTGCATTTAAACAACATATTGATCAGGATGAGTATGACAAGCTCACTGTCGACGATAAAAAACTAAAACAAAGAGATCCTCGCGATTACCCATCTACAATACAATTTCCATGATCGGCTTGAGGATCCGTTAGAATCCCTAAGAGCGGAGTATGATAAACTCAAAGGTGAGCTTAAGTTGGGTAATGATAATCCTTCAATCATCAAGCAATTAGCATGGATATGTACTCCAATCGTTAAATTTCGGATTCTGAGTTCAATGATATTATCGTCCGATTGATATAGAGATGTTCATTTTCAATCCCCGAATTATTTCCAGCTCAGGTGGTAGATATGGCGACAACGCCGATCTCAACGTCGCAGAGCTAAAAGCCATCATGAAAAATCTTACCATGCATGACCGCCCTCAAAAGTCCGAGGCAGCTGTTTGGGCAACGGATCTTGACAAGACGCTCAAGAAAATGGATGCGTCAACCCAGACGGAGGGAGGGAAAGTATGGGCATACTCAAATAAAAAATAATCGAAGTCTGTCAAGACCTTTGCTATCGAAGCAATGCCGGATCTATTTGCCATTCCGCAATATATACTAATTTTTTTCTCTCCAACATGTATTTCCATTATCACATCTTCCACTGTCTTTGCGTCCCTGATAGGAACGAATGCACTATCTCCAAGAGCTACGATCTGGTCAGCGTGCATGATTGTAGAACCAATTACCTGAGTAGGTTTATCAGCAGTTCAATTCGATTTGAGATCTTTACTTGGTTTGCAACCATCGTTATATGACTACCAAAGATATCTTTTCGATAGAAAATCAGCGCTAAAAGATGAAAAATCAACTTTGTGTCTAAGATAGTATCGATGACGTCTCTT
>NW_020187394.1:81718-86470 GCF_900000015.1 Plasmopara halstedii | reverse complement strand
ACTTGATGTTGTCACTTTTTCCGCGACTGCCTCTCATGAGATCTCTCAACAGTGGCGGCACATCGACTCGCTCCTAGTGTAACGGAATGCCTCCGGGGCTGAGAAGAGTCAGATTTGTATTTGCGCTTTGAGCATCGTCATCGTACTGCCTGGCTTGTAGTCATTCCAGTAGTTTATATCCAAATCGCTACCCTCGAGCAAAAGGAAGTCCAGCAACCAAAATAGTAGAGACGGTGGTTCATCTACAGCAGAATAATTCAAGTCTGACTTACTCGAAAAAGCATATCGTAGTAAGGCTTCAGTAAGTTTACATGAAAATAGTTGATAAGCTTTCAGATATTCAGTGTATATTCAATTTTTTCGCTACGACCATAAACGATACGATGTAGCCCAGTCGCAATTATGTCCTAGATACAACAAACACTGCATGTGTAGGTAGGTTGATTGCACTTACTAATACCTGTTACCCTGCACACTCGTTTGTAACCCGTTTGCCTCTGACTTCTGTGTGTCGCTGATATTTGTACTGCATTGTGTCGCGCTCCCTCCGCATGACTCTCGAATTGAGAACGATAGAATCTTAGATTTCGATACAAAGTGTAGCCGGGCTGATATTAGCAAGTCAAATTTTTCGACAGCTCCCCGTCCACTAAGGCTGGAGCTAGTTCGTTGCGGAATCACAGGCATTTGAATCTTACCAAACCTGTTGAATGATGCAAAGTTTGGTATGTACTGCGTTAGTTGACGCAAAGTCATTCAGTGTGAGCAAATCGCTCCAGCACCGCTTCTTTCGGCGCAAGTGCTCTGGAGGGTATTCTTCTCAGCGTAATACACGCGTTTTGCTTGACCACATTTTACAAATGCTCAGCATGAGTCATTTCTGCCACCGTCAGCACTGTTTGCCATAAGAGCGCGTATCTTATATGATACAATGGCTACCGATAAGCCGTGCTGGCGAAATACAGTGTCGGGAAGCAGCTCAATCGTATTCTTACCGGTTACGTTGTAGCTGACAGCAGCACAACAAAGCCATTTTTCACTGACGACCATAATACAGGTCTAATCGAACGCATCCGTTGGAAGACCAAAACGTCTGTACTTATAAACTGTCATCACTCTGCTGGAACAGTCAGACATGGCTAAGAACACTGGCACATGGGGCGAGTTTTTGCATACACACGTCATTCATGTTATGTTGCCAAAACAAAGTGCTAATCAAGGAGTATGACTTCATCGTGTCGAGGTTGCCACCCAGGAATTAGGTGCAGGTGATCAACCACGCGTTTCAATAAAGCAAAAAAGATCTGTCAAAACCCTTGCATTCAAAAGCTTACAGCATCACGTCACATTTTGCAGCTAACCTGTACGCTATACCTATCGTCTGATTAGCTGCTGACATAAACATTTTGGCGTGGGAAATTATTGTCAGGCCACGGCAAAATTGGTAACGGGGTTACACGTACCCTTGTATGAAAGAACGAGCCGTACAAGAAGGTGTGACCGTACATTGACGTGGTATTACACAAGTTGGTGTTATCACACGAAGGTGTGGCTAACCGTAACAAGAATCCACTACGTGGCAGGATTGCCAGTAGTCATGCACATTTATTAGCTTTTACTATATTAGTTAGGTATTACTGTATTGATTAGGTATTTCTATATTAAGTAGGTGTTGCTATAATAATTAGAAAAACCTACGGTTTTAGATATCGGCGGCTCTGCTGCAGCTAAACAATTAAACACAGTTTCAATTTTAAAGAGAAGAGTCCATTTGCCTTGGTTAAGGTTTTAGGTTACTCTTGAAGGTAGCGGATTGCATTCCGCTACACTCGTGCTGAATCTTGTAAAGTGCGTAAGGTCGGTAACCTTAGCTTGGCTTCTTCTAAGCAAAGAGCTACGCCATCCCCGCTGCACTTGGTAGCACACATAGTCAATCTACGCGTGAGTCGTTAGACTGATCGCCAGTGAGGACGAAGCAATACTCCGGGGCATGTAGGACGAACTGAATAAGCTGATGTCCCTGCCGGGCCCTAAGGGCGTGCGCACCTTGTTTCGCAAGGCCCTAAAGCGATACACGCGCGCCTACCGGCGTTTTCGAGCTATCAAAGCTCTGCTAGTGCATCTACAGCAGAAGCTGTCGGCGTTGACTGCGTCCATGAAACCACTGTCGACGACGGATGACTCCACCTGACCGAGGCCGTTGATGGTTAGCGTAAAGACCTTCGAGGGTTAAGGTGGGAGAATATCTCCTGCACTGGGTAAGAGAGGCCGAGATGGCCATGGCATTCGCCATGCTCCAGAACGAGCAACAGCGCGTGGCGCTAGCAATCTCCAAGCTCGGGGGCTGAGCGCAAGAATGGGTACTAACGTGCGGTGTTCGGTTGAAGCTGCATTTCCCTCCTGGGAGGAGCTGAAGAGTCAGCTTTTGCGAGTGTTCTCGCCGCCAAATCAGGCATATCACGTCGATTGCGTTTCCTTGTCGCCCTACAGAGCAAGAAGGAGTTGGTGGACTTTGTCCAAGAGTTAAGAACTCTTATCGCCGGGATAGCATCCGATCCTCTCACCGATGCAGTCGCAGTGACTGTCTTTAGAAGGGGTCTCCGCACTGGCATGGCCAGAATGGAAGTCTTCCATCTGCATCCGTCTTCTTTTGAAGAAGCGGTGAACGTGGCATTAAATGCCGAATTCAACTTTAAGTTAGCACGACTTGGTTGGAATGCACACCCGCAGAGCTCGTCGAGCGAACCTGACCCAATGGATCTCATCTATGCTGAGAACGAGGAGGGAGGGCTTTGAGCTGACGAGCAGCGAAGAAACATAATTGACGGTGTTTTGTATGTGGAGGCACCCATCTTCTTCGGACTGATTGTCCCCTGCGCAAATTGCGTAAAGGTTTGTCGAACCGACGTTTCGCTTCTCACCAGTCTGGTTTGTCGCGGGCAAACGACAAAACCTAGTAGCCGCGGGGCGCCCAAATGGGGGAGAACTGAGTTCTACTGAGCCTCAAAGAGGTAGAGGGCAGCACGGCTTAGCTCCGAAGAGCTACGTGCTCATAAACACGGAACGTGCTGATCGCAAAAGTGACCGTGAAGGGCTCTGAAAAACCATGGTAGATCCTTGCCAATTTCGGTGTGCCGGGCAATTATGCTCGACGCTCCACGATCGAAGTTTCTTATGCTGAGGCACTGAAAGAACGGTTGAACGACAGTCACTATTCGCTTAGCGACAGGGACTTGTGTCACTGTACCAAGGGTCCCTGTGGACCTCGGTGTCAAGTTTCTAGACTTTGATAGCGTGGAAAGCTGTCTTGACTTAGACTTGAATGCTTGGTATTATCTTATCCTTGGTATGGCATGGTTGAGGCACCACGAGCAATAGATTGATTGGAGATCTTAGGCGCTACGCGCACGTCTCCTGGTAGAGTTTTAGCGAGTAAAGAACCCACATCTGCTAGGAAGCAGAAGCACTTTTGGCGCGGGCACTGGACCGGGACGGTCAATGTGCTGGATATCGGAGAATCCGAGCTGTCAAACACTAAAGCTGTTTTCTCGGCCACCCAGAAACTGAACCAGCAACTGGGTCCGAGCACGGAAGGCAACAACCTCCATCTCCAATGGAGTCAAGCGCACCACTGTTGCCTGCAGCGACGCATTTTCCTGCTCCAAGGCTAGAAGTCGCTCCGACAGAGCGTGCTTGTCCACAAAGGCGGGACAGCCGGCGAGAATGTCAAAAATTTCTTGTAATCGTCCACCATTTCCCTCATATTTCCCCCACGACGCGCTCCAAATCATCAAGAGCGTCCACACAGCGATATGCTACTTCAGCATGACGCTCAGCGGAGCTCCGATCACGAAGGATCTCACTCTCAAGGGCTCGAAGAGTAATGCGAGTCGCCGGGCGGCAGTCAAACCGTGGTCACTGCTTGCCACCAACTCCTCTCGATTTGAACGGTGACGTCCACTGTCACGTGGAACGTTTAGTGAGACGACGTTGTCACCAGGGTCAAACCCAATATCTGGTGAAGTGGTGGGGATATCCTGATTCCGACGCCACTTCGGCAAGATTGCCCAGTCGCCGTGTACGCTTTTGATCAGAAAGATCAGGACGCCCCGCGCTTCCCGGCAAAATAGCCAGGGAAGTAGGGGTTGACCCATCCGTCGCAGGGCGACAATCTGAAGGGAGTCGACGGCGTGCTTTGAGTTTGCCAAACTCAAATCGGAGGTGGCGCTCCACACGCACGTCCACTTCCTTGAGGCTCAACTGCAGGTTATGCATTGAGGAAAGTTTCCGGTGCCGTTGCACCCATCGCTCAAAGAGCGCTTCATCATATGTAGCGCTTTCGCCAGGGGCAAGCACTACAGGTATTGTCTGCATCGCGGGATCCGCTCTGGCGCCAACGCTTCCGCGTTCACATGCGCCGGATCCCGATACGGCTAGAGCAAACCCACATAAAACACCGGGTGGGTGCGCATCCGTTTGGGAAGGTTTAGCATATACGCTAGGCCCTTCTTTACCACAACCTTAAACGGCCCTATAAACCGTGGACGAAGCTTCGTCCAGACGATAGCAGAGGCTGCATGTGTAGGAAGGTTTTGAAAGCTTAAGAAAACGAGGTCCCCGACCTTGAGACTATCCACTTTGTCTCTTCCTTTTTTATCTGCATATTATTTCTGCAGGTCTTAGCTTTCAGACATCGCATCGCGAACGTGTCGTAGGACACTCAGTCTGGTAGAAAAGAAGCAATCGACTTCC
>NW_020187394.1:80980-81708 GCF_900000015.1 Plasmopara halstedii | reverse complement strand
ATCCCCGCCACTTCACCAGATATTGGGTTTGACCCTGGTGACGACGTCGTCTCATTAGGCGTTCAACGTGATAGTGGACGTCACCGTTCTCATCGAGGAGATTCGGTGGCGGGCGGTGAAGACCGGGTCCACCGCCTTCCGGTGACTCGTGATGCTCTTCGAACCCTTGAGGACAAGATCCTTCGTGATCAAAGCTCCGCTGAGCGTCATTCTGAAGTAGCACATCACTGTGCGGACGATCTTGGGGATTTGAAGTACGTCGTGCGCCGGCTACCTCACCTTGAGGACAACCGCGCTCTGTCGGAGCGACTCCTATCTGTGGAGCAGGCGAATGCGTCGCTGCATGCGACGGTGGGGCGCTTGGCACCATTGAAATTAGAGGTTGTTGCACTTCTTGCTCAGAACCAGTTGCTGGTTCAGCTTCTGGGTGGCCGAGGGCCCGTTGCGCCGGATCCCGGTACGGCTTGTGCAAGCCCACGTAAAACACCGGATGGGTGCGCATCGGTTTTGGAAGGTTTAGCGTATATGCAAGGCCCCGTTTGGCCACAGCCTTGAACGGTCCGATAAACTGTGGACGAATCTTCATCCGGAAGAAAGCAAGGCTGCATGTGTAGGCAGGCTTTTTGAATTTAATAAAACCAGGTCCCCGACCTTAAAGCTTTCCAATTTGCCTCTTCCTTGTTCATCTGCATATTGTTTCTGCATATCTTGGCTTCCAGCCATCGCAC
>NW_020187394.1:79530-80970 GCF_900000015.1 Plasmopara halstedii | reverse complement strand
TGTCCCGGTGTAAAACATCATGTCTCTTGCCGTGTTTTATATGAACTTGTTTATTCTTTAAATACCTGAATTTTGAAAAGATGAGTTAAGACTGAATCTATGATCACCAGTCTATGCTAAATGAAGGCGACGACGTACTGGTATGTGTAGTTTGTAGCATATGCGCCCGTTGTAACATGTGGTGTTTTCATATTGTGTATATTCGCTAATGTTTTCTGCCTTACCATATAGTCTAGAAATGAAAGATAGATAAATCTCACAAATCAGTCCCGAGATCGATCGATCCCTGGTGTGGTAACATCATGGGTTGTTTCACATTTTTGCACAACCTTGTTTTTGTATTTAGATGCCGTCTGAAATGTGATTAATTTGGGATTCATCGATATTCGTCATTCTATGCATGATGAAAGTAAGGTCCATGTTTGGCGTAAGTCGTTCGTACGTATATATACTTTGTCTGTCTTTCGATTTTGTCACGGCGATAAGGATAGCTTGTTATCTCCAGTAGACCCTGGATATCGAATTCTGGTGTTGAAAGATCATACTTCTTGCTGCATTATGTACAAACTTGATTTGTATATCAATATATTTATCGTAATGTACTCATCCCTCTGAACATGAATACAATGTTATTAATTAATTTAACTTACCCCTCAAATAGAATAATTCATTCATCAATATTGGATTCGCATTTTAAGTTTGACGTTGATGATGTGCTTGTTTGAGCCGCGTGTTATGACACATATATTCTGGTTAACTTATATTCGCAGGTGAATTATTTCAAAAGACGTGTGTGTGTTAACTTTTGCTTGACTTCTCATTTAATGTATGCAAGATGATAACAAGTTTCCACTAGGCAAGTCCAAATTCATGCCCCGATGTAAAACATCATGTCTCTTGCCGTGTTTTATATGAACTTGTTTATTGATCAAATACCTGACTTTATAAAAGATGAATTACGACTGAATCTATGATCACCAGTCTATGCTAATTGATGGTGACGACGTACTGGTATGTGTAGTTTGTACGTATATGCGCCTGTTTTAAAATGTAGTGTGTTCATATTGTGTATATTTGCTTATGTTTTCTGCCTTACCATATAGTCTAGAAATTAAGGATAGATAAATTTCACAAATCAGACCCGAGATCTATCGATCCCTGGTGTGCTAACATCATGTTTTGTTTCACATTTTTGCACAACCTTGTTTTTGTATTTAGATGCCGTCTGAAATGTGACTTATGTGAGATTCATCGATATTCGTCATTCTATACATGATGAAAATAAGGTCCATGTTTGACGTAAGTCGTTCGTACATATATATGCTTCATCTGCCTTTCGATTTTGTCTTGACGATAAGGATATCTTGCTATCTCCAGTAGACCCTGGATATCGAATTCTGGTGTTGAAAGTTCATGCTTCTTGCTGCATTTTGTACAAAA
>NW_020187394.1:78584-79520 GCF_900000015.1 Plasmopara halstedii | reverse complement strand
GTGGTGTTTTCATATTGTGTATATTTGCTTATGTTTTCTGCCTTACCATATAGTCTAGTAATTAGGGATAGATAAATTTCACAAATCAGACCCGAGATCGATCGATCCCTACTGTGCTAACATCATGTTTTGTTTCACATTTTTGCACACCCTTGTTTTTGTATTTAGATGCCGTCTGAAATGTGATTAATTTGGGATTCATCGATTTTCGTCATTCTATGCATGATAAAATTAAGGTCCATGTTTGGCGTAAGTCGTTCGTACGTATATATGCTTTGTCTGCCTTTCGATTTTGTCTTGGCGATAAGGATAGCTTGCTATCTCCAGAAGACCCTGGATATCGAATTCTGGCGTTGAAAGATAATGCTTCTTGCTGCATTATGTACAAACTTGATTTGTACGTCAATATATTTATCGTAATGTACTCATCCCTCTGAACAGAAATACAATGGTATTAATTAATGTTACTTACCCCTCAAATAGAATAATTCATACATAAATATATGATTCGCATTCTAAGTTTGACGTTGGTGATGTGCTTGTTTGAGACGCGTGTTAACACCTATATGATCTTGTTATCATATATTCGCATGTGAATTATTTTAAAAGATGTGTGTATGCTAACTTTTGCTTGACTTGGGATCGATCGATCTCGGGTCTGATTTATAAAATCTATCTATTCTTAATTTCTAGACTATATGGTAAGGCAGAAACCATAAGCAAATATACACAATATAAAACCCCCACATGTTACAACAAGAGCATATACGTACAAACTACACATACCAGTACGTCGTCACCTTCATTTAGCATAGACTGGTGATCATAGATTCAGTCGTAATTCATCTTTTATGAAGTCAGGTATTTCAAGAATAAACAAGTTCATGTAAAACACGGCAAGAGACATGATGTTTTACACCGGACATGAACTTGGAT
>NW_020187394.1:78471-78574 GCF_900000015.1 Plasmopara halstedii | reverse complement strand
ACCGTGATCCGCATGGATGCAAACCCTGTCGAACGGAGTACAACATGGCGTGCTCCGGCGATGTCGACGGTTGTATCTTGTGGATTCCCAATATAAACAGCGG
>NW_020187394.1:78256-78461 GCF_900000015.1 Plasmopara halstedii | reverse complement strand
GACATCAACGTCATCCAAGGCTTGGTCTAGTTCGTCTACATTGAAAGGATCATCCTCTGTTTCACTGTCGGCATTGCTCCACCTTTGCCGAAATTTCCACCCGTAAACATCATGGTTCCAAATAAACCACTGTGACGGGCTTTTGTGAATTCCTGCAGCTTCAATGGACTTCAAGACCACTGATGTGAGTGTTTCTCGCCACGCA
>NW_020187394.1:77871-78039 GCF_900000015.1 Plasmopara halstedii | reverse complement strand
TTCTAAGTTTGATGTTGATGATGTGCTTGACTGAGACGCGTGTTATCACCTATATGATTTGATATCATATATTCGCAGGTGAATTATTTTATAAAAATGTGTGTATGTAAACTTTTGCTTGACTTATCATTTAGTGTATGCAAGATGATAGCAAGTTTTAACTTGGCG
>NW_020187394.1:77482-77861 GCF_900000015.1 Plasmopara halstedii | reverse complement strand
AACTTGCTATCATCTTGCATACACTAAATGAGAAGTCAAGCAAAAGTTAACATACACACATTTTTTGAAATGATTCACCTGCGAATATATGGCAACCAGATCATATACGTGTTAAAACGCGGCTCAAACAAGCACATCATCAACATGAAACTTAGAATTCGAATCTCATATTTATGAATGAATTATTCGATTTGAGGGGTAAGTTACATTAATTTTTACCATTTATTCTTTTTCAGAGGGATGAGTACACTACGATAAATATATTGATATACAAATGAAATTCGTACAAAATGCAGCAAGAAGTATGATCTTTCAACTCCAGAATTCGATATCCAGGGTCCTCTTAACATTAAGGTGATTTTTGTTTAACAAAAAAATT
>NW_020187394.1:76787-76902 GCF_900000015.1 Plasmopara halstedii | reverse complement strand
TACCAACAGCCGAATACCTAGTGAAATTATAATTGAGGCACGACAGCGTCAGCTGCATAGCCGCTTGATGAAGGAGCTATTGGATTCAATGAATACAAAAGGAAATTTGGGCAAT
>NW_020187394.1:76046-76155 GCF_900000015.1 Plasmopara halstedii | reverse complement strand
TATAGGGATGCGTATGATACCGTTGATCCTGCAAGCAAGGTGGTTATCGATCCAAATTCCTCGTCAATAGTTCTGGAAAAACATATGTGTCATCGGTTTCAACAGGCAG
>NW_020187394.1:75294-75561 GCF_900000015.1 Plasmopara halstedii | reverse complement strand
CCTATAATATGCTGATATCCAAATTTGGGCACGAATCTGAAAACGACCGAACCGAATGTGAGCGTAAAATGGGTATTCACTCCGGCAACTCACCCCAGCTCTGTCGCAGTGGTTGACCAGAGTGCTCAAAAGACAACAATTTTCAGTTCGTAAAGAGTCTATCTCTCAGACAGTACCCATTAACTGGTTACAGGTATGCCAAGAATCAACAAACCTTATTCCGCAAACCATGACATCAGCTGGCGTGACGCGCTTGGTCAATGCAGC
>NW_020187394.1:74747-75284 GCF_900000015.1 Plasmopara halstedii | reverse complement strand
ACGAAATTTTCTAGACACAACACTGGTCATGGTAAAAGTGGATATATTACGGCATTACGTTACACTATGCCGATGCTGCCTTGTTGGACAGCATGCCACTCGCCCTTTCGGGTGGTAACACACATCACTGCAAGCTCCCGGGGCGCTACATCCCGCCGCTGGAAGCCGTATTTCACGAGTCCATCCTGTGCACTCGGCAGGTCGGCGGTAAATCATGCACAGCACCTGAATCCGGAGATGGCGGCGCCTGTTGTGATGGTCACGATACACTGACGGTGAGTATACAGTAATTTTGGTTACCAGTGGGAGAGGGTTTTTGACAAACCTAAGGCCAGTGTGGCCGATGATTTGTGGTGTTGTGAAGTCACCTGTGTGGTCTGCGAGACTTGAGAGGTCAGTGGTATTAATTTTACGATGCGGCATGAGAGGGAAGCCTTTTTCAACCCATTGACCAAGAGTGTGGTCCACCCTTCACGATCTGCCCGCTGAGAAACAACGCAGCAGTGTGCTGGGAGACCGAACAAGCGTTAGGGCGAA
>NW_020187394.1:74236-74737 GCF_900000015.1 Plasmopara halstedii | reverse complement strand
CCCAACAAACGTTAACCGAGTCGGATCCAACAGAGGCGAGGATGACAAAAAGGGCTGTGCAGTTATGGTCGCCTGTGAAATGTTTCAATCACGCCTGCTGGCTCCTTTCATCATAATGACCGGTGTCCATAATGGAACATTATCCCGACGTTTCGCTAACTGGGATGGATCAAGTAAGATCACTTTCCATCCGAAGCACTGGATGGATAAAGAAGGATGCTGCGGGTACTTGGAGTGGTTACGATCTTGCTATCCCGAGGAGATGTTAGGGTTAATTTGGGATTCCGCCACGAGCCATTTTTGTGATGCAGTTGTGGAAAATGCGAAGGAATTAATTATTACGTTGGGTGCAATCCTCCCGGTTGCACCAGTCTGATACAAGTATGCGACTTGGTCGCCAACAAACCTATCAAACAAGCGATCAAAAAACGTTATGTTTCGTGGAAAATGCGATCTGATCCAGCAAATATAAGGTCGAACGATCGGACGTGATTTAATGGA
>NW_020187394.1:73932-74226 GCF_900000015.1 Plasmopara halstedii | reverse complement strand
ATGTTTTACACTGGGACATGAATTTGGACTTGCCTAGTGGAAACTTGCTATCATCTTGTATACATTAAATGAGAAGTCAAGCAAAAGTTAACATACACACAATTTTTCAAAACAATTCACCTGCGAATATAAGTTAACCAGAATATATGTGTCATAACACGCGGCTCAAACAAGCACATCATCAACGTCAAACTTAGAATGCGAATCCAATAATGATGAATGACTTATTCTATTTGAGGGGTAAGTTACATTAATTAATACCACTGCATTCCTATTCAGAGGGATGAGTACATT
>NW_020187394.1:73663-73922 GCF_900000015.1 Plasmopara halstedii | reverse complement strand
TGTGCAAAAATGTGAAACAAACCATGATGTTACCACACCAGGGATCGATCGATCTCGGATCTGATTTGTGAAATTTATGAATCCTTCATTTCTAGACTATATGGTAAGGCAGAAAACATTAGCAAATATACACAATATGAAAACACCACATGTTACAGCAAGCGCATATACGTACAAGCTACACATACCAGTACGTCGTCACATTCATTTAGCATAGACTGGTGATCGTAGATTCAGTCGTAATTCATCTTTTTAAAAT
>NW_020187394.1:71573-71643 GCF_900000015.1 Plasmopara halstedii | reverse complement strand
AATTATTTCAAAAAACGTGTGTGTGTTAACTTTTGCTTGACTTCTCATTTAATGTATGAAAGATGATAGT
>NW_020187394.1:70947-71252 GCF_900000015.1 Plasmopara halstedii | reverse complement strand
TATTCGTCATTCTATGCATGATTAAAGTAAGGTCCATGTTTGGTGTAAGTCGTTCGTACGTATATATGCTTTGTCTGCCATTCGATTTTGTCTTGGCGATAAGGATAGCTTGTTATCTCCAGTAGACCCTGGATATCGAATTCTGGTGTTGAAAGATCATACTTCTTGCTGCATTATGTACAAACTTGATTTGTATATCAATATATATATCGTAATGAACTCATCCCTCTGAACAGGAATACAATGATTTTAATTAATGTAACTTACCCCTCATAAGAATAAGTCATTCATAAATATTGGATTCT
>NW_020187394.1:70642-70928 GCF_900000015.1 Plasmopara halstedii | reverse complement strand
TATTCTGGTCAACTTATATTCGCAGGTGAATTATTTCAAAAGACGTGTGTGTGTTAACCTTTGCTTGACTCCTTATTAAGTGTATGCAAGATGATACCGATTTTCCACTTGGCAAGTACAAGTTCATGTCCCGGTGTAAAAACGCATGTCTCTTCCCGTGTTTTATATGAATTTGTTTATTGATCAAATACCTGACTTTTGAAAAGATGAATTAAGACTGAATCTATGATCACCAGTCTATGCTAAATGAATGTGACGACGTACTGGTATGTGTAGTTTGTACGTT
>NW_020187394.1:68392-68769 GCF_900000015.1 Plasmopara halstedii | reverse complement strand
TCAGTGGTTTACGTGCCACTTCACGTGCATCACGGGGGCCTCGCCCTCGATGCCTCGGGTTGGCCGACCATGTCGCGCATGACATGCAGCGACTGCTCCAAAACTGAAGCAGCGCCCAGTGGGTTACGTGCCACTCCACGGTCAGCCCGCGAGCCACGCTTGAGACTCCTGTCCGATACACCGTTGGTGTTTACCAACTCGGACATTTCAATGCCCAGCAAGCTGATCTCTCCGGCCCAGTGCTCTCGCCAATAGCGCTTTTGGTTTCAAGCAGAGGTGGGTTCAAGACTTGCCAAAGCTCCACCAGGAGATTTGCGCATAGCGCCTAAGGTCTTTGACCTCAAATCGATCCATGCCTCTTGGTTTTCAACCATGCT
>NW_020187394.1:68198-68313 GCF_900000015.1 Plasmopara halstedii | reverse complement strand
GTTTTCTGCCTTACCATATAGTCTAGAAATTAAGGATAGATAAATTTCACAAATCAGAACCGAGATCGATCGATCCCTGGTGTGGTAACATCATGGTTTGTTTCACATTTTTGCT
>NW_020187394.1:65929-66036 GCF_900000015.1 Plasmopara halstedii | reverse complement strand
GTGTTGTGTCTAGAAAATTTCGTTCTGGTCGTCGCATGCAGGTCTTGTTAGTGGGCAATATCTTCGAGTTCATTCTTACAGGCAACACCGAGTGGAGATTAAGGCTA
>NW_020187394.1:65485-65699 GCF_900000015.1 Plasmopara halstedii | reverse complement strand
TATGCAAGATGATAGCAAGTTTCCACAAGGCAAGTCCAAATTCATGTCCCAGTGTAAAACGCATGTCTCTTCCCGTGTTTTATTATGAATTTGTTTATTCTTCAACTACCCGACTTTGAAAAAATAAATTACGACTGAATCAATGATCACCAGTCTATGCTAAATGAATGCGACGACGTACTGGTATATGCCCTTGTTGTAACATGTGGTGTTT
>NW_020187394.1:61355-61461 GCF_900000015.1 Plasmopara halstedii | reverse complement strand
AAACAAAACATGATGTTAGCACACCAGAGATCGATCGATCTCGGGTCTGATTTGTGAACTTTATCTATCTCTAATTTCTAGACTATATGATAAGAAAGAAAACATG
>NW_020187394.1:59868-60780 GCF_900000015.1 Plasmopara halstedii | reverse complement strand
GCCAAGTGAAAACTTGCTATCATCTTGCATACACTAAATGAGAAGTCAAGCAAAAGTTTACATACACACATTTTCTTAAATAAATCACCTGCGAGTATATGGTATACGTGTTAACACGCGGCTCAAACAAGCACATCATCAACATGGAACTTAGAATGCGAATCTCATATTTATGGATGACTTATTCTATTTGAGGGGTAGGTTACATTAATTTTTACCATTTATTCTTTTTCAGAGGGATGAGTACATTACGATAAATATACTGATATACAAATGCAGTTCGTACAAAATGCAGCACGAAGCATGATCTTTCAATACCAGAATTCGATATCCAGGGTCTACTGGAGATAGCAAGCTATCCTTATCGCCAAGACAAAATCGAAAGGCAGACAAAGCATAAATACCTACGAACGACTTACACCAAACATGGACCTTACTTTCATCATGCATAGAATGACGAATATCGATGAATCCCATATTACCGTACTGCACAAAAAAAACACCTGACCTTCTTTTGAAAGGTGATTTTGTTAATATAAAAGGTGTTCAAAAATGAACCGAAATTGTGATAATTTCGTTTATTTTTTAGGGCACCTTTTCAAAATTGTTGACTGTCGAAACAAGGGTTAAAAACGATGAAACTGTTATTTAATTGGTCAGCTAAAGGACGTCTATATTTGTTATTATAGACAGGAGACTTATCAATTTGCTTGGCTAAATAATCTGTGCTACTGTACTGTTTAAATTTTTTTTTGCCGGTTTAGCCGACATTTTTGGCCAATCAGCGGTCTTGTAGGGTTTCGGGTTCACTTTTCGCCCCCGTTTTGACCTTAACTCTCGCTGAAAATTGCCGTTTGAACCCTTTACGCGTGGCATCATATCTCAATGGATACTTCAATGTAAGAGTTGAAT
>NW_020187394.1:0-59858 GCF_900000015.1 Plasmopara halstedii | reverse complement strand
GATTGACCTGGTTCCGGGAACCAAATACTGCGTAACACGCCAATGGTCCCTGCCCAAGAAGCAGTGTGACGTCACTGACGGCGTTTTTCGTACGAAGCATAAGTGCGTGATAATAAGTCTCACCATTCGACACTCATATTTTGTGTCCGGAAGCCGAACGGCAAGTGGCATATCGTTCACACTTACAATAAGCTGAACGTTGCATCCAGACGCCGATTCCTCGAAAGAATGTTTCTCCAGAACAATTTGGTTGGCTGTAAAAAGTACAGCTTACTCGACTTGGTCGACGATTATTACCAATTGCTGAGATATATCTCGGCTTCTTCAGCGAATATGGGGAAGAACAAGTGCTACCAGGTGCAACACAGCGCCTTCCTTTCGAAAGAACAGACTCCTCATTTTTGTTCTCGCAGCACAAATCTGAGTTGGGTAAGATCACACCATGCGTACCCACAGCGCTCCACACGCACTTAACTTTCAAATTCTAGCGGAAAACTCTTGATCTGCTAAAATTTTGATTCTCAATCGCATCTAATACTTAATTAAAGTCAAAAGTGTTTTTGCTTATAATACTAGCATTTAGATTTCATACGCATGACTTAGTCAAAACGACATCATGCCGCTTAATGGCGACTGTCCCAACACACAAATGTTTCACTCATATGACGGAAGTAAAATCGATCACGACCTTCGAGAGCTCAAGCTTGTGCTGCATATATTGCACACCGGCCATGTCAAAGAGCCGACGTGAAGCCACGAACTTCCAGCTGTAGATAAAGCTCAAATGCGTTAGCGATTCATATTTCAAACTTTTGACGTTGCACGTACTCGCTGTTGTACTTATCAGAACAGTAAATAACGCGCGAGATGCCACTCTGAATGTACGGAAGACAAATGAGTCAGTTGCTTAGTATAGTCGTGTTTTCGTCCCAATACTCAACCTGAATGATAAGCTTGGCACATTCATTACAAGGAAAAAGTGCCACGTATATCTATCCAAATAGATCAATGTAAGGCTTCATTTTCAAACATGTTGTTAACTAGTTACCGTGCATCCCTTTACGTCAGTCGAATTTTTATTCAGAATAGCATTCATCTCTGCATGACAAACATACTAACCCAAAGTCTAGTCAGCCCATAATCAATTGTTTAACATATCGCAATTTTTCTCACCGGATACTTAGTATCAAGATGTGAATTAGTTTGACTCTCACGTGCCCACGGTAAATCATCGTCACCACAGCCATTTGGGAATCCATTGTAGCCAATTCCAACAATCTTTCGTTCGGAACTCACAATGCTAAAATCAAAACCTAAATGAGATCATAACTCCAAAATCCATCCTCAAAGTTTCAATACCATGCTCCAACTTGGGTTGACGGATCTATCAAAGCACACAATAATTACACGCTCACCTCCAACTTTCAATGTACTAAAAGTATACCAACCTTTCGAACGCATAGCACTGAGAAAAGCGACACTCATAAAATAATCCTCCCATGAAAGATAATTTGAACGTTTTTGTATGACTGTTGATGTAGTCGATTGCAATGTCTTCACCTTATTAAGCGTCTTTGGCTTTTTCTCACTGCTCTGAGCAACTTTTAAAGTCGCGTTTCTCTTACGTTTAAGCTTTTCAGAATGTGATGAAGTCAATATCGATGTCGGATAGATGCCACGTGAGGCAGCTACCACCCAGTCTTTGTGTTTGAACATCACATGTTGCACCAAATTCGTATATCCGCTCTTAAGACGTTGTGAACGTGTTGTACCACACTTGCAACGGAAAAGAGAGGGAGCATTTGCCTTCTCCTCAATCGATAAAGCTTGGTCGACTTCAGTATAAAAGAGCTCCATCATTTGTCGGCCGCTAAGCTTCTGATCGACCATGGCGGCAACAAATTGCTTTTTGCTCTGTGTACGACATAAGGAGTATACAATGTTGATTATCCGGAAAATAGGAAATTGCACCATAAATAGTCCTATTGTTCAAATGAGCGTAGAAACGAGATCTAAGGTAACTTTGAGATCGTGTATTTGTTTTTGAAGAGATTGTCGAGAGATACGATTTTTTCTGATATATAATAATCTTGTCAGTATCATTTCATGGTATGGGCTTGTATTACAATGGAATACTCTTGAATGCGTTTTTAGAAGAGAATATTGCTATTTTTCAGTACATATCAAACGTCAGTTTTTTTATCAAACATCTTATGCAAAAATCACGAAAGACACAGCATTCCAATAATTCGAAACATAGCTCAAGCATCCATCTTGACTTGGATCCTTTCCAAATCACCGAGAAGAGAAAGAACCATGTATTCAACTGCGTATAGTCAGAATGTAAAGAAAGCAGAATAAGTGAACGTCTAAGTGAGAGGATCTCGGGCCTGGTTGATTAGAATCACCCTGCAGAACTACGTTTACTATACTGCAGTGTCGAAGCAGTTCGTTCATCACAAATCAAAAATCTTAAGCATTGAACGCAACCATGATTTAAAGGAGATGAAGACAGACGCTGTCCGAAACACCTTCGCTGCTTATTGTTGTGATTTTGATGGAAACTGAAGCAAATTGCATCGTTATGTTCAAGATCTTTGTTGATTTAAAATGAAGTTTGAAACTGCTGTTGGAACAGATAAGTGAGCTTGCTTTTTAAATTATGACTTGCCGTTTCAACACGTTCAATACTCGCGTGTTCATGCATAACCACGATGAGAATTCAAGCCCTTCCATAATGTGGTGTCTGTGAAAAGACTTGATTTGGTAGAGAACAGTAAACCTTGTACTTAAATCTTTACGAGCTCAAGAACGCTCTCGTAAAGAACAAAGTGGGTGTTTTTAACAGTTTTGAGCTACCTGAGATATTCACTCTATACTGCTTTTATCCGGATGCCGTGTTGCGCAGCGGTCGACGATGTAAGTAAATTTTCTGTCCTATTAAGCATAACAAGCTGCGGTGGAAGGCTAAGATTTTTGATTGCTTGTGAGCAGCCATAAACTCGTGCAATTTCATAGATTGAGGTCGCTTTGAAGACAACTGCTTGATCACCGGGGATCATCTAATCAGGCATGATCGACTTCATTCCTTCATCGGCCTAGTTGGTGATTGTCCTGGAAATGGCATGAATTGAATAGATGTTAACTTACATGCTTTGCGCTTCGTGTGGTTTGTACGTCGTGCGCTTTTGGCTCATGCACGCTGCCATTATAAACAATTAGCTTATTGTTAGTTCTAGCCTTTAGCCGAATACTCTGGAACACGTCTGGAAGAACTGCTCATAGTAAGTTTATTAAATCTGCCTATGAGATGAGAACATTCATCATGATGTATTAAAAAACACTACTTTTTGAATCGTAATCGTAAGGACAAGCAGTCCTCGGACCAAGACTCAAGACCAAAACTCTTTCTCAACTATACCAATGTTGTATTAATCAAAATACGTTCCATCGCCACTTGAAAAGCTTCCATCTCCTCAAGACTGTATAACTCACACTTGGTGCGAGAGTTTAGAATACCCATGAATAAACGAATGCCAATAGGAATGGCCTTATCGTTAAAGTCATAGCGATTCGAATGTAGTGCACGTAATGTCTCGAGATCCCCATCTTCCTTAGTACCTACAAAGAAGAAACAGCCTTTACGCTCCTGCAAAAAGTACGAGAAGTCTTCAGCTGCCATGAGAGGCAGACCTTCCTCGCTCGCATACAACCCTAAATCCATTGCAATCTGCTGCACTTGACGCGTTTCAATTTGAGAATTGATAACAGGAGCATAGCCATCCAAAAAATGCACGTTTGCCATTGCACCGTACGCTGCACAAGTAGAATGGACCAACTTAGCCACACGATCTTTGACTTTCTCGGCTACTTGAAGATCAAAGTCACGAATGGTTCCACCAAGAAACACGTGGGATGGAATCACATTGTTCGTATCACCTCCACGAAACTGTGTGACTGACACAACAGCAGTGTCCGTCGGTGACAGCGAGCGGCTCACGACAGATTGAAGTGCTTGGACTACTGCTGAGCCTGTTAGAATGGGATCGACGCACTGGTGTGGTGCAGATCCGTGGCCTCCAATACCATTAATATCGATTGAAAACTCGACTTCGTGGGCCATCACAGCACCAGGACGAACGTGAATGCTATACAATGGAAACGGTGCATTATGGCATCCGTAGACTTCATCCACATCGACCAGTGCACCTTCTTCAATCATCTTCATCGCTCCACCTGGACCTTCTTCAGCCGGTTGGAATATAAATCGAACGAAAGTATCTTGTGGAAGATAATGAGCTTTGTGTACGACCATCGCACAAAGTCCAAGTACCATGGTCATGTGACCGTCATGACCACACATGTGTGCTGCAGCAGTTGAAATTTGAAATTCGGTATCATCGCCATCTGCTTCTTCATCTGTTGCAATTGTCTTATTTGATAAAGCAGGTAGTTGATTCGCGGCTGAAGCCTCGACACTCACATCAATGCTTGCATGATCCAATTGTGAGGTAGCACTGTCATTGCTATTTGAAGCCACGTCCTGGTCTTTTTCGTGCGTTTGTTTTGAAACGAACAGTTTAGGATCTGATCCCTTCCGCTTTTTACGCTTACGAAGCTCTCTGCGTCCACCTTTTTGCGTTGAGCAGTACGGCAAGTGATCGTTCAGCTCTTCAATTGGAAGTGCGTCCATGTCTGCACGAAAGGCTATTACTGGCAAGTTCAGCTTCTCCAAGGTACAGATAGTAGCATTATCATGACAGACATCTACAATTAAACCTGTAGATGCCATCTCACGAATATTGCTACCTGGAATATGCAGTGCTTGCTCACAAAATCGTTTGATAAATGCTTGAGTACAAACTTCTTGGTATCCCGTCTCTGGATACCTGTGGAAGCCACGACGAATATCGCACAATACGCGTGAGAAGCCGATCCAATCTACTTCGTCAACACCAACCATATTACCAACTTCCTCTTTAACTGCATGGTTACTTGAACTCGAGCTCTGTACAAATTTCTTAAGGAAAGGCATGACTTGCGTCAGCAAAGTATGCAATCCTTCTTTCCATGAATCCTCGACTAAATACGCGTTCTTCGTCTCAACATCATCTGAAGAGCTTTTTGTAGGTGTCGTCACACCAGCATGTAACGAAGAGCTACTATCGAAATCAGGAGCAACAAGACGTGTACTCTTTCCACGCAGACGCTGATCACGAATATCTTCTGGTGTGTCATAGTATCGTTGTAGAAAATCCTCCTTCTTTCGCAATAACTTTCGAATGGCTGCTTCACTTACACCAAACTTATCAGCGAGCTGTCGCTTGGAGATTTTGCTATTTTCTGCCATTTGAATGATTTCCACACGCTGGCGATCGTTAAAGCGTTTACCTGATCCTTGTTTTCCCTTCTTAGGCTCATTGTCACCATCATCCTGCTGGTCATGATCAGTCATAACGACTATGTGCTTTATTATCGTTAATAACGGCTTTTTCGACCAGTGACGTACATTTAAACAGAAGCTCGAGGCGATGGCGCACAAGTTAGACGGCAAGACAGCAGTAGGTGCTTGGGAAGGCGAGAGCATTTTATCAGTAGTACAATTTGGCAAAGATAGCGCGCAGTGCGTATGATTTCAGTGCATTATTTCTTGACCATTTTCACTCGAACAGTTTCTTAAAAAAATAGGCGCGTACTGAGCGTAGCCGATGAGATGAAAACGATGGTCAAGACGCAAGGCGCAAATGATTTACTTAATGGAAAGGTATGTGCAGTAATTGCATCGCATTTTTGAGCAATTTGAAACCGAATTGATGGCTGTAGCTTCTGGCGAATGTGTTTATGGAGCCGTCCACGCGTACGAGCAGCTCATTTCAAGCAGCAATGCTGCGGCTTGGCGGTCGTGTAGTATGCGTTAATGAGAGTTCATCTAGCAGTCAAAAAGGCGAGACATTGCACGATACTATTCGATGTCTTGAGTGCTATGCCGACGTCGTTGTGCTTCGACATCCAGTCAAGGGCAGTGCTTTGATAGCCGCTGAAGCGACAAAGAAACCGGTGCTTAATGCTGGTGACGGTGTGGGTGAACATCCGACCCAAGCTTTGCTAGATTTGTATACAATTTATAGCGAATTTGGCGATCTAGAAAGTCTTAAAGGCAAGGTCATCACCATGGTCGGCGACCTTAAAAATGGTCGTACTGTGCACTCGTTGTCCAAGCTGCTAGCTATGTACGGACCAAAGTTTAACTATGTGTCGCCTGAAAGTTTAAAAATGCCGCGCTACGTGTACGACGAGCTGCAGAGCCAATGCATTAAGCAGAATGAAACCACTGACCTTGATTCGGTCATCCACGAGACGGATGTACTCTACGTCACGCGCGTGCAAAAGGTTTGACGAATCACGTGTATACCTGACTGAGTTTCACTGCTCATATAATTTGTACTAGGAACGATTTGATGACGAAGAGGACTATATTGCTGTCAAAGACAGCTTTCGTATCACGCTTGATGTGATCAAAGATGCCAAATCTGAAATGATTATAATGCATCCGCTGCCGCGTGTTGGTGAAATTGCCGAAGAAGTCGACAAGGATCCACGTGCCGCTTACTTTCGTCAAATGGAAAATGGCATGTACGTACGAATGGCGTTGCTCGCTCTTGTGTTGGGTAAGGCATGATCTGGTCGCAGCAGGACAGAGATTGCGTACAATATGACGCTATTCATTAAGTTCATAATGCTTTAAATTCGCTTAACAATATAATCCCTTAGCTTCCAGCGCACAGTGTATTCTCGCACTCTGCTGCATTTTCACAACAATACTCAACAGCAGCGTCATATGCATCTACATTCAGTCGCGAGCCGAGAAAAAATGCCAATTCTCTCACAAATAGACCGGCATCTTCGTATAAAAACGGCGTGAGAGCTTGCTGGAGCTCATCATAGCATTTCGCGGGTCCACATTGCGTAATTGTATTTAAACAGCATTGGATGATTGCCAACAGTACCGTCAGTTCTATATCCCGTCCAATACAAGCTCTCAACTCGGTTTCAATCCACGCTTCGTACTCTCCTTGAACTTTATGCATTTTTGGAAAAGTGAGCAAATCTTCAACCTGGTTTCCAGCTACTCGAGCAAGTCGCATATGACGTCGGTAGACAAGTGAACGGCGTCTCTCCCGGCTAGTAACATAATTATTCTGCCTCTTTTCTCTTCCATGATTATGTATGCGTCGTCCTTGGAAGCGAAGGAGCTCAAAATCTGTTTCACTTCGCACATTAGCGTACACGTCCTCGAACGGATTCTTACACAGTGGACACGTTGGCCGTACTACACCATGTAGTGCCAAACTGTGTGCCCAGGTGCTGAGACACTCAAGACAGTAGACATGATAGCAGGTTGTAAGCATTACAGGATCCACTAATGTTTGCAGACAGATGGAGCACGTATCACCAAGCACGGCCAAGTCAATGGCGCTGGTCTCCTCGTCGTCTTTTATAAGGTTCACGAGTCCATTTGATGAAGTGGAAGAAAGCAAATTGACCTGCGAATCTGCTGACGTCAACACGGAGGTGCTGTCGTTCCGAGAAACCCAATCGCCTTCATCTTGGGCGGCCGCTTCGGAATCCTCTCGGTTTCCTAGCGACATTATCAGTATTAGTGAATAGAGAGCATATCTATGGAGAAATAATTATTCTATAGATGTTATATATATTAAAATTGCGCTCTGAATTTATCAATATATACCGCAACCTTGCTAAAGTGGAAATTACCAGCAGAAAATAGTAGTCGATTAATAGTTTTGATATTTATTTACTCGTACATTGTGCCGTTACATTATTCTATGCGATATTTAAAATGAAAATGGGAACAGTTCATCAATTTGGTTATGTTTCTGCGAGTAAGAATTTATAAATCAATCTTCTGCATCGCTAACATAGCCTCCCTATCTTTTGGGTAGAAAGTATTTAGTGTCTGAACCCTTTTTGATCTACATCAGAACGTAATCATATCGATCTTATCATCTTTTGGGGCAAAATCATTCACTTCAGATCCTCCGTATCCTCTGATGCTGAAACTTCTGTAATCAAATTGTAAAAAAAAACAGTAAATCATTTGCTTTTTATTAAAGAACAACATACTTCATTATCCGCAACCGCATATGCAACAATCCAGTTGAACCAATCGGTAAGACATACCGCTTCACCTACAAGAACGAAAACGAGTGAACGTCAATACAAAGATCACACAAGACAAACCTTCAAGAATTCTTGATGCTATTAAATATAATGACAATTAATATCGAGGAGCATACTTTATCTCTCATATACTTAGCGCAAGTCTTTGCGTTTTCAGACATACTTGTTGGCCGACTCATTCGACGTTGTATAGTGCTTGCAGGTTGATCGTTCTTGCGCTTGTTAGTATGCTTCTGCTGTGTCACGATTGAAACATCTGGGCTTTTCCATTATAGCACTGTCCCTAAGGATGACAGCTTGTCGAGTAATCAACGCATCACTCTGATGGACGATTGTTTTGTGACAGTATATTTATAGGCTGATACCTTCCAAACAATATATATATTGAGATTGATAAACAATATACAAATATATCAATCGCTCAAGGTAGGCTGAGTTTGCTACTAAATTCTTGCAGATAATTACCAGCAAACAATGTGTATTGTGGATCATTTAAAATCTTTGGCTGTACTATTTCTAGAGTTGATCGACTACTGGTGACAATTAAATGAAAGACGGAACATATAAACAATGATACATTACTATCTGCAATTTTATAGAAAAAGGAGGTTCATTGGAAGCGTATGAGTTGTTGTCAGATTGACGCTGCAATCTACGATCGTATGCGGGTAAGTCGAACCGTTCTCAGCTAGCAACTCGTGAGAATGACATTATTGAATGGACAATCTAAGCGAAGCCAAAGATGGGAAAATGAACATTTTGAAGACGTAGACGAAGGCAGCTCTGCCGCACATTTGCCGAGCGTGGAAGAGTTACTCATGAAGCGAGAAGCCGTATAATTGTGAAGCTTGAATTTTCGAATAATCGACAAAGTTGTTTTGACAGCGTCAAAATATTGGCTCAAGTACCGAAATATTAGCGCAACCTGCTGTTTGTTGCGCCTTCCAAAGCTTATGATTGCCAAGCTTTGTATTAAGCTCCCAATCGAGGTTTTCGCGGTATATGGCTAAAATTTATAATCAAATATGTACTTGCAAACATAATGCGATGAGCTCAATGATGTTTTCACTTGGTATGGGGACAATTTGATACGTAGAAGCGAATATTGTGACGCTGCCGCAGTCCTATACTTTATATGTATAAATTGTCTGCAGACAATTTTATAGGTAAAGTTTTTCACGAGATTGAAAAGAGGACCTTGACCACTCATCTTTCATATGCAGCACTGACACAAATTAGAGTGTAAAAAAGGGTTTTGCATCAATGACTCTTTAACAAAATAGCTACCCTAACCCTATTTAATATAGCACATATGCGCGAATTATCATAAGGTATTTCACAAAAAAGTCAATACATTATGTGCTTCAGGATCATAAATGCCTCACGGCCTCAGATGCTATAGTGTCTTAATAATCAGCAACAAATATCTTGACATTGCTTGAAAACAAAACTGAGCGCTGCTTCTCTGTACACAGCGTAAGCCCAGTGTACAATACCACGCTGTTCGGCCGCCGAGACTCAATGTAGGAGCGGGCTATGTGTATAGAGCCAGGCGAAAAATTGATCGGGCAACACACAGTACATTAAGTAAAGGCATTATTGTATGACCATAGAACCCGCTCTTGTGCTCTATGCAGTTTGTCCATCCGTGGTATGTTTATTATTATTTTTATATCCGACCATGAGAATTGTGAAATGTTTGAAAATAGTAATTTACGCTTGACAAAATAACCTTGTTTTGTAAATATATTGCTCGGTAAATGCATTCAATATATTAAAGTACCTGCTGATTGCTATCTGTACTTACTCTTAATGTATTTCGTTTTGAGCAACAAGTAGCAGCGCTGGGTAGGAGGCAGTTGAAGAAATTGTCGTCAGTTTGCAATGCTTTGCTTAACTGCAACTTTGGAGCTCGATTTGACGTTACTATTGATTAAATTTAGTCCTCCTTTTCTTGTGTAAGGAGACTATAAAGACATGATTCAGATAATATATGCATACCGTCAAAAAAATTTGAGTTATAACTGTGAAAGTCATGCTCAAAAAATTCATTGTGATTTATAAAGTGACTTATAATATTGTAATAGATAAGTTTCATTGAGAAGCTAAATCGATGATTGTTGAAAAAGTTGTTTAAAAGTTTCTATTGAAAATGAACAAATTAGATTACTATCAATACAATTGCTGTGAGCTCACAATACGCCTATCGGAAGAGCCAGCCTACCTACCTCAGTTCAAGCAATTATTGTTTTCAAAAAATCACAATAATTATGAGTTTTTCATCGATACAAATTATCATTTCTCCATTCGACTCAATAGATAACACTCAGTCTATCCTAGAATAGACATATCTAGTGTTTGAGTCATGATATACCTCTACGCAAAATTTCAAGCGCAACCATTTGACTTAAATCCAAACTTTGATTCAAAATTCGTCCGATCGTGGTGGAACTTACATGATTTTTATTCTAGCCAATCGGCTCTTTCGTTGATGGTTTCAACCAATTAGCAAGCAAATATTGACACTATATCCGTTCTCTTGCCTTCCTTTCTAAAGATGTGCTTTTTTTACGAGCTCCCATACAGATTTTCATTTTAGATTCCTCTGTGGGCAAAGAACTAGTTGAGCGTGATCGAAGCTCGGCTTCGTCCACTGCCTGACGATCTTCCATCGTTCTTTCATTCACTTATTAAAGCTTTTAGTTTGCGATCTTTTTCAAGCAGTAGCTTGACGAGTGTACCGTGTTATACCTTAGTGTCGAACCATAATTCGTCAATTTATTCATTTGTTCCGGCTACTACGGGACTAGTCGTTCCTGTCACGAGTGTCTTTAAAGATCGCAAAATGGAGGGATTTTCAAGTCCTAGCGAAGAAAGCAAGTCTACAATCTGTTTGTCACCGCAGGAAAAACTCGTGAGTGCTGCTGGACAGCGTACTAAGCGCTCGCACTCTGGAAGTGTTTTAGCTACTACTGAAGTCAAGGTAGCGCGCTTAGACGATATGCAAAAGAGCGAATCAGAGCCTTGTTTGGACGGTTGGATCAGTGATGATTATCTACGTACCATGGACTTTGACGACCGTTTAAGTCAAGACATTGACTGGGTGGCACACGACGAAATGGATCTAGCGCTGAGTATGGACACGCTACCACCGGAACACGTCACAACTGATGACGTCAATGACTTTAGCTTTGGTCCATCGTTTCTTCGCGGCAGCTTAACGTTGGAAGATCCTGCAGAGATGTCGTCTATTTTTGGTTAGTTTCTATGCTTCTTTCTTCTTGGTTGCATTGCAACGCTTGGTCAGGTGACTTGTGCTCATGCTTGCTGCATTCATTGCATCTATAGTAGATCCAGTCTACATCTTTTCAGAGCCAATTAGCACGAAGGATGCAGAAACGCTTCTTATGAGCTTTGACACGATGAATTTCAAGATTCCGTCACCAACAAGTACCACGAGCAAGAAACGCACTAGTATCTTTTCGAATAAACACTTGGAGCCAGAGCAGACTGTGTCTTCAAAGACAACAGAGTCAGCAAATACCTCGAGTGGACCCGAGTCATCTGCGACTGAAGAGTTGCGTATGGAACAGACTCACGTAAATGCAGCCAACAATTCAGTGACTTCTCTTCTCAGCGTTCTTGACATTAGAACGCATACGACTCTTTCGAATCCGACAGAGAAGAAGATTGGTTCGTACAGCCCAAAAGCGCGCAAATTACGTCTTCAGAAATTCCATGAAAAGCGCAAAAATCGCACATGGAAGAAAAGTATCAAGTATGACTGCAGAAAGAAATTAGCGGACGACCGTCCGCGTATTAAAGGCCGTTTTGTGCGGGTGCATGAAAATGCTAGTGCGGAGACTAACGTAGCATCTTGTAGTGCTACGCCATTGGATTCGATGGCTGGTTATGCATCTCCAAAATCACCAACAAACTCGATACTTTCGCCGGCAATGGTACCTGCAGCGAAGGTTCAAGTGCCTCGAGTAGCCACACCTTTGCTCACTCCGCAGACACCTGCAGCTTCAGTGCCCAAGCCAACGTCTTCTAGTGCAACATCGTTGAGTTTCGCACGAATAATTGCAAGTGTATGAGGGCCATAACCACTACAGTGGAAGCGAGATTAAGTATGATATGATAGTGTAGACAAAGGGGAGTTGTAACGCAATGTGGCTTAGATCTATAGATTGCGAAATGGAAGAAATATAAAAAGAAAGCGCAGAGGTGAAATACACCTCGCAGCTCGGCACTTAACGTCGACTGAATGCATTTTGAGATAGCGAGCCGGAATGCCAAAGCGCAAAGCTTAAGAGCACACGCTGATCGGAAGCCTCAGATAGGATAGCTGGACTGTTTAGACTCATGGAAAGAGCCGCTTTTTCTTAGAGCGAGTCGCTTTATACAGAGGGAATGCAGCTACTGTAAAAGGAAATCTGACGTTTTCTAATCTTATGGTTTATTATTTCTAACAGGTCTTTTGACTCTGAGATGCGGCACTTGAAAATGCGACACGTCAAAGCTGATTACGCATAGGGAAAGGCGCTATCAAAAAGGTTGTCAACAACATATTGCTACATTATCGTGCTTGACATCAACATCATTACCATTCACTTTGCCTTGCTTTGGTATTGCAATGACAGCATAAAAATTATATGATGTCCAAGTGAAGAGATCGAATACTTACACGATTTGAGTCAAGGTAGATAAGATGTATCATTTCTGAACTGACTCGATTTAGTACGACCTGTCAAATGCAATATTTCAATGTTTGTCAATATTTTGTTTTATAGGTACTGTGATTGGTCAATAATATTTTATTGTTGATGCACATATTTATCGCAATTTCATCCAATCTGCATTGTTTCAAAAAAAAGCAAGCACAGAGTACGCAGACAGTCGCGTCGCGATGAGCAGTACCACCGCGTGCCGCTTCTTTCAATCGCCTCAAGGCTGTTTTCGTGGATCATCGTGTACATTTCGTCACGATCATGAAGTGCATTCAAATGACGTCTCGCTCAGTCTTGCGAATCCGTACGTCAATGGTACCATCCCGACGTCCAATCAGCCACAAACATGTCACTTTTTCACGGCTGATAGCGGCTGTCGCAACGGCAGCAACTGTCCATTTGCTCACGTGATAGTGAAAAGCGACAATTTGAAAGCGCTCGAGCGTGTTACGCGCGATGAGCTGGCAGTGTCTTCACTGCAGCCCATGGCTGGCGTTACTGACCCTGTCTTTTATGACCGTCCAGGACCTACGATTCGATCACATCATAGACATGTGTCTTCTATTATAGTCACGAATCCCAATAAAAGGAAATTGCATATACAAGCAAACCCGCAAAAAAAGGAGACGATTAGTGAAATTTTACCAGTCTTTACAAGGGACATTGAAGGACCGGTAAGTAAAATAAAAATGGGATCTTTTTTCAACATATATTTACGAATCTTTAGTTTTTTGCAATAGATGTTGAATGTGTTGCCACGGGTAATGGCACGGAGTGCGTGGTCATGCTGTAATTTTCTGAAAAGAATGATATTAAGGTGAGTGTTCTACTTTAGTGACCGTGATGTAGCGCGAATTGCTATGGTGGATGAAGATGAAAAGGTGGTTTTTGATCAATACGTGAAACCTACAAAACCAATTGTTAGCTACCTCACACAGCTTACAGGCATTACTAAAAGGTGAGTTCAGGCTATAAGCCCAACAAAAGGAATCGATTTTAACTCACTTTTTTTTGTCAGCAATTTGAAAGATGCACCAGAATTAAAAGAAGCTTTGATTGGATTGAAAAGAATTTTGCCTGTAGAGAGTGTGATCATAGGACAATCGATAAAGAAAGATCTAGAATGGCTCACGCTACAAAAACCAATGGATTACAAGGACGAATTTGACGTAGCCGATTTGTTTCGACTTCCAGTGCAAGCTACAAATGGTGTCGTACGCTATCGATACTTTTCACTACGACATGTGGCTAAATATTTGCTAGGACACGACATACAAGAGGCGGATCATAATCCAGTTATTGATGCACGATATGCCATGAAAATATTTAATAAATTTCGGCATCTCCATGAAAATCCAAGTCGACGTGACGCCGTGTTGCAGACGCTTTTAAAAACACCACGTACACCGTCATTTGCAGATCGATTTCCAGTCATTGATGGTGTCTCGATGCGTGTACCGCGAATGCGAAGCACGTCTCCTGTACTCGGACATGTTGATCAGGTTGCTTCTGAAATTGCGCAGTATCGTACTAGTCGCTCTCAACATGGCCAGCCACCTTCTTTGTAAACAAAATAGCATCAAATGACTCAAGATCTGGCTTTGCTGTTCCAATCGGTACTTTCGATTTTCAGCTTGTGTCCATGCGTTTTAAATTTCTCTTTTATCGAAATTTTTTATAGATTGCTGTCTTCAGACTCAAGGCTTTCCGATTCTTCTTCTGAGCTCAATTCGTCAGAGTCATCTGGATCGGTATCAGCCTCTTCTTGCTCGATAAAAGCAGCGTCATTTGATTCGCGTTCATCTTCTTGACTTCTTCGAAAGACAAAATCATCATACCCTTCGAACGATACGTCGCTGATTTCGCTATTATCATCACTATCCGCCTCACCTTTTGAAACGTTGTTGTCTCCTTCTCGATTTATACCTCCAGTTTGATGCCTATAGATCTCCAATTTGTACTGTTCAAATGCCCGTCCATCCATACCGTCCCATGGACGACGCCAACCCATTGCAATGGCTTTGTCACGTTGTTGTCGAATCACTTGTTGTCGTGCAGTGGTGCTTGCTTCTTCCAGCATCAATTGTTCGACTTCACGTCGAAACGCAGTATGATCTTGACGCCGTCGTACCTTTTCACGCTTAAGCTCCATTTCGTCTTCCCGTACGCGAGCTTTGGCTATCTCAAGCTTCTCTCGTCGCACAAATTTCCTCTTTACTTCGGCTTTCGTCTTAGACTCTCGTTCTCGACGCTTGTACCGTCGTACAAGCAGCTTCAATTCTGTACGATGTTCTTTCAGCTGCTTTTGAATCGTCTGAATTTGTTTTCGTATCATTTCTTTGATTCGTTTCACTTCTTGACGCAAGTGTTTCTGACCTTCAGATGTGTCTAGAAACGTTTGGATACCTGGTAGAAGATCACCATGAGCTTCTCGTACATTCTTGTCGTCCACTTCACGTCGTAAACTTTCGTCTTCAGTATACAAAATCGACACAATCGTCCACCCTTGTTGTCGACATGGATCATGCATTTTTCCATATCGTAACATATCCGTACAAGCACAACGCAGTGGTACATTATCATGAATGATACCAACGGGTCCGTACGGACCTACAAATTCTCTCAAAGCATTTTCAACGTCTTGTAGCGTCCGTTTATTAGCAAGAAACGGCTCAGATGGAAACCCACGTTGAGTCCGTGTTTTAATGACGTCAATGACACTCGGTAGTTCATCATGACGTTTCTGAGCTTGAGAATCATCAGTTGGAAAGAGTAAGGACTGACGGATCGTATAGACACCAACCAATTCGCCTCGACGTCCCCATGGTCGTTGCAAGTCATACCTGAACTCGGTCTTGTCTGCCCAGCGTTTGTGACGAATAAGTCTAAGCAATTGCAGCAATTCGTTTAACACTATGCGATGATGACATTGAGCCAGTTGAAAGTGAGTCAATAGAACCATGTCATAACAGAGATCAACCCCTCGTCGGAAAAATGGTTTGGGTTTTAAAGAAGGTGGAAGATAGAACGATCCATTCACGTAGTAATCGACTGCACGATCAATCGCTTTCAAATGCTCGGATGTAAAGAAACGAAGACTTGATTGAAAAGGTATGAGATGCTGAACGATTGGCGTTTGAAAAGCTTTACGATCATAGCGAAGTTCTAAAGTTTTGAACAATGCTACTAATTCGTCCACCCGTTCTTGTCGTTTGTGTAAGTATGACGATATGACTTTTATTCCAAGACGCATGATTTCAGCGGGAGGTGAGCGTAATGGATTGCCATCACTTTCAATATCAGCGAGTGTCGTAAGTGCCTTTCCAAATTCCAATGGCAACCGTTCTAAGCGATTTGTTTGCATGTCTAATCGCTTTAAAGTCGCACCTAAATAGATCACAACTGGTGGGAACTCGACAATATGGTTGCCTGCGAACGAAAGGTCTTGAATTGGAGACATTTTCAATGACATGGGTAACTCTGTCAATCGATTACCACTAAGTCGTAACACTTGAAGATGTAAAAGGTGTGAGAAATCCATTTCAAGAGTTTCAAGTCGATTAAAAGATAAATCCAGTCGTTGGAGTGCTTTCAATCCTGACAAAGCTCGTGGAGAACTCGTTAACTGGTTGTGCGCTAATTGCAAATCTACTAACGTCTGAGCGAGTCCATGCATAGATTGTGGAAGCGAATTGAGGAGGTTATGACTTAACCGCAAGACTTGCAACCTTACACACTTTTCGAGCGTCTCGGGTAATTGTTCCAATCGATTATAGCGAAGATCGAGATGTTCTAGCTTTGAACCAATTCCTATAGATGTAAGTGATCGTTTCGATCCAAACACTTGGGGGACAATCATACACATTCTATTCTCACGAAGCTCAAGCAGACGCAAGTTTGAAAAACAATGAAATTGGGCTGGCAATACATTCAGTTTCTGACCAGAGAGTCGAAGTTCTTGTAAATGAATCAGATTGAAAAATACACTAGGGAGTTCAAACGTTTCCATTCCTCGCCAATGAAACGATAGCGTGTGCGTATCTTTAGCAAGTTCAATCGCTCGCATAAACTCGCGATTGATATGTAAATTCGTGCTCCAGCATTCAGCTCCAATGCCAATTAAACGAGCTTGAGGTTCTGGTGGTAACTTACCGTGTCTTCCCGCTGCCAACTTTTGTTCCAATTGCCATTGAATGGAAGTCACCTCTCCACATTGCAACGACTCGAAAGTAAAACCTGCATTTAAAAGCGGCAAATTACCGGATAAGTATAAATGTTCAAGTCGTTTGAGTTCTAAGAGTGAAGGTGGTAAATCTTCAAGAGCATTCGAGCTGACATCAAGTATTCGTAAGTGTTGAAGATTTCCAATAGTTGATGGTATTTCTCGAAGACGATTAAGTTTCAAGTCAACGTCAATGAGATGAATGAGTTTGGTAAATGAAGAAGGGAGAGTTGTAAGTTGATTCGAATTGAGCTTTAAGGATTCAAGTGCTTCAAGACCAAATAATTCATCAGGCAAAGTCATCAAGTTGTTATTGTCGACTTCAAGACGTGTTAAACGCTTGAGTTTTCCAATGGAAACGGGAAGTTCCGGGAGTTCATTGTTTGATAGAATGAGCAACTGCAAGTGTTCCAGTCCTTCCCAATGATCAAGAGCTGAGGGAAGAATTGAATACTTTTCATTCGTACAGTGATTCACAAATTGCAATGCTGTTGACATTTCGGACCGACTAGGCACCAGAATTTCCCAACCAAGTGGAAACTTTTCCAGTATTTCTCGATTGTGTTGTGATTGTTGATTCCGAGCTAATTGATGATCAGATAATGGCGATTGAAAACACTTTGGTGTAGCACGTGTAACGCGTTTGGTAAGTCGATGAAAATATACTTTTTCATTCGTCATTGGATCCAATTCAATTCGCCAATATCGATCTGCATCTTGTGTTTCTTCTAGAATCTCCTTTGTGTCTTTACGATCTTGTCGTTTCATGGCATGTATCTGTAATTCCGGTCGCGTTGCAAGCGTGACAAGACGATTTCCACTTAAATCAAGCGATTGTAAGTGATGAAGTGTTGGAAGACCACAAGGCAATAGCTGCAAGTAATTATGGCTAAGATCAAGCGTCACAAGACTTGTTAACGTGTGTAAATTATCAACATTATGCAATCGATTTCGACACGCATCCAATTTTTCCATCGTATTTGGCAATGAAATCAAGAGATTGTCAAGTTGATTCCCAGAGACGTTTAAAACACGTAAATAACGCAAGTGACGCAATGCATCCGTTGGGAGTCGAACCAATGCATTCTCTTTACAATTGAAACTCTCAATTTCAGGAAATGCAGAGATAAAGTTTTCATCTAATTCGTGCAAAGCATTGCGCGAGATATTCACACTTCGAATTAAACGTGCGAACTGCATTAATAGTGTTGAAAAGATGAGATCGCAAGGAAGATGAACAAGTTCTAAAGACTTTAAATTCAAGTCTTGTGAACTATACGATGTACGAATTGCTGAGTGAATTCGTACATCAAGAGCTTGACCAGGCATAAGCTTTCGATTGTCAATCTGTGGTTTGCAATCGTTAACTTTGGCTCGTTGTCGCTCTATCCGCACGTTCATCGAGTTTAATGTCGGAACTCCACATGTTGCCAGTCGCGTCTCCATAAAAGTTGCTACAAGCTTCTGATTTCGTCGTTCTCGTTCACATGCTTCTTGTCGAATCTGCTGCATCTGTCGATATTGTTCATGAACACTAGCGATTTTATCTCGAGCAGCTTTATAACTTTTTCCTGCAGCTAAATATTCACGTGCCATATCAAGACGTGGAAGGTTTTCTTGACAACTTTTCATCTCCAAACTCATGATTTGAAAACGACTGTCATCATTCATCTGTAGATTTTAAGAGTAATGGAAACCTTTAAGATCTGTAACTTTCAAAGGAACTCATCACTTGTGATGTAGGACGTAAACTCATTAATAGCAACATGCGATAGTTTCTCTTCTTCTCTATTTTTGATTCTTCCAGTTCAGTCACATCATTTCTTTCTCTTAGTGTGATGGAGAAATACGTGAAAGTTCGCAAAATTGGACAAGGAAGTTATGGATGTGCGTACTTGGCAACTCGTAAGACTGATGTTAAGAATGAGACGAGTAAACAACAATTAGTGATCAAGGAGATTGTACTTGATCCTCGTGATCAAGTGACTGCTCAACGTGAAGCTCGTTTACTTGCAGCGTTGGATCATCCGAATATTGTGGCGTGTAAAGAAAGTTTTCTACTTAAGCGAGAACCTTCCCACGCACTTGCAGTCGGACGAGCACAACAAAGTCCTACAGTCTTTTGTATCGTGACAGAATTTGCTGATGGTGGGGACTTAAGTCAAGATCTTGTACGACGTCAACGTCGTCGTAAATATTATGAACCGGATGAACTTTTAGGTCTTTTCGTTCAAGTTTGTTTAGCTTTGAAACATCTTCATGATCGTAAAATTTTACATCGAGATGTTAAACCTGCTAACATTTTCTTGACAAAAACTGGCGTCGTGAAGCTTGGCGATCTTGGCGTTGCAACCGTTTTAAGTCATACGTTAGCAAGTTGTCAAACGTCAATTGGTACACCGTATTATACAGCACCTGAAATTTGTTTAAACAAGCGATATAATGCTAAAGCAGACGTTTGGAGTCTCGGATGTGTTTTATTTGAAATGGCATCGTTTGCTCATGTGTTTGATGGTCGAAGTCAACGTCAATTATTTGACAATATCATTCATGGAGCAACACCACACGTTCGAGTGTTTGGTCACTTGACTAGCATTCAACAAGATCTTCAATTGTTAATTAATGATATGCTTCAAAAAGAACCTCGAGCACGTCCAAGTGTGAATCAAGTGATTCGTCGACCGCTTGTTTTAGCACGAATTCAAACGTTTTTATCTGCTCATGCATTAGCTTTGGAAATGAATCATACCGTTTTACATGGTGAACATGTGTTTCGAAAGATATCTTCTCGTGATTCGAAACCTCATTTAAATGTTCATCAAGTCCGTCGTGCCGAACCTGTAGCTTCGAAACCTTTACGAAATGCTCGAGTGAAACCTCGTAATACACCAGTTGGTCGTGGCGCTCTCTTGAATCCAAATCGCAAAGCTGTACTTCGACGTAGTCGTCCAGTTCCAGGTTTTCGAGAACCGAATGGAATTGTTGGAAAGCAGCGTATGAAATCAAAGCCTGTACATCAATTGAATGGTTTAATGAAAGGTAAAGTTCAAGCGAATGAAGCGATTGCAGCTCTTCCTGATCCACCGAGTGTAATTCCGAAAGAAATTGAACAAACGAATGTTTCGGAACGTATTGCTGCTTTTAATTCAAAGGTGAGAGGAATGAAATATCTTTTTCATTTACTGTGCTAATGTTTATCTCTTCTAAGTGGGCAATACAGAAAGAAGAACTAGTAAAAAAGCTTCCTCCTCCTGCTCCTTCAAAGATTGTAAATGGTTTAAAACAAGGACAAGCAGCGATTCGAGGATATCCGAAGCCAGTGATTCTTCGAATGAGTCGAAAGACACCAATAACAAGGAAACACTCTTCACCTCGAAATCCTAAACCAAAGACAATTCAATCTCGTGTGATTGCTACACCCTCATTACAACGTGTAGAATCTCAACGTAAACGTCAAGTACAAGCTAAAAAACCAATTGTAGCTTGTCCACTCGATGATTCAGTTCTTCTTGTCCAACAACTTCCAGATGTCAAGACGATCGAATCGTTAGAAACTCATGACGAACAAGAATCAACATCGTTACCAATGATGGCAAACCTTGAGTTTGAACGGATGGTTTTACAACTAAAAAGTGCGATTAATGAAGATACTACAAGTGAAGAGGAGGAAGAAAATCTAATCGAAGACATTGATAATAGTCTTCCACCTCCTTATTCTTCTTCATCAGCATTGGAATCTTTACGTGTTTCTATTCTTCAAGACCCAAGTTTTCGTCTAGCACTTCAAAAGAGTCTACAATCAAATATTCTCGAACCTTTGAATCAAGATGAAGCACAAGCTACGCTTCATTATATGCACACATACATCACTTCATTACGTTAAAGAAATACACAAGACATTGGACAATATGAATTGTTACTCATTGCAATGGTTCCAATACTCACTTCCATACACATCGTCTTCTTTCTCTTCTCAAAGCAATCTCCACCATACAATTTACTTTTTTCACAGCTACAACAAACTGCACAACTAACCTACTCCACTTGACTCAATATAAAAAAAAACACACTCAACACTATTCACTTCATGGCTTGAACGCTCGATTTGAAGACAAGCGCTTGAGAAATGATCCTGAACTGCCTCCTGCTACACGAACTTGCATCTGGACAAGTTGTTCTAAACTTGCACTAGGTGATGCTTTCAAACTCTTTCTCGACTCATTGTCAACCCCATTTCGTTCTTGACTTTCAACACTTGTAATCGTCACACTACGACGACGAGGAACGGGCATTAATTTCGATCGTTCTTGATATTCTTCAGATAAAACTTGCATCTTTCGTGCTCCTTCTAGATTTAACGGTACACTTTCATCAAAAGCTTCAAGTAAACTCATAGAAGCACAAAGACTACGTAAGTGAAAATAATACTTGGCATACGACACAGCTGACACTCGAACATTATATTCTACAGCACTGAGATAGACAAGTTCGAGTTCATTCATCTCTTTTAATGAAACTTCGGGCCAGATTTTTGAAAAATCAGCATTCGTCATACTTAAATCATCCCATACTTTTGATGCCATGACCATCGAACAAAAGACAAGTCGACGCCAATTTTCACCACGTAATTGTAGAATTCCACTTGTTGCTTTTAACAATCGTTCAACATATACAAGACTCATGATAATACATTCACTTTCCATTTGAGCACGAGTTAAGACCATCTTGATAAATGTTGTCATATCTACTAACGTTGGTACAACAACTTCCTCATCTTCCAAATCAACAATTGTCGTGGCTTCAGTATCAACTTCAGTTGTAATGGACGTTAATCGTTGACGATCTTGAGCAGTAACAAAGATTTGAAAACGAGAATTGGATGGCATTGGATCATCAAGTGCTTCCATCATATGGGCACGTAAAACTGTTGCAACACATTGAATAGTAGCATCTTGATCTGGTGTATTCATTGTTCCCATACGTAAATAAATGGAATTTGTACTATTAGCACGACGTAAGAAACGAGATTTGACACTTGTGACTTGATTTCGTTCCTCTTTTCCATGTGTCAAGATACTTGAAAGAAATTGAGATGAAGATTGTTGTTTCTTACCTTTTACAGCATGTGTATAAGCTTTTAATTCCGATATTTCTGGTTCTAAGGCTGCAAGACGTAAACGTTCTTGAATCGGTGATGGGATAATTCGAACATGAGCTTCACTTTCCATTCCATCACTTCCTTTTCTTGAAAATGATACAATTGGTGTTTCATATGAAGATAAAGTTCGAAAAAGAGATGGACGTCGTTCACTTTCGGGTTCTTCTTCTTGTGTATCAAGTTGTAAAGTTATGATTCCCATACCTTCTGGTGTTGTCGGTAATGATCTTGTTGAATGAAATAACAATTGACGTGCAGAACCAGGTAGTGAACGTGTTGAACCACTTGTCAATGATTGAAAACTACTTCGTGTACTATTGCAACTCACGGTACTAGCACATGATCGTGTGGAAAGATGAGGTGAAAGATCGTGTGGTTTATGAAGTGTATCGGGTGTACTTTGACTTGATGTTGATGTCTCACTATCACGTGTATAATATCCATCACGTAATTTTAATCGAATGTTATTTTCCATGACAGAAAAGAAATGACGTTTTTCACGGGTTTCTGCAGCTACAAGTTCAGCGGGTTTTTTCCACGTTGTTTCACGAGTGACTGGGTGATAATAATACGGTTTTTTACTTTTTGGGTCAAGTGCCACACGCCATGCCACATGTTCACTTTCAGATGAAGTAGCTGGAAATGATGTACGGACAGGGACTGATGTACGTACAATAGTTTCATTCGATGTACGTACAGGAAGTGACGAGCGTACAGGATTTTCATTTGATGTACGCACAGGAACTGACAAACGTACAGGATTTTCATTCGATGTACGTACAGGAGCTGACATACGTACAGGATTTTCATTCGATGTACGTACAGGAAGTGACGAGCGTACAGGACCTTCAGGTTGGTTACGTACAGGTACTTGCATCCTAGTTCCATCTTGAGCCATTTGGGTACTAGAACACTGTGTTGCTGATCGTTGACGACTTTGACCACTTGAGTATTTTCCTGGTCGTCGACTGCGGCAATTACTTGACACTGTACCATAGAATGAGCCACTTCTACTATTCCCACGATACTCCTCCGTCGGTCTACGAGATCGAGATCGTTCCATTCGTAGATCAAATGGTACATCATCCTGATTCATTGAAATCATAGCAGGACGTCCTGCTAATTCCTCATCTCGTACTACTCCGTTCGTACGTTGTTCGACCATGTCATTTCGTATCATCCTAGGTTGTCGAGACTGTAACTGGTTACTTCGATTTTCTATCCTAGGACGAGAAAGTGAGATGCCACATTCTTGTCCTTGTTTCCAACTTTCCTGTCTATTGTGGGGGTACCCTCGATCGTACCCCATCGAGTCCTGTTGCATTTGCATCTGTGCCACAGCCTGCATTCTTGAATCCTGCATATCCATCGAGTGACTACTCCCTCTCGTTCTATAATAACGTCGTGATGGTTGACTTGAGCTTGATATTGTCGCGTCTCTATGGTCTGTGGACGTTGTCATGTTCATCCGCAAAGGCGACAGCACACTGTTCATGCACGCCAGTCTTTGTTTCTCTTCTTCCGTGGCACGGTTTCAGAGTGATGGTCGATGAGTGATATTGGAACAGAACCAGGCGTAAACTGCCTGTCCGATTTTCAGGAAACTGGATGTAATGCATCTCCCCCTTTTCCGACAATCCACCTGACTATAAGAACCAGATGGGAAAGGAAGTATAGAAATTAGAGAAATTAGAGACGTATCAGAAGATGATTCTACGAGATCTCCGTAAAAGCAGTAGAACGTTTTTGATCTTTTGGGGTCACCCCATCCCAATGTCATTCTTTAAGTGCTGACGTTTTAATGTCAAGAAGAAAAGAGCGGGCGAAGAAGAAAGTGGAGACCGCGAGACGCGATCGAGTCAGTTGGTCGTGCTTTACCTTAAGTTTGAAGTCGAAAAGTACTGAAACTTACATTTAAGTCTAGTCATGACTTTTGTACTTGGTAGATCTGTTTCTTGTTATAATAGTGAGGCTTGTCGTATTCTGTAGCATTAGAATCGGTTCGAATGCTGTCGACCATCAAGATAGAGAACTAATGATAGCTGTTGGATGCATGATTGCGTTATCAGTAGCAAAGGTTTTGATTATTGACTCGTAACGATTGTCCAGAAATCAAGATCAGTAGTCTTTAACAAACAGGACAGCAATTAGGAAGAAGTGAACTCACTTCTTGAATGATATATTCGACGAACACACTGGAACAGTAAAGCGAAGAGGAGTTTATTTTGAGCCTTTACGTTTAATTCGACTGGAATACCATATGAAATACTCGTATTCACAAAACTTTACTTCTCTTCGCTTGCTACTATAGACGATTTGAAATGGTATCGTATCAATTATTAGTCTTGTTCTCCTTCCTGCTCAATGTTTTGTTTGAAATTATGCACAATATCTTCACTACGTCCATGCACAACGTACTACTGCATTGTTACATAAGGATTCGCAGTTTTAAATCATTCCAACTACATTTTGGGCATATTAGAGCCTCAGCGTAAAGAAACGTGCGTGATCGCATGAACGAAATCTCGCTCTTACTTGAATTTAAGCTTAGGAGTAAGTAGATATCGACAATCACAATTCAACGTTTAATGTCCTCAGCAAATCCTTAAAGGACGCATCGAATCGTGTTCTTTTTAAGCAATAGCTTTTAAGCAATGCTTTGTACAAGTAATGCATTGATCCCTTGTTGAGTATTGAGAAACAATATACTTTACTTTGTCTATGATTAAAGTGCTCTTAATCATAACAAATGTTGCTGAAGTTTGAAGCCATGCTGCATTTTGTTTAATAAAAATTGTTCTTATGAAGCACACTCATCAAAGAAAAGCACACCATCAATTGCCAGAAAAGTCTCCGATAACGGTATATACAACACCAATTTATATCTCGGACGGTGCATTTAATGGACCATGTTGCGTGATGGCAAGAGAAAGCTTCCTTCAAGTGCTATCATACAGCACTTGCCAGAAGCACAATCTTGCAGCCTAAAGCTTTCAATTTTTTTGTCTGCAATGATGCAAGAACTTCATCGACGGAACTAAATTGATAACAGGATTCCATGATTGCCTTCGCTGCCAATGATAAATAAGCAGGGCGCGCTATCATTGCAATTCAAATGGAACAATGTGCTTCATCCGATCATCGAGTACGTTCCATGCGAATAACTAAAATTGAAAATACGAAACATGATAGAATTAGCATCACATCTCGTCTTAGTCATCGAAGTGAATCGCATCGACAAATGTCTTGTACTCACCCTTAGCCCATGGAATTATATACACCTTAAAGCAACCCATCGTGGTAACTTCTAGTCATACTTTATGTATCAACAATGCTTCACGACCAAAATATTGTCGTAGGTTCTTGAAGCATGCGCCGTCAGCGAGCAATTCAAACCAACAATCAGAATTCTAAGTGAAGTAAGTTACTAATTCATCAAGGTGTTGGAGTTTATATTCTAATGCTTCTTCTCCAACAGCAGCAGCAAGAACAATGGACTGCCAACCACAAGAATTCTAAGGAGCAATCTACCCGACCTTATTTCTTGATTGATGATATCACGGAGATACTAATCCTCTTGTCAGAATATACAAGTGCTAGCAAAAGTGCTAAAGAGCACAACGCACTGGCTGGGGGAATTTGTCGCCTCACATGTCTAACAGCTTCTCAATCGACTGTCATGATGTGGCGTCAAGCGTAAAAGTTCGTCACTTGCTGCCAACAACCACGCGCATCTCTATGAGACAGCTGTTAACGCTACCAACCTAATCTTAAACTTGGATTAAGGTCATGCACTACGTTTCAGTAAGAAGCGCTTTGCACTAGATGACCCTGTTTTTTCTCTTGATGAGACCCCGATGGGGAGTAATAAGTCATAAACGGCAAGAGCACTAGAAAAATATGCCGAAGTGAGACCTCAACTCCCCATGAGGTTTCAAAGTGTGAGTGACTAAGCTTTCATTAGCAATTGACCAACAAGAAGCTAACCAAGCGTGAATTCTCGCGAGCTGGGCATATAATAGACTAAGCTATCACTAATAATATTTTAACTATTTGTAATTGTCTTTAGCGTGGCCCACTCTATCTTAGGTTCCATTGTCTGCCTTCCAGTGCTTTTCATTCTATTCCGATGGCTGGTGATGATCTGCTCAAGAAAGGCAAGAAGAAAGGAGGAAATGCTGATGTAGGTACCATACATGGCAAGAGTAATGGAAAAGGTGCGGGTGTAGGCGGTTTTCAACATCTTGGATTAAGTCCATTAGTGTTTCGTGGTGTTATGGCCATGGGGTATAAGGTTCCGACACCCATTCAACGTAAATCGTTGCCAATTGTCTTGTCGGGAAAAGATTGTGTGGCCATGGCTCGTACAGGATCTGGTAAAACTGCTGCTTTTTTAATTCCAATGGTTGAAAAACTAAAGGAACATTCGACAAAGATTGGAGTGCGTGCTGTCGTTCTATCACCGACGCGCGAATTAGCTGTGCAGACCTTGCGCTTTGCTAAATTACTTTCCAAGTTTACAACGCTGAAAATGGCATTAATTGTAGGTGGAGAAGGTATGGACCAACAATTTGAAGCCATTGCCGCCAATCCGGATATATTGATTGCTACACCTGGTCGTCTCATGCATCTTTTACAAGAGATTCCCGATTTTAATCTTAAAGCTGTTGAATATGTCGTTTTTGACGAAGCTGATCGAATCTTTGAAATGGGCTTTGCTGAACAATTACAAGAAATTTTAAAAAATATGCCAACCAGTCGACAGACATTGCTGTTCTCTGCGACGCTTCCAAAAGCGCTGGTACAATTCGCACGTGCTGGTTTGAGTGAGCCAGAACTCATTCGTCTTGATGTGGAGAATAAAATTTCGGAAAACTTAAAAATGGCGTTCTTTACAGTGCGATCATTAGACAAACCGGCGTTGTTTTTGTATATGGTTCGCGAATTTTTACCGAAAGGAGATCAAACGATTGTATTTGCAGCTACACGTCATCATGTTGAATTTCTGCATGCTTTACTTGCTGCAAATCATATTGAAGCGTCTTGTGCGTATGGCGACATGGATCAAGCTTCACGGAAAATTAATTTGGGTAAATTTCGGGCAAAAAAGACAAATTTGTTGATTGTGACGGATGTGGCTGCACGTGGTATTGATATTCCATTGCTGAACAATGTACTGAACTACTCGTTTCCACCAACTGCGAAGCTATTTGTGCATCGTGTCGGTCGTGCAGCTCGTGCTGGTCGCACTGGTACGGCTTTTAGCTTTGTTGATCCAGATGAGACGCCATTTATGGTTGATTTGCATTTGTACATCGGACGTCGTCTTGAAGACTCTTCACCAGAAGAATGTTCCGGGTTTAAGCCTTACACCCTGAGCACAATGCGTGTGGAAGACGTTCATTATGGTGCATTTCCAAACGAGTTGATTGATCAAGAGAATGAAGCTATCCAAGAGACTCTTCGTAGCCACCCACAAGTAGCACCACTGGTAAAAGTATGTGAAAATGCGTACAAAGCGTACGCGCGAACACGCGCTGATCCGTCTAAAAACTCGATTCGTCGTGGTAAAGAGCTTGCAGTGAAGAAGGTGCATCCTTTATTTCAACAAGAGTATGTGCTTGACAAGAGTAAGGCCGACAAAGCTGCTTACATTGACTCACTACAGACATTTCGTCCACCGCAAACGATTTTTGAGATTGCTGTGGGTTCTCACTCGTCAGCCAAACGCTCGTCACCGGGTGTTCAAATGATGGTTAAGAAACGCAAGCTGCATGGTAAGATCATTGCTACGGAGACGACAAAGTTAGATGACAAGATGAAAGCAAAGGAAGAGTCGAGTGCACAGAATGCTGAAGCTGAAGAGAAGGAGAGTTATAATTCGGAAAAAGTGAAAAAGTCTGAATTGAACAATGAAGGAGATTCAGAAGAAGCTGTGAAAGCACAGAAGAAGAAAACGTATTTCTTATCTAAGCATGAGCGCAAACAACTAAAAAAGCGTGTGGCAGCTGGTGAGAAGGAAGAGGATGTGATGAAGCAGCTTGCAGCTACGAAAGAGCAGAGCTCAAGCAACACTGCGTCTGAGCAAGATGCTGACGTGAGTGGACGCTCATCGTTTAAAGATGACGATAATTATATCAACTACATGAAGGATAAAGATTATACAACTGAGGGTTTCTTAGCTACGAATGCAGATGGTGGAAAAGTGAATGCATTTGCGGAAGCACGTCTTGAAGAGGCCATTTTGGATGTCAACCCCGATGAAGCGATTGAAATGAATAAAAAGCGACGGATTCTTCACTGGGATGTTCGTAAGAAAAAGTTTGTTAAGACGACTGCTGGAGAGCTTACGAGTCATGGTACTTTAAAACGACGCAATGAAAGTGGAGTGAGCGTACGAAAGAAACAGCAAGTGGGTGAAGTGTATCGCAAGTGGCAGCAAAAGCAGCACAAGCGTGTGGCAGGTGGTGGTGTGGAGCAGGATGAAAGCGATAAGACACAGAAACTCGATTACCGTAATGGCAGGAAGCCACGAAGTGCTGCAATGGCCAGTCGAAGTAGTGTAAATAAGCATGCTAAAGACGAATTATTAAGTGAAGGCAAGATACGGAAGGAAGAAAAGCGTAAAGCTCGCTCGCGTGGCATTAAAGTCACTTCAGGTGTCAAATCGAAGCGTGGAAAAGGCAATATCAAGGGTAAGAGCCATGGTGCTCCTACTAGAAGCAAAGTCATCATTAAAAGACGGTAGTGAATCACATTATAGACTTGAGCTTTGTTTCGTGATACTGCTGATTAAAAACGACCAGTGCTTTGTTTTGACATTCTGCTACTTCTTACCAATCGATAATGTCTCCGTTGCCAAAGTGACGCAGTTGAAGTGGTTCTCCCAATCTCGAGCGTGCGATAATTTGCGCCATTCTAGCGACACTTTCTTCAGGCCACACATCAGCCGATCTCGGCAGTTCGACAGGTTTATCGTCAACACCCGAATGTAATAATACGCAGCCAATCTTGTGCGGTAAAAAGTCAGCAACCAACGTTTTTGTAAACATGTGAAGTGCAGTGATGGAAGCTCGAAAGCCGTAGGAGCCTCCAGTCACGTTATCTCGAATGCTGCCAACTCGTGATGAGATATTTACTACAAATGCCATACCACGATTACGCACGCCAAGTCGTAGATTCTGGAGCAATGCACGTGCTACAAGAAATGGTCCTAATGCATTCACTTGGTACTGACGAATACAATCTTCTGGCGTCGATGAATGTAGGTATCCTTTGATGAAAAGTCGGGCATTGTTAATTAATAAATCAATTGGGACGTCTTTTACCATCTCCGCACCTTTCACTACCGACTCATGATCACCTGGATCCATAGCTATAATTCTTGCTGGCGATAATTGCGTCAATTTCACACATTTATCGCCTTCAGGACATGCAGCAATGACATTCCAACCTTCTTGTATGTAGAATCGTACAAACGCCACTCCAGTTTTATTGTCAGCGCCAGTGATGAGAACCGTTCTATTCGGTCCTGTATAAACTGGAAAGGGCAATTCATTTGTCAATGTGGAGATCGGCGTTGCACTGAGTCCTAATTGTGTCGGACGCGCACGTTTCGAAGTACCGATCCGACTTTTGCGTCCAATCGACCGCGACAAAGCAGCGTTTTGAGCCCTTGTGGACATCAATATCTCATTCTGAATCCCAGTATCTCCACCCAGTCCATCTGTCTGCATAGAACGCGGTCGCAATCCCATTCCATGGCGTCGTATGAAGCTCGTGAGCCAACCAGCTGATAGACTCAGCACTGGTGCGTTCGGAATCGTTTCAAGAATTTCGCGCGCTTTCTCCACTAAAATTCGACGAGTCAAATGAACGTGATTTTGTGCACAATTTTCCACGTAAAGTCTAAGCGCCATGTCGAGCTCAGGACAGGAGACACCGTGGCCTTTTCGTGTGATACCATGACGCTGTTTATCTTCAATATCCTTGGCGGATTTTAAGACACGTGAGACGGTTGCTACAGTAGGAACAGTCGGTAAATTAAATGTCTCATGAGCCCATAGCGCAAGTTTGCGTGTGGGTAACGAAGGATTCTGTCGATGCTTCTGAATGAGGTCAAACTTCTGCGATACAGTCATCCATTGCACCATTTTGACGTAGAATCGTATGACGTATTCTATTGGATGAGATGAGTGTATACAGCACATGATCAACATTTGAGTTATCTGACGAAGCTTGCAATCACGTACGCGAGTAGAATACTATCGACTAGACTACGGAATGCATGGCAACGAGAAGTTACTGATGCTGTGGGTACCCAGCCTACGTCTGCACGTTATACAGCAGAAGTGGTTCTGTTGCTTTGGTGCATTTTGCACAGAGGAAACTTTAGTACTTATCCTACCCCACTAAGTTTTTGACCACATACGACGCAGCAAAAAATTTAATGCATCACCTTGCTTGGAGTATAATTCCACCCTCGCACTAGGAAATCGCTTCCGTGCATTGTATCAAATGGAACTTGCTGCCACTGGATAAGGCGCATACTACAGAAACGCTGGAAAAGACGAAAGAACATAATATGCTTTTCACATCTTTTTGCATTCCGGCCTCAATCATTTTTCTGCTATTTCCAGCGCCCTTATCTTTTGACCGGTTATGAGGCCAGATAGCAGCTTCAGCATCCTCCAGCTACGCGCTGTTTAGTTAGAACATGTAAATCATGACCTGGTCTCGAGGACCAAGGCACAGCGATTGTTTTCAACTTTCGTGCTTATGTATGTCCTATCAAATGTTTCCATCAAGGAACACGAGATGAAAGGAAAACACCTCTTGATAAAAAACGCCGCGTGCATTTCGAGTAAGGAAGCCATATGCGCTGTTATGATACAAAGTCTTACTGCGATTTACGATAAAAAACTTCAGGCGTTCGCATGTATACCACAAGCTTTTGATATGCTGACCTCCTCAAAAACCTGATAGCTGAAAAGCGCATCAAGTGAATCCAGTGCGAATAGAGGAATCCATCGCAATAATTTGTGTGCAAAAAAGACGTGAAAGCGCTAAAGAAGAAACAGCACGTGCGATGAACTAAAAAGCAATATAGAGTGTAGTAAGGCTGAACAGACCGCTGTACAGATGTAAGCGCACAGGTTACTTACTCAGGCCGGTCAAATCTCGCATTGAACGCAGCGAAAGATATGACAGCCATGGACAGTGGTGCCTTAGCGCATATGTGGAAGGATCACCAAATTTGCGCACTACAGAAACGAAGACGCTGTGCAGTATCTTAATCGCCAAAAGGGGCGCAAGGAAGTAGAAATTTAGTTACAGAAAGATAAAGATGCGTGGATCGCGTGGATTGATGCATTAATGTAGCTTTGGAGAATGCCTTAGATGTTTAAGAACTTGTTATCAATCACAGTCGCGGTGGCACATGGAATGAGAGTGCTAATGAGCTGCAATGATTGTACAAATATACCTGTAGCAGCTGGCTAAAGACAAGTTACGCTGATACATATCAGTACAGACGTTGGAAATTTGTCTTACTAAGCAAAATTGATGCAGAACTTTGGAATCGACGGCTTGAAAATCCATCATATGGTAAATTGATCAAGACGATCAAAGTCAAATGGATTGATGACACGGTGGAATAGTGAAAAGTAGAGAAGCAAACGTCCAAGGTCAATAACGAGTATCACAAATGCAAAGTAAACGCTGGTCTAGACTCTGCAGTGTGCAATGACATTCTTGTGCCAATAAGTACGTGGTGACGACGATCATGATCATAAGTAACTATGAATGTTTTTAAGTAGAGCGACGTTGATAAGCTTCTGTCAAGACGCTTAGACAACTACCACCATAAATGTCAAGGTGCTTCAAGGCAATTATATTTGTGCGTGATAAACAGGATTCTTGTTCAATTCGATGCAGTCTTGATTGTCTCGATAGATGAGAGCTGCATCGTTATCTTCGCCGCCAACGTGTAGATCACCAAGAAGACGTTGCAACCTAACCAGACTCATGTAGAGCCGGTGTTGTAGTTGTCGCAATCGTTTGCTGACGCTTCAAGCTCTATGAGACTGCATATATATTCAAAAAATACGAGCCAGTTGTCGTGCGTCGTGTGCCCAAGTCGCCTGCACTATTTACATTCTCAAATCCAACTGGCGCCCCTTTGTTCGCACCGCCACATTCAATTTTGAGCTCTTGGAGATCTATCACTCTCGACCATGCCAGTACTCATCATGAATCTTCTTCACAGCGCTTCTCTTTGATAACTTTGAACTTTGCTCCAAGTTAAGGATGTTACCTGTGGTTTAAGGTGATCAAGTTTCGTGGTAAATCACACTAGATATATAATTATACTAGACATACAACGTATCAAGCAAAACAGCAAGACGTAATGCTCTCACAGCTGGAGGGGTTTCAGAGATGAATAAAGTATTTCTTGGAGCATAACCTAATTACCGCTGCTCATTTTGTTATACAATTTGTTCTCACTATTGCCATGCGTAAGATAGCTCTTTATCGAGGCCATTCCAGCGTATCATTTGAGTAGGAAGACCTTGAACTCACAGGAAACCTTGGCGAAAGAGTCTTTGTGAAAACGGTCTTAAATTACTGATTAGAACATCTCACCGTCATAAATACCGTTATGCTCATTTAATGCAGTTGCCAGGCTTAGGCAATTTCGAAGTAAGAGCCCTCCAGACCAACTATACCATGTGTTACCACGGGTAGCTGTATCTTGTTCAATTGACGAAATGTCGAGTTCTTAATTGCGTCTGATTCGTCAAACAGAATTCCCGGCCGCAGCAAATCTCGTGCTGTCGTCCGAAACAGCGTCTCTCTCAACTCTTGCTCTTCTGGACGTTCCAATGGCCCCTTTGGGCGATTCGCTGGATCCTCTCGAGACTGAACCCACTTGGCATTTAATTGCTTCTTGACTTTTCTCTCACTAGCACGCATCAACGCACTACCACTTCCTTCCTTCCTCTCTATTTCCACTTTTTCAGCAGCTTGAGCCAGTTCGCGACGTCTGTCACTGGCTTCAGTAGCTGCCAAATTTCGCTCTTCTCTTTCTAGTGATATCGGTATTGGCATTGTCTCCATCGTCTCTAATTCTTGTTGAAATTGCAACGCAATAGCTTGACTTGAATGCTCCGTTTCATGTGCTAAGGGATTCGCACTAGGTTCACACTCTTCTTCGTGTTGTTCCGTCAACGCCTTAATTCGATCGCGATTTAAGAGAGTTGGATCTAACCGTTTGCCAGTTATGATTGTATGATGACGACTTTTACTTTGACGAGTCATATTATCGCCTTCCTCGCGCTGAAGCTTGACATTTCGCGCGCTTTCATCTCTTAGCGCTACGAGTGGATGTGTATGGGGAATGGGAGGAGACTGCGGTATCAGATGCTCATTGTCATCAAAAACTACATTATGAGGCTTTTGCGGCTGAGTTGAAGGTAGTAGAGCTATAGGATGGGCTTTAGGTGCCGGAGGTGGTGGCATTGGCTCGAGCTTTTCCTCTTCATCCATCGATTCTATCTTCGTGATAAGCAAAATGTGATGATAATTCTCGTTAAATGAAAAATTAGAACATGCTATAACAAATATAAGAATTTCCTAACATTTGTCCATCAGACTCAAACTATCAGGGTGTGAGTTCCTTAACGATCATAACGGCCGGCGTCAGCTCCAGGTGGACCATTCGAGTGATTCTGACGTTGCTGATGCATGCTGCGTAAGCCAGCCTTAAGAGCCTCTAATCCTCGTGGCACCGGAGCTGCAGGAGTAGAAAATCTTATATGGGTTGATTGATACGTTTGTGCTACTTGAAAGGTGCCTTCAAACGCCGACTGAGCTGACACTCCATGTCCATCTCGGCCACCTGTTCCATTATATCTATGACTTCCCTGGTGTCCACGGCCACCGTGACTGTTATAGCCTCCGCTACGAAAATCAGAGTTTGGACGACCATATGACGACTGACCTCCGTCGTATTGATGTATCGAATCACCGTACTGACCGCGCTTATTTCGCGGCTCCTGTGAGCCCCAATTGCCATATCCATTGGTCATGTACTGATTATATTGCTGCTGAGGCGGGCCACCATACCGATCCAAACTCAAATTGTTGTTTCCAAGACGCTGATAACTTTGGTGGTAGCTTTGCTGACTACCATAGCCACGACCTCCACGACCGCCACGACCGCCACGATCGCCACGGCCACCAAATCCACTATTTGGACCTTCGCGGCGCGTCATGTAATTTTGACGTACATTTGTATGATTAAAAGCATCACCAGCCAGGTCGACAATGTTAATGTTGGCTTTGCCGAAGAATGGAATAGTAATCCGTTTGTCGTTTTCAGTAATCAGTGTAGGACTAGGAATTCGTGCACCATCTAGTATTCTGGACACGTGCGGCAGTGTGGGTGGTAAACGGTACTGAAAACTGTAGCATTGATTGTTTGGAATATCAACTAAATGCCTTTGAGCTTTTTCCGGGCTCGGCACGATCCCGCCAATTGGAAAGTATAAGGCATCTACATAAACGAGCGTTCCATTTAACGACTGCGCAATTTTCGGGTCTATCGGAACCTCCGCAAGCTCTGTAGTTGGAGGATGTTTCGCAACGAGACACTTAGAATGAAAAAAGACAACTTCTTTGCCAAACCGTGCATTTCGCTTCTTCTCTGCTGCTGTCAACTTCTGATTTGGCTCTATCATGGCATTTAGTAACCGAGATTCATCAATAAATGGTAGTAGAACTACCCAAAGCCAAGGCATTGCCTTGCCATTTGGATCAACTGGAATTTCTTTCGGGTAAAAGTCAAGAATAGGCGACTCAGGATCAGACATTAACCAACGATATGGCTTTGGAATAGCATGTGAACTACCTGAGGGAAATACACCCATAAGCTGCTCAAACGGATGAAACGGAAGACCTTTTTCGAATTTTATCTGAAAGCGGTCGATGTTTCGCAAATCGGATGCAAACGGAGCATAATGAAATGGATAAAACCACTGCCACGAGGCACAGCCCGAGTAGTAGTACCGCATAACCCAGCACAATCCTTCAATATACGCGTGGAAAACACGCTCACGACCGCCACCGACTTCTATATCGTCAGCTTTCAGCTTGTCACTATAATATCGAGTCTTCCAACCAGGTTCGCCGAGACGCACAACATCTTGGACCTCTTCGCGGTACTGCTCGAGTTTCATCTCCACACTCTCTTTTACTCGCGCTTTTATTGCCTCTTCCGGAGTCATGCCACCATACTTTTTATCACCCGCAATAATATCTTTATCAATCCGGCGCTTCTTCAAAATCTCAACAGCTGAGTCTTTGGCTGCAGAAGCAGCAATTTGATCTCTCTTTTCATTCGACAAACGCGACTTTCGTCTCCTCTCATTCTCAGCTTGTTTAAGAGAGCGACGCTGAAATATCACGTCTTCCACTTGTCCTACTTCCGCCAAAATCACATCTACACGCGAGAGATTCACATGACCTCCGTCTGTGAGATAGCCACCCATTGCAGGTAATAATTTCGCATAAATCAAGATCAAGAAGTCCAAAGCACCGTCTCGAATGTCCAGCGATGGCAGATGTGGTAGAAAATCATTTCCCACAAAAAAACAAAGAAATACAAAATCGTCAATTACACGCTCAAAGTCGTACGGAAACGGTAGCACAGTCGCTAGTGGTTCAAATTCCACACGCAGGTATTCACGCAGTGTAGCAATATGGAGGAATTGCAATTGTTTAAGATCCGATGCAATCAAGTCAGAATCGTGTTCGCCAAACTCACCACGCTTTCGTTTACTAAGTGTCGTACCATTTGCATCCAGGACCATTTGCTGTTCCTTTTGACGCTCTCGTTCATACTTTTGCTTGCCAAAAAGCACTTCCTCACGTAAAATCGAAAACTTTACTTCATGAGTAGCCAATCCTAGCATGATAAGATCAGCATCAAGACCATGAAGGACATGGTGCTGATTCGGGTCGTAACCAGGCTGTGATCGCTGAACGCGAACGTACTCCATAAGCTTGTGTTCTCCCTCTCCAGGCACGCCTGCATCGGATAATATAATCTTAATACTTTTCCAAGCAGTATTATTATTAACACGATCTCGGATGTAAAAACGCAAATGCTTAGCCAACTTGGCCATAAATTTAGTTCCTGGTGTGATCACATTCGAGTCCCATGCCTTCTCCTGCGTTGCAGGAATCTTATGACCCAGTGCAGCCATGTATTCAAGTGCTTCTTTTTCAACTTCCATGCGTTGTTCAGCTTCTTGTGCTGCACGAAAGCGTCGTGCACGCTGCTGATTCATCTTAGCTCGAGGAGCTACGCCATCAATTGCAAGGTACAATAGACGACGCGGACGCACAGCAGCCACGAGACGATCTACATAAGCCATAACACGTCGATACATCTCTTCCTCAGTTTTTGGTGCTTCACCATCCTCTGGATGCGCACATGGATGGATGAGGCCATTCATATCGACGTACAAATTGTCGACTTCAAAACCATTTGGATTGGGGCCTGTCGTATCCGTAAGCTCAAAATGACGTTCACCCTCAAGCTCAACAGCACGACTTTCAATACAATCTACAACACATTTTGGGTACTTCTCTTGTACCCAGCGATAAAAGGCTGGCACACCCATAATTGAATCTCTTCCAGATCTCGTAGAACGGTCCCTTTTTAGGGAAAGGAAAATTAAAACAAATCGAATGGCAAAACAGAACAGTCGGATGTGGGTCACACTACCAATGCCATGGAACTTGATGTACAATACACTATCCTTTGCGATGATAATAGACACCTGAATAAAAGTCATTCTTGCGTCATGGAAGGCAGTTTGCCACATCGCCAACTTCATGTGCTTCTGACACTACTCGACGGTGAACATTCATTTGGAATGTCTTTGGCTCAAAAATGTTCAGTTCTTGGGCTTAAGTACACGGTAGTATCCAGTGTCTTTGCCAACTCACCTGCTGATCGCGCTGGCGTTCGCAAAGGTTTTGATGCGAGTGGCGCTACATAGTTGGTGTTAATAAAGTGCAAAGCATTCACGATCAGTCGTTTGTCTCTGTGGTAGGATATGTGCTGCGCTCTGTGAATGACACGCCAGTAGGTGGCCTGACAGTTGCGCAGGTTGCCAATTACTTCCGTAATGTCGGTCAGGTGTGCAGATGTTTTGATCATAAGTTTACAGTATTCACTTGATAAAGTTGAACGATTGATGGAATGCTGTGTAGACAAGAATTACGCTTGAGATTGTAGGGAAGCCGACATTTACATCGAAAACGACGACTTGCTCGAGAGTTGAGCAATTGTTAAAACTACCAGGTGCTGCTCCGTCTGGAAGAGCTATTGCGGCACCTGGTTCGGCGTTAGTAGTCCCAAGAGATGCTTTAACTCAGCAGTCAATGCCAAGACGTCCTGTAAAGTCTGCTGCCAAAGCACTGGCATTGCAGCGACATAGTGATGAGATTTACTCTGCAGCTGCTTGTGTTCCGGATCGTGCTGACCCAAAATACGATAGCACGGGTAGGATACATCGCATCGGACTTCAAGCGATAGATGTGAACCCTAACAAAGCAGAAGAAAAAGCTTTGGTGTCTGTAATCGACGTCGAGTTGACATCCGAGTGCATGGCCAGTAAACCATCGTCGCTTCATCCAACATTACTACAAAAGTCTGATCTGGCAAATGTCGCTTCTCAAGGTATCATGAGAGTTCAAAGTTGATGAATATTGTCTTTTTATTGTTAACGAGACGTCTAATTTTTGACTGCGCTGTTTGTATGGGTTAGAACGTGTCGTTGCAGATGTACAGCTAGAAATTTCAGTACCTTCGACAGATTTTTTACACGCTTCACTAAGCGCAACGTCTAGACCACCTATCAAGACATCGTCGAATTGTGAAGCTCCCACTTCGGATGCAAAGAGGCCTAGCACATTATTGATATCACATTCCGCTCGGTCGAATGATACTGCTCTGATGGCCCCCTCAGAGAACGCTGCGTCGAAAACTACAGACCATTTCTTACCGTCTCTTACGGCTAAACCATTAACAAATCCACAGAGAAAACCTACGATATCGCTAGGAGAGACCGTCGTTCCTTCAACACTGGAAATGGATTCAAACTCCCCAAGACTCGAATCATTGTCATCAATCCCATGCAAAATTGAACTTGTGTCGCCAGCAGTCCATCGACCAACACTAGCAATAGAGTCATTAAACAAGCCATCGATATCGCCTAGACAAGTTGCTATCATGCCTTCAGCCGCCATGGGAAGAGATGCAGCGTCAACTTCTGAAAAGCTAACAGTAGCTGAAGCAGCACTCGATGCAGCACAACCACACAGCTCTGTGAAAAAATGTATAAAGCGTCGAAGAAGTCGTAAACACTCTGTGGCGTCAAATGACTCAATCGATGACAAAGCTAGCAAAAAAACGAAAACTTTATATCTTTCTGACGAAAGAGACGATATCAGCAGCAGCGGTGCGTGTGCTTTCTTGGTGTAAATGATTGCTAGTCTAAGTGTGTGTTCTATGTAGACGAGACGGTGGAGCCAGATGCGTTTTCGTCTGACTCGGACGAAAATATTCCATCACCCAAGAGTGATCTACGCAAGGTGCGACGCTGTGACCGTCCTCGAAATAGCCTTACGATCGACCGTTTAATCGGAATGGGCTTTGCACGGGTAGATGCTGAGGCTAGTGTGGAAAAGTTTGGCAACGATCCTGATGCTTGTATGGTCTGGATCATTTCAAAAATTGAAGAAAGACAGTTTAATGAAGACCTGAATCGAGCATCTATACAGTCGGAACAGTCGAAACGGGAAGAAGAGAAGCGAGTTAAGACACTAGAAAAAGAAAAGCTTGCGTGCTCCACCAAATTCATGGCCGTATTTCCGACTGTACGTGGGATCATATTGCAAGTTTCTATAAAACGCTTACCAATGTGCTTTGTTGAAAGTCTTACATGATATGTTCTGAATCAAGTGCGCTAAACCTGAAGACATTGCTTCAGTCGACAATAGATCAAATACATGGAAAGGCTTATATTCGTGATATTCTAACCCAGCTCTTAACACTCGAAGGAAAATCGATTCGATGGTATAAGGAAGCAGCTAGGTCGTACATGCTCGAGCTTGCTAATAGGCTGGACATTGAGCTACGTTCGCACGATGTAGTGGCTTGCTGTGCTCAAAATGTTACGAAGTCCCGAGATAATTTATGCACTTTTGTACGAAAAGTAGTGGAAGAAGTGGAAACGTTGACGAAGGCTCTATACGAAATGCCTACAAACCAGGGGGGAGTACCTCCAGTATTTCTTGAATGTGATGAAACGACAAAATTCGATCTGGAAAATGATGGTTTTGAAGTCATCGAATGAAGTGAGCATTGATTTAAACATACAGACGTAATTAACGAACTGTGAATAGGTCTGATATGCTCTTGGCGTCTAACATGTTTAATCATTCCGTCACATAGATACCTTCTGCAGCAAACCAGAGTGTATCACCTTCACGCATGGCAGTAGCACTCACTTCTTGTTGACCATTGATCGGGCAATTTGGACAATTGCTGTCATCAAATCGAATAGAAGAACTCGTGGATAAAAGGTGGTTTGTCGATCGATGACGTAGACGCACCAGCTCTCCGCGTTTCCATAATCCGTCGTCTTCGCATTGACCTTCAGCCGAGCACTGTTGGTTCTCCTGACACTCGACGACCCATGAGTCCATTCTGTCCCCTTCTCCTGCCACTCCAAACGCGCTTACTTCTAAATGGTGCGATGTGAGCGGCGCTTTGAACATATGCGAGTGTAAATTGCGTCGTGTTTGCATGTGTTCCAGACGAATGATAGCTCCACATTGTATAGGCTTTCCAACTTGACACACTGGCGCACCATCTCCTTCTTTGACGAGCCAATAGCTGTTGACGTCATTACGAGCCATGTGTGCAGTAACCGATTGCTGGCCGCTTCCACTACCGTAAGTGATCTCATGCGAGTGTAGACGATAGCGACTAGCCTCATGTACCAATTTGATGGAGCTACCGCACGTTACGTGCTCAAAACCCTGCGGATCTGTAATAAACGAAAACAAAAGTGTCAATAGTTATGATCTTACGATCAAATGAACTGTCGATCATACATTTAAGCTCAGCAGACGAGTCCATAGCACACGCTTCTTCGCAAGTAAATTCATGGTGATTGCAATCAACCTCACGCACGCGGCGACGGTCTTCACACTCACAGAAACCCGACAGGCCTGAGGCGATGCGTTTTGAACACGATGCGTCGTTTTGTGGCTCGTGTATGCCATGCGGATCACAATTAGAGGTAGCACGCCACTTGACGCAGTGTGTAGATGAGTCGGCTGTGCTTGAAGGTAAGCAACTTAACAGTGCGGGGAACAACACTAGTAAACGCATGAGACGATCAGGAAGATAAAGTGGATGCGTGGCAAGCCTACACACTGTTGATTGACCTACTTAGAACAAAGTATATGTATTCATATTTTACGAGATTACTATTTCTTACGCGACCATAATTTAATATGATACTAGTTTGTCATGCTGCAATGCAAACGATTAAGTATTTAATATATCAAGCAAAGGAATCTTGCTTTACGACCGTTCAAGTCTTATCTTGTTCGAATACGTTAAGCGCTCAGACCATTGATGATAGTACAATCGTCCAGCTTCGATTCTTCTGACAGAGTCGACATTAATTTTTATCAAAAGCATATTCTGTTTTCATTCGATGACAGTTCCATGCTGATTAACTGCGAATTTGCAAAGAAGCAGAGTAATTACTTGCATACTTTTTGTATGACAAGCACCACAAAGTTGGCTGCGTGTGTTCACTTAATCGTATCGGGCACTGGTCATCTAGCGTTTCGGCAGACACACACGGTGAAGCGTTTCGAAATAAACGGATCACAGACAGGATAATTTGCTGGCGAATGATCCTGAATGGCTGTGAGCAGCCAAAGCTTCAGTATGATAACGGCTAAAGGCTCCTTTGGAAGAGATGCATATGACATGTCGCTGCCACTCACACTTCATTTGGTACAAACAGCTTCGCTGTCGAACGTAGTACATTAGTAGCATTAGCTTGTACTCTGGTACTATCGGTGCGTTCGGTGTATACATCCATCCTCTGCGTGCTTAAAACGCGGACTCATTAGGTCAAGGCTTTCTTTGTACAAGGTACACGGCTACACCCTTATACTTGGTGGCACTTGCCTTCATTTTGTTGACCAATTTTTATACACTACATCCTTGAGGACATTTGGGGATTTAACACGAGATGATCGACCTTCCGTCTCATGGATAGCGAGGCACGCTTTGTAAGCTCATGTATATAGTGCAGTTGGTACTGGATGGGGAGTTGAGCTCGTCTCCGTCATATAAGCTCGTCATCAAGGACACTCGCAGCTTCGAGTTCGAGGAGTGGAACAGCTTTTTTTACGAGTACCACGTTGATGATGGATGGAATATCACGACGTGTCAATTATAGCGTGTTACTATCAGATCGTGGAATGCGCCATGAATTGACTTTGTTCTTATAATCAAATTAGTCGTTACACCTCGATATCCCTTAAGAGAAGAATGGTGTGCCGTCATAAATGCTCCCTCTGTGCAAGCACAAAGCGGGTTTGGTGAGAGCGAGTAAATCTTACTAGTCGCTCCTGACATTCTGTGCCAGGAATGCCTGTCGCAATTGGCATAGTTTTCATGCTCGTCATACGATAAATCCTGCCTAAATTACGGTGCAGACGTTGATTCTGGCAAGAATGTTTTTCATACCAGCCTGGTCGGCTGCATTACGATCAGAGCTCTTCGTTTGATGTTGCTTATGATGACCCGCTTGTAAGAAAAAATGATGTCTCTCTTACTGCAGTGATCACTCCGATCGAAATGTTTTGAGAGTGGAAAGTGGTGCCCAAGAAATAATCTAAAGCACCAGTGACACTCAGCTGTTTAATTTTGTTGCTGTTAAAAATACATTGCGCTTATGTGCATACCTTTTCGACAATATATATTTCTTCACGAGCGTGCAGAACATGAGCGCAATTTACCGCCAGACCTTGTTTATATAGGTAAGTACGAGGTACGCGTTAGTCTGGCTCACGCCGAATAATACATCGACTAAGCAATCTAGTCTGACATTGCAATTTCGTCAAAAATAGCAAAGAGACCACCCACAGACCAAAAAGACATGTATTACATGTCTGTACGAATTGTGAAATCATCAGGCTTTGAATTAATAGTCCTGAGTATTATAAGCTAATAATATTTGTTTCAAAACTCTTAAACTTCGTTCTGGTTGTCGACATATAACCATGGTCGAACAGTGCAATATCATTACAATTTGGCGAAGGAATAATGCATGATTTAGCTGTTCTGCACTTATGTTGCTTTTGACAACTCGGTCTTAAGGTGTAAGTACACGGTCAAGAGAGCGGTGATGAACCTGAGCCAGCATTGTGATTGCCGAACACGCCAGCTTTGAAACTCCAGTGATATTTCAAAGCCCATTTCTGACCACCATAGAAAATTAACTCTACCACATAATCTTGAATAAAGGTCTGAAGAAAGAATAAAATGAGCCTGTTCGTTGAACGTACTAATTAATGTCCGAGAAAATGATGCTTCACAAGAAAAATTTGCTACTAAGGTTGTCAAGCCACATGACTCGTTAAGGCACTTTATTAAACATCTACAAAGCCTACCCTGTCAGCTTTTTTTAGAAGTCTCGCTTAATTAACTATGACCAATGAAGTTGTTCTCAAAGCTGTCCAAGTCTCCTGTGATAGAAGCGGTTGCGCTTAGATAATTACCAAACGGTGCTAGCATAGAACCTGCCGTTTACTTTGAGGATGTAAGCAACCGTAAAGCAATGTTGTTAATGTTCGTGACGTGATCACCTGCTTAATCTCGACTTCTGTAATTTGCATCACCGTCATTCTTGCGGTAACCGCAGCCGACAAGAGACTTCTAAAAAAGCCGACAGGGCAAACTTTGAAGTGTACTATACGTACCAAATGAGGGTAGAGGTGGGGGTCGTCAGCTCGAGAGCCGTATCAATTTGCGTCCATCGCTGGTAAATGTCAGTCATAATTATATGTCGATTTTGGTATCGATGAAAGGTCAAAGTTTGACGAAAGACAAGTCAAAATGCCACTATTCAGGATAATAGGATGGCGTGATATCTAGTAATACGAAATACAAATGATTATGATGTTTATCATAAGACAAATACATTTTGGATCTTAACATTTTTGCATGGATCATCAGTATTGCGATCTCAGTCCACCACAGAGGCTGGGTTCGCACTATCCATGATGGCCTCTGAAAAAAAAGGGTTTCCCTTAATCCCAAGAGTCAATTGTATATAAAATCATGACTCATATAAAGTGATTTAAATGTAGCAGCTCTCCATGCTACGCATAGTACAACAGGGACATGACATGAGTTACGGAGCCATTGACAACTTGACCAGCGTATGAGTGCGTTTGCCGTTGTTGGAAACTAAGAAATTCTGTGTAGCATCTTCTTTACAGGATTTCATCATTCTCACCAGTACGAGTTCTCTTCTTGCCGCGCATTGTGAAACCCCGATGGGCCTATGTATGCGAAATTTCTGCGATAAATGAGCGCTCAGAAACGATCCACGAGCGCTTTATGAACCCTACACTTTCTCCAGCCGCCTGGTTTCGTCGAGAGCAGCAGCGGTCGAGTAGTACCAGACCGCCAAGAAGGCCAGACATACGGGTCTGAATGCTAAACACAGGTTTTGCGTAGTGTGTGATAAGGCACGTCGACTTACCCGTTTGACTGCATTACAAGTTAGCATCAGTGAAACATACATCAGACTGTAGCGACTTATAATACATGAATAAAGATAGACGTGTGTGCGCTAATCACTAACTTTCCTACCAGCAGCCCCACTTATCTTCACTGGATCGCTAGTTCAGCCACTGACCAAGTCTCGAGCTTGTTACAAGATCAAGCTTCACATGAAAATGCGTTGCGATAGGGGGTTTTATCATCTTTTCTCGAGAAGACCGGCATTCTTACCAAGTGTTCCCCATGGGCTTATAAAAAAAGGGTATCGCTTTAACTTTGATCGATACTGGATACAGACGGTATAAACCCGCTAGTTTGTTATTCGTCCCACGTAGATACGTGTCATCCCTTGTTCATCGTGTAAAGTCGGCCAAAGACGACACTCTGTGGCTGGCTCTCTTGGTTATGGCAACACGTTGAATCTCAACAAGGGTCTGGGCGTACGAACGATACATAAAGGAGCCAAATTCTGGATGCGCCTTATCGTGCGAAGCAGCTCAAGGCACCTTACACAGTACAGAGATTTAACGTCGCAAAAGAGCTGGGGATATTCGAGACGTTGCTTCGTCGTCAACACAGCGTTCCGCATCCAAATGGCTTGTAGTACAGAAATCGTGATAATATACAGCAAACCCAACGTAGAATTAAGATATATGTTCATTCTCTTTGGTCTTTTTTTCGTAGCTCACTCACTTTCTGGATGATCTGATGTATCGGAGCTGCAACTTAGTCTTACAGACTGCATAAACTGCAGGTGTAATCGCTTTTAGGCACTTAAAAAACTGCCTGTCACTAACTTGCTATTCATATCTGTTTCATATGCCTCTCGCATCGACTTGTAGATTTTGTACATTCTGTCTCTCGGCTAAAGTATCGCGCACTCGGCGCATAAGGCTCAAATTTATTTAGTGTAGCTGAGCTAATACTTGTAAGTCAAATTGTATTGACAGTTCTTTCCAGCTAAGACCGAAGTCATGTCTCGACTGGGCCAAAGGAGCCGATTTATTTATCAGAAATAGAATAGAGCCTATAAAGACACAGTGTTATCAATGCATCCTGAATCAGTGGCGCATTTATCATCAGCACTGTGGTCTCTCTGTACACGCGCTGCGGACGATATTAAAGAGCAGTGGTGGATATTTTCATCCCATTCTCAGTATTTCTTACAGAGTCTGTAAAACTTGCAGTAAAAAAGAAAATCGGATTCTCGCTCGGGATAACGGCCTCCGTCAAGTAATGTATGCGGACGAACTCGTTGAGAAACAACTTGACTATTTCAACACTGGCAACGGTGTCTCTGGCGTGAGTGAGGTGACCCAAGTTTTAAGGCAGTCTGAAAAGACCATAGTGCAGTATTGTTTGACGCGTTGTTGGAGGACCACTAATTTGTCTATACCAATTGGCAGGCTGCCTGAATGTACCGCCGTTTACTGCGGGGATTTAGCCCGCAGCCACGTTTCATTCATGCGCAAATATTTGCGGATCCACTTATACATGTTTGGCCGCCGATAGATAGCGCTTGCCTTGCAGAATGAACTTTCTCTTCCGAGGTCATCGACTATCCAAGGGGTGATCACGTGCCTCGTATCTGGAGGGCCTTAATACGAGGCACCACCAACGTGGAAAAAGAAGCGGATGGAGCAAAAGTAAACTAACGTTCCGATAGTGCAGCATCTTAATCAAAGAATATTTACGCAACCCAAATCTTTGGCGGCACCTGATGCATTTGACCCGCACGTTGAGCGTATCACCTCATCGATGCACGACGTCACCATCGTGTCATGCGACAGTTGACGCAAAGTGCCTAATATTTTGCAGAGAGATAAAACATCTTGCCGTTCTCTGCGAGAGACGTGTTGACGACGTCGCTAAGTGCAACGATGCTTTATATGTTTAGGTCCTGAATCACTTAGAGCCAAGCAAGCATGAGCAGAAACAAAAAAAATTTTAAACAAAAAATATTTTATTATAAAGTTGCTGCTTGTAATGAGCCGGGTATGTTTTTTTATTATACAGCACAAGAAGCAAACGCGATGGAGCACTTAATTTATGTCCTTTGGCGTATTTTGATGTACATCTCAGTTTACGACGAAGGCTGCAGCATCACAAATGACGGTCCTGGTCGATCTGCAACTGTGAAAGCCAGAATCAGAGCACTGATAACAAACTTTTTACAGTCTTGAAGACCGTCCTTTCTCCCGTTCCCTGGCGCCATATGACATCCGTTCCAAGAGTATTAGTTTGGGGCCGTGCCACGTCAGCGTTGTTAAAGTGCGATTCGTTTGTGTCGGAGAAATCAGCACTAAAAGTGTGCAGTTTATTGGTCAGGTCAGTCCCTTCCTTCACTCTCTTCGAATATAAGGTTTCGACACATCTACAGCGGCCTTGATCTTTAGGAGATCTGTCTGCCGACCACATTATTAATGAATCATTCCATCAATGATATGTTGTTGATGCTGAAACCACATTTGTCCATATTTGCAAACAGCATATTGAAGCGCTTACAAGCATGCACTGGTCGCAAGTGTTTATAAACATTTGACTCTTTGTCTTCTGCACAACTATAAATGTAAAAAAATCAAATAATGCCATTGGCTGCGATTGAGCTACTTTTTATACTCCTACGGCAATAATCGGCCCAAAAGAGGAAGTAGTACATTTTTATGGTCTAAAAGCTGCCTCGCTGAGACTTTGAGCGTCGCTAGTGCTTATGGCATCCATGAGACATTGCCGTCATTTCCAAGCACGCCGCGCTCAGAATACTCACGCAGCGGTAGGGATATCAATTTTCTCTTTTGAGCAATTGAAAGAAGATCAACAAGCTCAGATACACTGAATAAGGCGCGGTTGACGATGCTGTATTGCAGTACATCTTTTCCAAGAGAGGCTGTTTGGCGGAAGAATAGTGGCCGAGTTTTTCTTATCATAGTCATGTGTAATTTTACACTTGCCATTAGCCTTTCAGACACCGACAATCGGCGCCAAACAGAAGAGTTTACTCTCTATCGCGCAACCAGCGTCGTATTAGCACAGAAAAAGGGATCTTTGACGTCATACTTTTACCTTAGCAAGGAACTTTCATGTGTTATCGTTATCCATGATCTAGTTTAAGGATCGAGGCCATTTTTACTATGCACTACTCGGCCTGAAATAACTAATAACACGAATGGTGGTCTTTCGTCACCACGTCTTGAAGTCCTTCTCCAAACGCTGAAGGGGGAACCGTAGGGGCTCATCGGGATTGCTTTTCCACCCCTCGTACTAAGAGTTCTTTAAGCGTCATTGATGGCAAACTCGTTGATGCCAACTTAGTTCCTCTCTCGGCACCAACCGTGGCTTTACTGTCTTGTCATTCCTGCAAACCTTTCGTATAAATCATACTCGATAAAAGATTTTGCCTGGGCAATGAAGGGTGACATACATCCCTACAGCTATTCCGTCACTCCGTTTTCAAGTAAATAAGCGTTCTAGTTACTAAAAGTAGAGCTCGACAGCTTCGCATGGAAGGATCATCATAAGAAACTGCTGATACAGTCGAACGTTTAATCATTACAAGGGAAAACACATCGTAATAATATCAATGCCTGGTCTTTCCGCTTACAACTTGCGGTCGTCTGTCTTGACCAGCCCCGGACAGGAATGTCATACGCAGTCGATCTTACTCTGGTACAGGAGACGCCAGTTTACAGCTGTACATAACATCTCGACAAAGATACGCTCCGCGGACCACGACATACCGTCACACGTATTCTCGTTTTGTCCCTGCAATAGAAATACAATTACCCCAACCTATCCACACCGTGGCTTATCCTAGAATCGACTGAATTGCAAAAACGTCAGGGGCTACACGATTCTCACCAGTAGAGTTCAAGTGTGTTAAAAGCTAACACCCTCAAGGAGACAGAAACGCTGTTGACGCGGGCACGAAAATGCAATACATTCGGCGCAGACATTGAGTGTCCAAGGTGATGAGCAGTACCGTCTTCAACTACTTTGAGTAGAGCTCGGAAGGCTGAAACGGAAGTGAGCCGCGGTCTCAAATGAGACAGAATATAGCAAGTGTATACCGCAGGATCCGCGGGGTATCTCTGCTTAAACAGGGATATACGCTGCTTAATCAAATTTCACAGAGAAGCAAAGCCTTCGACACTTCCACTAGTGTCCCCATCCCAGTTTGCACGAACACTTGGCATTTTCGATGCTTCATTTAGTGACGACCGCTTTTGCCAGTCGCGTGTCGTACGTAATTGTTCGGCGCTTGTGAGTCTCACAAGACTCTCCATGGCTTGCTTCACTTAGAGAGTAGAAGAAAATTTTACATAGAATAGATATCATATACCCTTCTCGGCATCCAAAAAGAATAAAAGAATATGCCCCAGGTGGTCGCCCTGCCTCTAAAAATCACCGCGCGGACAACTCAGCGCTGGACATCGGATTTTGTACTTGTCAATAAAATAGATTAAGCACGCAGGGCAAAACTGCTACAGATTGGCCGAAGTTGCATCTGCGAGTACCAGGTTGCTAGATGGTAATCAAGAGGTCGCATTTTTCATTTACGCTGGCACAGTTTCATCTCCTCCGATGCGCTCATGTAGCCCATCCAACCCTCGCGACACGGAAGTTGCTGTCCACACTAAATATGACATCCATCATCTCCATAAACGAGATTGGCTAGACGAGATTGTTTTTTGTGCGAGCTGCACCGTTTTAGGGATCATTCATGGAAGTGTTTTGTACCCACTTGTTAAAGAGGACCTGCCGCCAGCGTTTGATAAGGGTGGCGTAGTCCTCTTCTGACATCTCAGGACGAGTGGACAAGAAATTGAAGCCCCCTTAGTACGCCCATCAGGCAGTACAAAGTTGTCGCTTCAAATCTTTCCTCGTTGGGAATGCCTTCTCTACTAATCTACTGCACGTAAGCTCATTCTAGAATGCGGTCTCCTAGAGACCGCTACTTCTTATCCGATCTGGAGCATGGCCGATTTCATGGTAATCTGGATTTTTCTCATCCAGAGAAGAAATTTCGCCTTTTCTACCCTTAAAGAGGTGGTCCCTCAGAACTTGCGGTCTCATGGCGGGCGTACATCTGGCTCCCACTGACGCCTGGTCAGGGCGTTTCAGTTGGTGACTCCCCTGAGTGTTTTTCTAGCTGGTGAGCACCACCAGACGAGAGATCATCAGGCGCGAGTTCTCTAATCCCTTCGGAAACAACTTTAAACATAATTGTACTAGGCGTGTCTGCTTATTCTGGGGACAGGTGATCAAGCTTTTAATGTTCTATCCCCAATGAGGATACAGTGTCACAAGACCCAGTCGTCGAATTGATAACAAGTGCTACCAACCCAACGGCGTTGCCGTGCACCCTGCACAGTTCTTTATTGACAAAATGCGCGCGGGTGGGTCGTGCACTTTCAGCGGCACCAAGATCCTTTAAAAGTAAAGTACAACTTTATTCATTCCAAGAGCGACATATATTGAGATTAAAGTCGTCTCTATTGCTATTTTCAGAATGAATATTCTAATACTAGCAAGGTATTAAATAACTTTTAAAAACAATGTTGCGAGAGATTGGGTTTTGGTGCTCCGAAGATAATTCCCTGAGCAATGAACCTTTGGATACAAACCGTCCAAACCCTCGTCACCTTGTTGATGATGCGTGGTTTGCTGAAATCGATCCCTCTTTCCTAAAAACTATAGAGTGGTATCTAACTCGGGCTTTTGTGGAAAGTTATGAATTGGCTTACAGTTTCTGCCGGTTTAATTGTTTGCTGGCATTGGAACAGCCTGCAATCATGGGTGCATGTACGATGACGGATGGAATCTACTGCTGGCCCGAAGGATATTGGCATTATGTATATCACCACCACGTAAAGCCACCACACGACTTCTTAACTCACATGATAGCAAATCACGTCACAATGGTGGAGATAACGAGGAGAGCACGAGAAGAAAAGAAGCTGCAAGTGTGGGATGCTGTGGAGAAAAAAGCAATAGAGATGCCTCAAGCCATGCAAGATTGGATTATTCTCCACACGACAATAAAATCGGATCTCTGACCCAACAATAGGAAGTTTAGATGGACAAATGTGCAAAAGGAAGTGATTGTTTTTCATTCGATCTCGCCTTGCTACGTATGATCCTACCTTTAGATAGCTCAGTCTTTCATATAAGGCTGTGCAGAATCTGCAAGAAATCTTCATTTTCTTTGTAAAAATCAAATAGTTAGCAATGTTGACACGATTGAACTTTTGATCTGAATAAAACAGTCTCTGCTTGTACATGTGCGGTCGAGACCGTGCAGGGTATGCATTTGTAGTTGCTTGGTTTTAAAGGATCGATTCGCATACATAGATTGTAATAATGGTGTTGAAGGCTGAGTCAAGGAGTGTTGAGGATCTGGAATTACTGTTTTATCGAAATTGGACCACGCAATAGCGTTGTCATCTTAACAGTCAATTGCAAACGTGTTTTACTTAATCAATCTTCACGGAATGTCTGGTTTTGATTATCGCCACGCATCAGAAGAAACGCATTTGCATATTCCTCTCCTAACATCATCACACCACGATGTATCGCCGTCCGTTGATATAATGCTTTTAAGAAGCCAGGCCAGCACTACTTGATCAATACTGTGCATTTGACGGCTTGATTCTTGTATGCAGATGCATTGTAAGGTCAAGATGACGGACAAATTTACACTCGAATTAAGCGTACCAGCGTGAATCAGTACTCCTTTGCTTTTGTACAGCTGCGAGCCTTGATATTAGCGGTAACGTGATTTAAATATATCAAATTGGTCATCAAGCCTACAGAACAATTTCTGCGCAAATCATTCTTACACCCTCATTGTAGTGATGTCTGTGTATGTCATTTGAGCAGATCTATGTCGATGAAGCTATAAGGATGCGGTCAAACCATGTTACTGTTTAAGCCGAAACGAGGAGATAGAATAATCATCAAAACAGTTGAGTTGAATAAAGCCCCACTTTATTATTCCGTCAAATATACGAGTCGTGACACCTTTTCCTCTACAATCTAGTAGCATTCAAAGCACCACAGCCTAGATCAACGATTGACATATGTCCTCCTGGTTAAATCAATCAGTCGGCAGAGTTCTTGGCATACAAGGCACGCGACTGAGCCTTGCGCTTAGGGTCCGTCTCGCAATTGTTTTTGCGGTTCTTGCTCTTCAAAGCAGCCTTCTTCTCAGCACGCAAAGCCTCCGCACGGAGTTCAGCACGACGAGCAACCAGCGTGTACGGGTTAAGTTTAACCATAGCACCCAAATTTTTCAATGGGTTCTTTTTCTGGAAACGGCGGTGCTTTTGGTATTTGCCAGCACGCACAACAGACTGAATCTCATCAGAGTTGATCAAACGGCCAAGATTTGCGTTGTTCATCTGGTGGCGCGGGAGCTGGTAACCAGTTTTGGAGACCGACTTCTTCGAGTACGTGCCGTACAAGGAGTCTAGTTTTTGAAACGCAGACTTGGTCCAGATAATGAAGCGCCCAAGGTGGCCACCAGGAGCAAGCTGCAACAGGTTTAGACGTTCAACATTGGCGAGTTCGACACCAGGAATATTACGAAATGCTTTTTCAGCACCGTTCGCGTTCGCATACACGATCAATGGACCACGACGAGTAGTGTAGCGACGGTTGCGCGACTTACCACGACCAGTTGTAATCTTTTTAGAAGCTTTCACCTTCTCGATTTCAACATCTGCGCCAATCTTAGCCAAGACCTTTAGCGCCTGAGCTGTCTTTTGTGTAGACTCCACAGCGTCATCAAGCACGAGAGGTACTTCAGGCACCTTCTCAATACGGTGACCACGGGCCATCACAAGAGCAGGAACGGCCGAAGCAGCCAAAGCCGATGCCACGGCAAAACGACGTTGGTTGACATTAATTTTGCGGTGCCACTTACGCCAAATTCGCGTAGGTGCAAACATGCGACCACCACGACACATGTTACCGAAAGCAGCTTGGCCGGAACTCTGATTACCACCACCCTGAATACGTGGGATACGCGACACAGCGCGACCAGTGCCCCACGATTCTGCAGAGTGCTGATGACCAGCCTCACGTGATACACCGTAGGGCTGGCGACGATTTTTCGCCATGTTCGTGTGCACAAAGTTCACGACATCAGGACGAATGGGGGCAGTAAAGACGGCTGGAAGCACGACTTGGGAGACGACAGAGGCAGTCTCGCCCTCTACGGAGAATACAGATACAACGGGACGACTGGCAGCGACAGAAGACATGATAAGTGCGGCGGAGGAAGTGTAGGCGAACGCGGGGATCCGGCGACAATTCCAATAATGGATGCTTTAGCTCGGTCAAAACGCAGCAGAGCCACTCATCGGAGAGGTCACACAAGTGAATTGGTGTCATTTTTAACATAATGTTTTTATTGGTTATAATAATGTATAAATCTTTTAAAACTTCAAAATAGAATCTCATTTTCACCTCCTTCATGGTTACATATCTGTTCAACATGGATACTTTACATGTTAGAGTAAGTCACACAAATTTCATCGTCTTGCCCAATGCGCCGTCAATTGTTTCCGCTGACGTTGCAGCGGCGATGCACGTTCAGTGTTGCTGCAATGGACTGGCGACAAGTTGTGTCAAATTATCGATGCAAAGAAAATGACAAAAATGTGTCGCTCTCGAAAAAAGACGTCGAGCACGTCGTCCGTGTCTGTACACAGAACGATCGAGCTCGAGAGGCCATGGATGTAGTTCATAGAGCAGAAAAACGTGGCATCTTGACTCCATTTGATTCGCACATTCAGATCTGCTGCTCTTGGGCTCGAAAAGGTAAACCGGAGCGGGCACTGTCGATGATACCTCGACTTTACAATCAATACACGAAGGAATTTCAAAAATTGACTTCAAACCAGTCGACTGTTTACGATCCGTTATTGTCAGTGTTTAAATCTCAAGGAGATTGGCGCAGTACGTACGCTGCGATTGAACAAATGCATAAATTAAAGATTACTCCCTCGCTCCGTGCATTCCAAGTGCTCATGTTGACAGCTGCGAAAGCTCGACAGACGAATTTGGTGATGACAACTATAGAATTTGTCGAGAAAAAGTTTCCAAATTCTTTGAATGAAGTCGCTACTTTGACGGCCATGTGTCAAGCGCTGTTGAGTCTTGGAGATTATCAACGTGTTATGGAGATTTATAATAAAATGGATGACAACTGGGCTTCCGAAGAAGCTAATACGATTTTATTCAATCAATTCTTGTCTGCTGCCATTCGATGCGAAGATAGGACAGTTCGATCGAAATACGAAAAATTGTCAAATTTTCACTTGGCAATGACTATTCTTGACCGGATGCGAGAATCTCAACAAGCTAAACCAGACGATTACACGTTTGCAACTTTTATGATGGAATTGACTAAGCGCGGCGAGTGGGCACAAGTACTGGATTTGTTTGAGATAATGTTGCATGCCGAAGAAAGCAACCGAAATACAGCGATTAAGACAGAAAAGAAATCCGTGATCAGTGCGCTGTCGTGCTCGGCAGTAATTCGAGCGCTTCACAATGTTCACCGCGTCAACGAATCGGAGGATTTCAAAACAAAAGAGAGACCGAACGACAAGAGAGCCCCGCTGAGGAGCACGAACGCACAAAAGCGGAAGCTGAGTCACGATTTGGCAATTGTACTGAGACTGCTTGGTACAGTGGATTTGCGCAATATTAATCATGTGTCGACGCTGATTGATACTCTCGATGAATTTAAATTATTTATACCGGCACGTCAGGTTTTTCGACGTGTTATGGACCAAAGAAGCATCCACGAGACTCAATGGCGATATAGAGATGGGTATAACATTGACTTACACGGTCTTTCTAAAGGTGTTGGTAAATGTGCAATTGTATCCACTTTGGAAGAAATTAAGCTTGCTCATAAAGAGAGAAGTGATGGGGCTGGTCCAGAAATCGCACCACTTCAGGATCTTCGGATAATTACAGGAGTCGGAAAACGCAGCCAAGTATTTATGAAGCCCGTACTGAGGCAAGCACTTATTGACTTATTGACAAAGTCGTGTCATCCTCCCCTTTGGCCGTCAATAAACCCGACCAATCCAGGTGTAATGTTGGTACGTCAGGACGCTTTGCGTAAGTGGCTTGCGAAAGGTGGGATCATTCGGTACTCTTAGTGAGAAATGTCTATGGGGCCATGTAGATAATACACCTCATCGGTACATTGGTCTTGATGATCATCATCTAATTGTGAGAACGACATGTCTGAAGCTCGACATTGATGAGATGGGAATTTGCGCAAACTCTAATGTATTGACTCGAAGACCCTATACTCAGAAATTACATAAGAGACAATCGGAAGCTGAACGCGAACGAAAATGGATTAAAAATGTTTGCAGTTTACATGAGCTTGCATGATAGGTGTACAATCCTACGTGCACGTGTCGTACGGGTCTGCTACATTTCGCATCAAATCCGTGGCACTAAACAAGTACATATACATATGGTGATAGAGTTTATTATAGTCGAGGATACTTGAGGGGTCAGCAACTGCATGAGGAAATCGGTCTGCAGCCTCGACAAATGTCATAGCATCGAGCGCCTCGTAGCTAAGACCTGTCAACTCTTGAAACTTGCGGATACGAAAATCACGTGGCAGCTTACCAACAATGAAACCTTCAGGAGACTTGACCGTTTCAGTATCGACGATTTCTGCACCGAGTTCCGAATCGGAAGTCATACTGCGACGATTCCAATTTGCTGACCCCACTGACAGATAGACATCGTCAATGATGACAACTTTCGTGTTGATCACGAGATCGCGTTCCGACTTGGTTGCATAGATCTTAAACTTGTTGGGATACTTCGTTCGAATTGGCTTGACGTTCTCGTAAAAGTATTTGATGTAGCCAGCATTTTTAAACGGATTGGTTTGTCGATTGGCAACGACAACAACTCGCTGAATCTTTGGCAACACCTCCATGAGTGCATCTAGAAGTTCTGGAACAAAGAGAAAATATTGGTCTTCGATATAAATGAAATTTTTGGCTTTCTTGATGGCCTTGAGTCGTGCACGGAGTAGCGACACCTCTCCAAGGGGGGCGAAACTTTTGTAATAGCCGCCCTTACAACTGAATGTCCGTGTGATCTGGATGCTGTGTGAGCCAAACAACCCGGTTTTGTTACTACTGACGTAGTCTAGTGGAGGAACTTTATCATACGCAGGGTTTTCAAAGTTATAGAGATCATCATCTAATTTTGTGCACGGTATGTGGTCGATATTCCATCGGGCGACAAAGTTATTCGCAACATCTTTGGCAGCAGGACCATGAATACGCACATGACCATCTATCCAACCTTTTTGGTCATGGGAGATTTTAGCGTTCTTACGAATCGAAGTCTGGTTGTGGTGCATTGTATCCCATCGATCAAATGCAAGATCTAGTCCACCAATGTACGCAATTGGCTGGTCTAGTGTTTTTGTGGATCTATTGGCCGCAATGACAATGGTCTTTTGGTGGTGAGATGATAGAAGACTCGGCAATCGATCATCAAAAATGAGAACTGCTTTTGCACCATTGATTGGAGAAGGTGGAATCTTGTTAATAGCATCACGAGCTTTTACATTCGAGGATGAATATCCGGCGACAATATTTGCCCAATTTAAAATATTAACGTTCCCTCCACGCTTAACGACGCCCGCAATGACTTCTTTCACACCAGTTGTAGCTCCAGACGGATCACTTTCTGGCTTCAGTGGGACTAAAGTCGTTAGCCAGGAGGTCATCATGACTCGGTCTCCTTTTTTCGTCCTACTCAGGTCGTCATATACGGCATCGTAGAACTCCCTCGATGCCGTAAACGGCGTAACCTTATTGCCAGTGGTGTACACTGACAAATCCTTTCGCGGGACGCCACCGCGTGAGTCGGTAATTTCGTCCTCAGTTAAAAACCACTCTTCTGCATCTAGTAAAGGCTGACGAGGGGCGATGTTGCTGCCATCTGAATGATCAGTGGCCGCTTTATTATTTGCCTTTGCTATGGGGTCAAAACCATCACCAAATATTGTCGTAAAGTCGATGGCGACTGCAGGAGTCTGACCACAGATGAGCAGCAGAACCACGATAACGAGACGCATTGCGAGTGAGAAAACACTTGAAAACTATAGTGTAGTGGGCGTACTTCAGAGTTTGGAACGAGTGATTCGTATGCAAGAGCATGTTGAGCTTTGCGTACATATATGTACAAAGACAAATCAGTAATCCGTCGTATGTTATCATTCGCATTGCAAAAGATATCTGTCTCCCAAGTGCCTGAATATTACAAGCAATTTATCAACGAAATATGGAATTTTGGCTTAATATTTAGAGCCAGATGGTCGATCCCAATCGTCATACATGCGGATTAACATATGTGGAATGTTTAGGCAAGCATCAAATCACGCTCGATGAGATTGTTATTCCGATAAAGTCAGGAAGTAATGAGTCAGGTCCGCAAATGGGGGCAAGCACTTAAGAACTGAGGGTAACTATGACTGCGTGACGATAGGAAATATATGAAATTTGATAGATTTCATTCACAACTGCTCGAAATTTTAAACAGGTGTAACAGGGTACGTACCGTATCAGGGGATACACACCGTACGGTATGGATCAGGGATGCGTTCACATTGCGATGGGTACAAAACGGCATATTACATTTTTGTATTAGTACTCGAATTTCAGAGTTATCAAAGAATTTGGTACTGGGACTGTTGTTAGATTGGACGCTAGATGGGAAAATGCAAAGTGAACAGATCGGTGCTTGAGTCAGTTGTTACCTCTAGTCTTGTAAATGGACCTGCATTTACGGGGTTTGCTCTTACTGGATTTTCTACTGTCTGACTACTGACCTATTTAGCAGAATAAAAAGCACGACGTCACAAAATCTTATGGCGCAATCATACTGGCACGAGAATTCCGTACCAGTATGGTTGAGTTAAACACTTCCACTCGGCTTTACAGAGTTTGGTAGATCGATCACCAATTTGTCCTGGAGACTTTTAATTTACTCGGCAGCGATCGTTTCGGCCATTAGGATACCGGTAAGAGAACCGATAGCACCCACCATGAGGTCGCCGGTACGAGCGCCCAGATATTTGAGGGCGGGGCAAAAAATAACTTTTTTCCGGACGAGTAAAGTTGTGGTGGTCATGAACAAGGCCATGCTTCAAGTAGAGCAACATCGCGTCACTCATGCAGCATAAGAAGTCGCGCTCGAAAATGGTAACTGAAGTGCAATACATCGGTAGAAAAGACATAAAGTATCTTAAGCAACAGATATCGCGGGTATTTGCACTGCCTAATCGTGTGTGTCGGGTGCATTCAACGTTCTTGCCCACCAGCCAAGAGAAACGATGGTTAGCGGACTTAGCCCACGAGTTTAGAACTCCTGTCACCGCGATGGCGACAGACCCTCACGCGTAGGCAGTGATAATTGCCGTCATCATGAATGAAATCGACTCGCACTGAGACCTCAAACATTGTTGAGTAGTGAAGGGCACATGCCGAAGGGAATTAGCTAGCAGCTACACAATCAACCCTTCCTACATGTCCGTAAATACCTTCCTGTTCGCCCTTCTTGTTCCCTGAGCCTCTGCAGCAGCCGCCCTCGAGCTTCTCCCTGCGACGCCTCGACAAGATGAATGGTCGCGGGGGGATGTCCGCAAGCTGCTTCTCCGTGCCGATATAGCTGACGTCAATAGCCTCCCTGGCCACGTTCTCCCGGATGAAGTGATGGCTTCGCCGAGTTCCTTCATCCTAAACGCCTACTTGAGTCCCATCTTGACGTCCTGGATTTCTTTGCTCGTCTCCGCCGCGATGATCATGTCGTCGACGTAAAGACATACGTATATCAAGTTGTCCTTGCTCACCTTGACGTACACGCACTGATCTGCCCCGCAGCTCTTGAAGCCAAGCTTCATGAAGGCGCGATGGATCGTCTTGTTCCACGCGCTCGCCACTTGCTACAATCCGTAGATCGCCTTGTCGAGTCTGCACATGTAGCCTTCGGCGTCTTCAATGCCATACGGCACCTCCGTGTACACGCGTTCCTTGAGGTCGCTGTTGAGGATGGCCGTGTCCGCATCCAACTGCTCCGTCACGTACTTCTTCTTTATCGTAGCCGCCAACACTACACGAATCGAGTTCATGTTGGCCACCGGTGAGTAGGTTCGAAAAAGTCTACGCCGAACTTTTGCTTGAAACTCTTCGCCACGAGCCGAGCCTTGTACCGAACCACTTGCCCAAGCTCGTTCCGCTTCTTGGCGAACACCCATCTGCATCCAATAGGTCGTAGATTCGCCGACCTCGGTACCAGTGTCCATGATCCATTCCGTTCATGCGCTCGCAGCTCTGCCTTCATCGCCTTCACCCACTCCGCCGCATCGTCGCCATCCATGGCTTGCTGATACGTCGTTGGTGCATCGTCAGCCTCGCCGACACTAGCAGCATATGCCAGCACTGCCTCAGCGAGCAGTCCATCTTCATCAATGCTCGGTCGCGTAGGCGATGGTGGCCAGATTTGGTCGTCGTTATCAGGACCACTGTCGGTCCCATGGTGCTCGTCGTTATTCGTCGATTCCACAATCGCCGCTTCGTAATTCGCGGAGCCATCGTTCAGCAGTAGCATCGGTGTCTCTGCCTGGGCGAACACGCTCCGTCCTCGGGTGGAACACCATGCCGTCATCCGTTGTCAGCCTTGAAGATATTCTGTACGTCGTCAGCTTTCTACTCGTCGATGTCGACTCTTGTTCAACTTTCTGCATTTCTACGTCATCGCCGCCGAGTTCCTCCTCAGCAGGCGGTATTGGTTCGTCGACGGTAGGTTCCACCTGTGGCTACACGTCTCCATGCTGCACTAAATCGTCGACCTCCTTGGTCACATGGACGATTATCAACTGGTTCGGTATAGCCGTATCGTAGATACCGTTCACCTCCCGTTCACCCAGTCTCAGCGAACGTGACACCTTGAGCCTGTTTGAATCCAAGTCATACGCCCGATACTCCTTGACGTTCTCAGCGTACCCCCAAGAACATACACTTGAAACTCTTTGCATCCAGCTTCGTTTTGCCGTCTTCCACATGTGCATATTCGGTAGAGCCGAGACGCGCAAATGCTCCATGCGCGGCTTCATCTTGAAGCACAGCTCATACGGTGTCATGTTCGCGTGAACATTATTCGTGGTCCTGTTGATCAGGTACACCGCTGTATTAACCGCCTCGGACCTCCACAACGAGCTCACACCCTTATAGTGCAGCATGCTCCGAGCCTTCTCCATGATCGTCTGGTTCATTTGCTCGGCCTCGCCGTTCTGTTGCGGGCTGTACGGCACAGTCTTCTGATGCACAACCCCGCTGCGCTCACAGATCCCATCTAGAGCCTTGTTCGCAAACTCAGTTCTATTGTCTGCGCGAATCACCTTAATTTGCTGACCCCACTGGTTCTCGTATAGCGCCTTGTACGCCTTGAACTTGGTCACCACTTCACTCTTCTTCTCGAGGAAGTAAGCGACCACAAACCTTGAGTGGTCGTCCACGAAGGTGAGCACGTACTTCGCTCCACCCTTCGACTTCGTCTTCATGGGTCCCATCACGTCCGTGTGTACTAGCTCCA
>NW_020187393.1:0-606 GCF_900000015.1 Plasmopara halstedii | reverse complement strand
TCATTTCTTTGCTATTCATCAAGTTTCCACCCATTTCAAACAGATCAAAATGTTCTTGAGCCATAGTTTCTGTTGCTGCTCATCACATCGAACACTCAATCTTCGTAAAACGTACCAATAGTGAATTGCACTACACTCCAATTGTTCGTGAATAGTCGTTATAGATTGAAACCCAAAGAGTCCAACGACATTCGCACCGTCATAGCTATTGCCGTCTCCATAAACACAACGATTGACCATGTGTCACACACATGCTACAAGCGCCACAAATAAAATAATAAGAGTCACAGCATGTGACTGGAAAGAGTGCACCACGCCGTAGCAAAAGACGAAAAGATAATACAGCGACTCAATGCTCGCACATACACCGAGGTGCTGTTACAATGGGGTACGTCAGATCAAGGTGTAACGGACACGCTACACTTGTGGGCAATTGTACAATAACTTGGGGGTTACATTGTATTGCTACTGAAGAAAACGATGGAACTCTGGAACAGACCGACATGCATTACATATAGACTTGTTAATGAGCATTGTAAACAGGTATCTCTAAATGAGTTTAAGCGATAATTATAAATACACTCTTTTGTAATCTTAAGCACAGTA
>NW_020187392.1:0-341 GCF_900000015.1 Plasmopara halstedii | reverse complement strand
GAACCGTACGATCATGGAAAAGGCACGAAGCATGCTGCATTACAAGGGCGTATCGTACGAATGGTGGGCGGAAGCAGTCAGCACGGCGGTGTATCTTATCAATCGGACGACAAACACGGCAAGCTCGGACATCACGCCATACGAGCTGGGGTTCAAACAGAAACCAGAGCTTGGACATTTTCGGTTTTTCGGATCTCAAGGCTATGCACATATTGACGATGCTAAATGGACGAAGCTGGAGCCCAAGAGTTACAAGTGCATGTTCCTCGGATACCCAGCGAATGTCAAGGGATACCGAGTATATGATCTGGAGACGAAGAAGGTAAAGACAACGCGGTCTC
>NW_020187391.1:0-431 GCF_900000015.1 Plasmopara halstedii | reverse complement strand
GACGAACGGTTGAGTGCGTTTACAGTTGCCGACGCGTCAAACAAATGCGTCTGGTTTATCAGAAGCGCTGTAGCATGTCTGGAAGTATCACAAACGTTTGTGACTTGATTTCTCTGTTCCTGGCAACGTGACGAACGCTGGAGTGCGTTTACAGTTGCCGCCGCGTCAAAAGAATGCGTCTGGTTTAATCAAGAGCGGTGTAGGATGTCTGGAAGCGTCACAAACGTCTGTGACTTAGCATCTTAGTTGCTGGCAAGCTGCCGAACGTTTGAGTGCGTTTACAGTTGCCAACGCGTCAAATGAATGCGTCTGGTTTAATTAGAGGCGCGGTACCACGTCTGGAAGCGTCACAAACTATATGACTAGACTACTAAGTTTCGTGCAACGTGACGAATGTTTCAGTGCCTCAATTGTTGCCGACGCGTCAAACA
>NW_020187390.1:1366869-1367571 GCF_900000015.1 Plasmopara halstedii | reverse complement strand
TATACGCTAGGACCCGCTTGGTCCCAACCTTAAACGGTCCAATAAACCGTTGACGAAGCTTCGTCCGGAAGATAGCAGAGGATACATGGGTAAGAAGATTTTTAGAATTTGATAAACCAGGTCTCCGACCTCAAAGCTTTCCACTTTGCCACTTCCTTTTTCATCTGCATTTTCTTTCTGCAGGTCTTGGCTCTCAGCCATCACATCGCGAACGTGTCGTAGGACACTCCGGCTGGTAGACAAGAAGTCATCGACTTCTTTACGGATAGTGAGGGGGCTGACATCAGCTAGCCGTTCGGCTATTCCTCCTCCACCAAACCCTGAGCTATGGGATGGCGGCGTCAGCGGGACGCGAGGGTGAACCAGCCCGATCACGTAAAACGGCGTGTAGCCGGTAGACGAATGCACTGCATTGTTCAGCGCAAACTCTACGAGTGGCAACATGGCTTTTCAGCGCCTCGGTGCCTCAGGGGAGACGCTGCGAAGAACGTCTTCGATGACGCGATTCGCCCTTTCTGTTTGACCATCGGTCTGCGAATAACAGCTATCGACATATCCAACTTGGTGCCTAGCACCTTGACGATAGTCGACCAAAATATTTCCGTGAAACGGGGGTCTCTATCAAAGACAATCGACTCTGGGAGCTCGTGTTGTCGGAAAACATGCTCCACGAACAGCGTGCCGACCCCATCGAAAGTGTAT
>NW_020187390.1:1366776-1366859 GCF_900000015.1 Plasmopara halstedii | reverse complement strand
CTGGTCATGATTTTCCGCACCCACCAGCCTATTTTGAGGACTAATGAGTGGCGAGCACGACATTAATTTTCTCTTTTATTGTT
>NW_020187390.1:1344656-1366766 GCF_900000015.1 Plasmopara halstedii | reverse complement strand
GCGACGAGATCCATTCATAGGTCGAGCAAAGCCAAAGTCAGCAATCATGACTTCAGCACCAGGAGCTGACGTCTTGAGCAGTATATTTTCCGGCTTGAGGTTACGATGAATAATCCCACGCAAGTGAAGATAGTCAATCGCACTTGCCAGCTTGCACATGAGAGCACGTGCATCCTCTTCCGTATAGCTTTTGCGTTTGACCAGATCGTCAAATAGCTCACCACCTGTACACAGTGGCGTGACAATGTAATACCAGGCTCTCGCACGACGCTGGCAGGCTGCGCAGCATCGTCGTACACATCCTCTTCATTTGACAGACTAACAAAATCAAAGCTTTCTCTGTATAAGTGCATGACCGCCAAGTTGCAGTTGGTAGACCGAGTCTGACAAAATTATTCATATATGAAGATAGATATATTTTTTCCATAGGTCTGTTCCCGTATAAAGAAGACAAGCTTGATAAATCCTGACAATATCAATTTGATAGAACTTGGCACCTAGTTTGCTATTTTTTAGAATTAAGTTTGGATTTGATTATTAATATTAATCTAAAATTGATACTTGATATTTCTGTTTTACTGATCTCTTGGTTACGAAACTCTATCATCTTCATTTGAACCAGAGCTTCGCTGGCGCCTTGCCACCTGATTTCAAAAACGACATATATCCAGGATGGAAATATTTATTGTGCCTCGATTAACGCCAATTTTATTCTCTGTGCGTGGTACGCTTTTTAAACAGTTCATTCGTAGCCAATTGTCTTGATTCGTCTGAGTTATCTAACTGTTTTATCTAGCTCTTCTTGTCCAATACCAATGTTAGCTTTTACATTGTTGCAGCCTTCACCCATCAGCGCTATCCAGAAAAGCGAGTTGCTACAAATAATTTATGGCGATCTCTTTAAAAGTGGTATTGTCAGCGGCCCTGAAGAGCTTTTTGGCGATAAATAGATCCAAGTTTTCAGCATCGTTTAAAACGGATTTAATCATTCGCTCATATTGGTCGCGGCCTTACAGCGTGTATGTAAAGCTCAACAACGTATGCGAATTCAGTCAGCGGCTCTCCCCACAGGATGCTTGAGATTGATGATTTGTCAAGCAAATGATTCCAGGAGGCAGGTTTGCTGTGGAGGTTCGCACCTTCCAACGATGTCGCTTGCATCGAAGAGCTCGAGACTATATAATCAAAAATCATCCTTTTGACTCGCTCGAGTAGTTGTGAACTAGTGACAAAGAAAGCCAACACGTTGTCGTGCATTGCAAGTAACATATTGTGATCACTGGCAAAAGTTGAAGTTATTCCAAGCAAAGCGAACCTCGGTGTTCCTGTCCACGTATTTTTTCCAAAGATATTTTTTTGTCTTTGAGTCCAATCCATCAGAATAACTTAAAAATCCTTTCAGACACGTAATAAATGGTACATTTTTATACTTCTTGATTTTTTAAGATGTCTACGAGACCTCAAGACACAGAAAAGCCTTTGCAACCTCCCTTGGCTCGACTATCGTTACGTCGTTTCAACTTGGCACTTCAGTAGGTTGTTCGTTTGCGAATTCAATCTTATTACCGCTTTGAAGTTGTTTATGATCCCACCGTTCCGTTTTGCTTATGCAAGCAGTGGTATCATTGATAGTTTGAATGACAAACCTTGTTAAGAAGGTAAGGTTATCAGCTAGTATCCTTCGCATTCCTGTAGTATACAATGATATAATAACTTACATCTACATTTCAAAAGATGAGATTAAATATTGATTGCAAGTTCTTAAGCTTTGCTGATGCTTCTATGCTCATCCACAACGTCGAATCACACAGTTGTCGAGGTAAGTTATCTGTTGTATACCAATAACATTCGGATCCTTATGGCGCGGCAATGTACGTCAAGAATCGTTTATGTCTCGTCTGGGTAGGTCAGGAATGTTCCTATCTTGGAATAAGTCATGTCGTACGTACATAAATAAGCTCGATGGCTGGACACCCAGTTTCCAGACAACACTCACTATCTGGTAAAATAGCTTTCTAGATGAGGTTCACACTGCCCAAAAATATCCTGCCATCTGTCACGTTATCCGATGAGCAACGAGATGCTTTGGTCAAAGAAGCAGATACTGCCGTACAAGAGCTTGTTGCAGCGAATGAAAGATTTAATTCTCAAGGATGTACGCTTGCGTATCCCGGCTGGAAACTCGTGCGTGCAAAAGACGGAGTACAAGTCTATCGGCAGCGACAAAGAGCAATCAAGCGGAAAGAATCGGCATCGTGCATGCCACCAGTACTTCAAAGTTCGTTTCAACTAAAAGAAGACGAATACTGTCGATTTCACACATCAAGCAGCTGTAGCATTATTGACGTTGGTTCTGAAAACGACACGGTATGTTCTTCTATGTGTGGTATTTCATCTGACAGTCTCATGGAAAAAATGAGACCACCTGGTGTGGCCCTTATGGCTTTACAAGGCGTACTGGATGGCACATTAGACGACTGTATGTTTGGCTCTGTCGCAACTACAGATGAAGCGTGGATGCTGCGTAGCTCACACATCAGTGACCGTTTCGACGATGCTCGAATATTAGCAACACTTCGAGGACCAACTCGTACCGATCCCAGTCAATTTCTGGGAGTCAAGTGGTTTTTGAAGGAGCATCCAATCATATTTGCAGGGATCGTCCAGCAGCGTGATCATCTCATTCTTGAGTCCACGGGCTTTACGAACTACTCAACAGGCGAAAGAGTTGGCTACATGCTCCTGCATTCAATCAAACTACGGGATATTCCGGAACTTACGCATTTGGGGATTATTCGGGGAGAAATGAGTGTGTGCTACATTTTTCGTCAAGGTGGACCTGGCAAAGTTGAGATCTTTTGTCGCGGGTTCTATAACTCTCGCGGAGGTATGCCGGGTCGTTTGTCAGTGTTGATTGCCGCAGAATCTGCAATTTGCTGCACTGGTGTTGTGGACTACGCAGTTATAAAGAAGCTGCGATGGCTCATGACCCATGCGAGGAAGCGCACAATTGATACCAATCAGACGAATTCTCAATATTGTGGAGCTTGTGCGAAGAAACTCAGCACAATATCACTACCTTTAGCTCGATCTGGTGTATCTTGCAAAATTTGTTTTCAGATTGTTTGCTCAAAATGCAGCGTAAGCAAGAAAATGACTGTGTTTGTGTCAGACAACGGATCGATCCTTCAACAATCCGTGCAATTTTGTCTGCGGTGCGTACATATAGCAAAACAATCAAATGGTTGGCAGATGACGCAAAGCAATTCTAGTACATCGTCAGCATCTTTTCATTCGCTAAGCTCGTCTTGGTCAACCTCAGCGTCTCGTGTGTCCAGATAGATAACCGGCACAGTAAAAGTCGTGCCTAGTTCTCAAGTTCGTAGATACTCAATTATGGAACTTGATTATTTAAAAATTGACTTTGCCGATTTAAAAGTTAAGATAGCATTACTTGTAAGAGAAAGTATGGTTAGACTATTGACCAAGCTTTGCCATGGGTAGAAGATAGGTCATAAAATGAGTCAAATTCGCTATATGGCGACTGATAGATATCTATCCTGTGAATGAATAGTTGGTTTGATCGTCATACATTTACCTAATAAGGTGGAGGCATTTGCCTGCAAGATGCAGCGTAGATCATAAAAAAGCATTTGGGTCATTCCACCGCATCCAACAATAGGTTGTGCGTGAGGAAAATGTTGGATGCATTTGATTGCGCTGTAACGCGGATGAGTCGTGCAGTACAACCAGTCAGTCAATTGGCACATTATTTATTTCAATTGAGTGCATCATTGTGAATTTGGTCCTGCGGGTAAAATTCACAAAGATTAAGACTATTGTAGATTGGACAGTATCTCTGTCCCAAAAGACTTGAGAAAGTGGCTTGGCCTAACCGAGATCATTTACGAAGACAGTGCAATTTATGCTGATGTGGCACGGCCTCTCGCCGATCGCTTCGCGAGAATGTCAAATGGTGCTAAAATGCGGCGGGAGAGATATTTTTTCAGGTTATAAAGACATGATGCGTGCTTCTGAATCTCGATTGACCTCTTCAGGCTCTCAGGGATGCTTCATCTTTTGCCATAGGCAGTGCTATATCACAAACAGATGTCGATAGGCATGATGGTATGATCACGTTTGAAAATCGTCAGCTTCAATCGGCGTGGAAGAGCCATCCTGTTCACGACATTGAGGAACATGTGAACAAGAAGGTTCTTGTCAAATTCAAGGTGCGCTTGCGTGGCCCTGGACCGTCCATGATCTATACGTATTATACGTATCATATGCTGTTGTCCACAGCGAGGTCGTTACTACTAATATCGCAGATAATGACAAAAGATGGACAACCTCCTTTGTCTCTTATTTTCACGATAAAATAAAGTCGAGTGGTCTTAATGTAGTGGTGGATGTACGTTCGTGTCGCTCCGATTATTAGTTTTTGCATGCCACGATGGTAACGTCACTGAATGATGAGGCGTGACGTACAGCGAACAGAGCAGACGCAACATGTGCTGCATTGCGCTCCTTTATTATTTTGTGAAAAGTAGTTTGGTAGCTCATATGCCGCTATACCATGATCCGCGATCGCACGTCTGCAGCACTGTTCCTTAGTCCGAGGCTTGTTGTATCTCAGCACTAACGCACTTGTCATGCCACGAGAGCTGGTAGGATCAAGTACAAAATACTGTATGGCCCTTTGAGTGTCCACTTCGGACGAGAAAGACATACTGCTCGATGAGCGCTATGTATTGGTGGTCTTATTTGTTTAAGTGCGTAAAAACGCGCGAACGTGTAAAATGTGTCAACAAATAAAAATCTCGCATTATACGCTGACGCCTTTGGTCAGTCGGCATTTCATAGATATATTTTTTTAAGTAGGCGTCGAGTAATACCGGCATCGTGGTCTTTTTAGACCACCTGAGCACGCTGGATCAATCCCTGCTGTCAGCGATACTGTACTGATAAGAATACAAACCAGCTTTATGAAAAAACTTTGTCGCCAACATGGCTGGCCGATAGCCATCATAAGATCTGCGGTTGCGATGAAGTCTTGACAATTTGTTCAAGGTGCAAGCATTAGATTGATCATGTCACCGCTATTTACCCATAAACAGATTGTCAGACGGATTGCGTTAATTTCGGTTTGATATATCTTTTTAAAGCACTTGCGCACAGAGTCTGCAGTGCTGCACCGAGTTGCTTTCACTCATTAAGTTGGCGCTGAAGAACGCAGTACATGCATCTACAGGCTTCAACCAGATTTGAATAAATGATTTGCTCAACCTCCGGGTGCCTTTGCCACCCACACGAAGTGGCTTCGGTACTCATGGGAGGCTGTTGATTCAATCCAGCTTGCTAGTATCAGCTTTATTATATCTTGAAACAAAAGCAGCGGTTTGATACACATAAGATTGACTTTTCGGTCTCTGTGAGAGGCTACTGATACTGTCCGTTTCGCTGACATTAGCCTGATTATACTTCGAAGCAAAATCAGCGATTCGGTCATATTGAAATTGAGCGTCATGCGACTCTTTGGCCGAAGGCCAAAACGTTTAGAAGCAAAACACCGGAACCAGAGGCGGGTAAAAGACACACGAATTTGTAATGAGACAAATGTTATCATGGAGCGCAATCATCCTAGCTATAGATGCAGTGGTTGTCTACACTACAAAATTGCGACCACATTAAACCGGAGCGCTCATGGTTGTAGCAAAAAATGATATATTTACATCTCAAAGTCAATACAACCCATCCTGTTCTTCCCATTGCTAGAGCCACAACACGATCTCGCTCTGACAATGCAGCCGGAAATAGCGCGCTATTGTAGAAGATACAGCATCCCTATTATCTGGTTTCGAATGGCGACACCGTTTTAAACCGCTGATTGTGCCTCAAGCCACACATTTTGATGGCGTAGCTCAGTGCGCGTTTTCAAGATCTAATCCATCTTAGTTTTGGGCGCGCGCTGTGTCTTTCGGAGAAATTCGACATGGTACCAGTACTAAGAGGACACATAAGGGCCAGTCGCCGGAGGGCTGCCCTCCACCGACACTGCTCGATGAGCAAAGGATAGCCTACTATCAAGCATACCGTTCAATGGATCGATGAATACACCAGGGCTGTTTCCAGTATCTGGTGAAGTGAAAGTGCCCGCTGCAGCTCCTTTCGACTAAAAAGTGGCGATCGGCCTTGTAGTGATCGTAACAGTTGGTCGGTAGCTGTTACAGCTGTCTCAAGAATACAAGCAGAGTTATGATTTGCTTGAGCTGAAGGGGATGCATTTAATCTTGATGCACGCATCATGCTTTGTACATCGTCAAGCCAAGCTTTAATAAAGCTTTTGGGTGGACTTCACGATACTGATGCTCGAGTATAAAGCCTTGAGGCGGATGACGCGGAGCGTTCCTCACCCAATGCATGAATCAAATAGCGATACTATTCGGCACTCTCACCAGAGCAATGTACCAGTTGTCCTCTTCTCCTTCCCGCTACTGCATTAAGTGTAGATGATACTGGTAAGGATTACTGACCTGTGAGGTCGTAAAGCGACTTTCTAGGCCTATTTTGCTCTCGATTTGAGCGTATTAGTGTGTATGGGCTACCCCAGCGCGGCGGGAAACTAGATTGCAAAATTTCAATCATGAGGTGATCAAGCTGGCAAAAATCAGTACGACTCACGCGCTAGCAGATGGGCAAGATGGGCTCTCTGTGCCTGGTCTAGCTCGTTGATGACGAGATGGATATTGTCGTGAGTTCCACTACGGGTTGTTGCGGCACTATCTGTCGTAGTAATCGGCACGTAGACTCAACTTGTGCAGAGGGAAGAGGATCACAGCGAACACACTCGGTCGTATATTTTCAGGTGAGGGCGGATGTGTCGGATCAGGACTTTATAGCTCGCTACAACCATTCTCATCGAAAATATCTTGGCTTTCTCACCCGATATAGGTCTGAAATTTTCATCGAAAATATCTCGGCTTTCTCACCCGATATAGGTCTGAAATTTCCACCGCGAGGGTCGTGCTTTTCTCGGAGGCTCATTAAGCCTCATGTTGTGGTGTAAAGAAGTGAACTTCCAACGCAGAGAAACTCATAGGAGCAGGCGAGTGAAAGCCCAAGCGGAAATTATATTGGTTGAAAGATTTCTTTTGCGCAGCATTTTTATAGATAAGTGACTGTCACTGCTAGCGTGAGCCAAATTGGCTGGAGGGCACGTCACGGGTTGACACTTCATAGTCGGTGTGACACGAGCGTGCTTCGACCACTTCATTAAGTCCACTCGACTTTATCTTATCGCGAAATATAAGAGGCAAAGGAGGTTGTCCATCTTTTTTCATTCTCTGCTTCCATCGCAGAGAATGACAAAAGATGGACAACCTCCTTTGCTGTGGATAACGGCATACGGTACGTATAGATCACAGGGCTAAGCAGTATCGCGTTAAATTTGACAAGAACAGATTTTTGCATGTGCCGCCTTCTCGTGAACAGGACGATTCTTCCATGCCGATATAGGCTGACGAGATTCAAACGTGATCATGCGTTCATGCCCATCGGCATCTGCTTAAAGTATAGCACAGCCAACGGCATAAATGAAGCCATCTTGACGGCCTAAAAAGGCCAATTGATATTCGAAAGCGGCATGCATCATGTCTATTTATAATGGACACCCTCCCGGCGCATTCAAGCACCATTTGACATTCTCGCGAAGCGATCGGTCAAAGGCCGTGCCATATCAGCATAAATTGTACTGTATTTGTAAATGATCTCGGCCAGGCCAAGCCACTTTTCAAGTCTTTTGGGACAGAGGAAGTGTCCAATCTACAGTACTTTTATCTTTGTGAAATTCACTTTCAGGACTTTCTCCACAATGATGCACTCAAATGAGATCTATAATGTGCCAGTTACACGCTTGTCTATGTTCACGAAAGCAAACAAAGCGAGCACTGCTCACAAGTATTTACTGCATTTCCCCTTATCCGACTTCCGTGCTCTGTTCGACAATTTACGGATACGTCGTCGAAATAGGGTTGTGCATAATCACGATTAGTTGCTTTACCGGATATATCGACATTGCTGGTACATTAGAGAATACTTGTGGCAAAACCAGCCACTCTGAAAGATTTTCACTCGGAATAGTCAGCGGAGTGATAGAAATTAGGCTACTCCAAATCGCAGTTGATTATACATACCAAACGCTGAAGAATGTTAACCGAAAATGTTGATCTGCAGCACGTCCTCATAGAATATCGGTGTTTGCACCAGATTTGTGGCTGCAATTAGGTAATTATTGTCGTGTATTCAGCTGGAACCGTCAGTGCCTACGCATGCGGCGAGAATATAATCCGTTGACTCTTGGCCAGTTTCGCACAGGCGTACATAAAGACCCATTGAGTCACATTTTTTGGGGTCGCCACTAAAAATATCATGTGTATCGCGCGGTGTTCTGTACGTGAGGTCTTTTCAAATTCAAGTAATATCACACGTCGCGTGTGAAGCTGGCCAGTGGTGTAATACAGTAACGCGCATGAATTAAAAATAGCACTGCAGACTTGTCATCGTGCGCTTCGATAGAAACGCAACACGTGTTGTATCCAATCAGTATGTCGTACAAACTGCCTTGTCGATGTGCACTTTGTTCAAGTAAGTTTTATTAGTGTCGTTGCTACATATTTTGAACAAAACCATGTACCACACTGAAATTATCGCATCGTCATGTCCGCGCCGGAAGTCTTTCCTGATCTAAGCAGAACTGGCTTTTTGACAGAACAAAGTTCGCCAGGAAAGGCATGGCTACCAATGTAAAGTGGCGAATACTGTAATCTTGTATGCATCATTGTTTCACAATTGGTATGGTTGCACTAAATACAATACGGTACAGCTGTACAAAATTTGCGTTGCACTTTGGCGTAATTGTAAACATTTGGAGTATTGAATTATTCGGGTCTACGAGGATTATGGAGCTTCTAAAAAGAGAGTCCGTGGCATGCATAGACTGTTAGCCGCATGTAACGGGGTTACACATACCCTGATATGAAAGAGTGGGTCACACAATATAGTGTGACCGTACAAAGGTGTGTATTACACAAGTCGGTGTAATCACACAATGGTGTGACTACACCGTATCAAGAAGCCACTACGTGGCGGGACTACCAGTAGTTACGCATATTAAATTAGATTATACTATGTAATTAGGAGAACCTAAGGTTTTAGATATAGGAGGTTCTGCTGCAAATAAAACAAAAATACAGTTTATTTTTGAACGAAAGAGTACATTTGCCTTGAGTTAAGGTTTTGGATACTCTTGGTGGAAGCGGATCGCGATCCGCTACCCTCGTACTGGTTCTGTTATAGAACGAAGGTCGGTGACCTTAAATTAACTTCCTTTTTGCAAAGAGCTACCGCAGCCTCGCTACACCGCACGTCAAAAAAGAACGGCAGTTTTACTATCAGACATACTAAAACCGTATACGTATAGTATGTAGTCACGTAGCATTAACTCTAAACATATGTACTCTTTAAAAAGCAGAGCAAATTCACAGTGCATGTTACCTCGAAGGCTCTCGGTTCTACTTCTGGTTGGAGCACACAACCCTGACCTCTGATTTCAGAGAGCCAAAGCTTCCTCTGCGCAAAAAGCACGGTAATCTGATTCAGTCGGTAGCACTTGCAGTCAATCCTACAGCCGAGTCGTGAGAGGACTGTCTCCTCTGCGAAGATGGGACATGCAATGTTTAAATACCTGACTTCGGGATGCACCGACCAGGTTAAAAGCCTGCGTCTATCGTGGACCCCGATGGGATCCGAGAACTGGCGATCAAAGTGCTAAAAGTGCTTATTTGCACTCAGAAAGCGCTCATGAGTTACGTCAGGATGTCCAATCGGGGCCATATAGGAATAGATGATTTCCACAGTAACTCCACTCATTATTAGTGTTCAAACCTCTGGGGGCGGGACGGAGAAAATTCCTTGCTCTGAATGACAGGATTAGATCGAACTGATTAATCATGCGTGTCGCTTGTATCTCCACGGGTAACGATTTGAAGCGACAGATGCTACAGACATGTCTACACCGCCTAACTAGACGTATCTGGCGCATACAGAATTCTTGTCTATCCGTCCAGGGAGGCGAGAGCTAGAAAACTATGAGCAGGAGGTGAATATCTTATCGTCGCAATGACGTAAGAAAGGCATTAACGCTTACCATCTTCATGAAGGGTCTCCTAATGGGTGCAGCTGACACCGAGATGTTTCGCCTCTAATCTACATTTTCCATGGAATCCATGGAAGCGTTTGTTTTGAATTCAATGAGGAGTACATCTTCCATCCCGCGAGAACCGAGAAGGATTCTGGTACTGGCGTCTCTGTAAGCGAGTCGGAGGCAATGAATATCAGTCATGTTGGGAAGAACAAAAAGATCCTTGACTGCGGAGCAGCTCCGCCATACTTGCAAATGTTATATCTGTGTGAGTACAAAACCTTTCAGCCTTGAAAATAGCTTCGCTCTAGACTGATAGGTGCGAAGAGTAAGGCCTCCATGCAACATCGCTTGATGATTTTTTGCGGGAAAATAATGAGGCATGAAAGGCGCAGGGTAATCTAGTTAGAAAAAACTGGGTGCTATTGCACCTCATGAAGATCTTGATCAGCTAAAACCCAGCCCTAAAAGAAGCGGGTCTTTCCGAGAGAGATGGGGATCACGGCCCAGGACTGTTGGTCGTCAGTATCAACGTCCCACGATTTGTGAAGCCTAGCGAATCATAAATTGATTTGGGCATGTCGTTCAATTGATAATAATGCGTGACTGTCAAAACAATTAACAACACACGAGTGCCTCGAGATGCCGAATGCATGAACGATTCATGTCTTCTAATGATGGGACACGTAAAGCTTTTGTCAAATCTCTGATTTGATTGAGAGATTTGAAAGCGTGGAACGTTGTCTACTCCTGAATCTGGTTTCGAAATTTGGATCCAGCCTAGTATGGTGCGGCTGGGATGATGTGAGCTATGGACCGTTTGTAAGTCGAGAACTTAAGCGACACGCACTTCTCTTCTGGTGGAGCTTTGGCGAGCCGTGAGGTCGCCTCTGATAAGAGAATCTTTTTTGATTCGGACTGAAAGCTGCGATAGTCTCCATACACGACAAGAAGTGCTCGCGCTGACTAGCAGTGATATTGCTAGTGCCAAGAGTAGAAGTCGTGAAACAGGAGCGGCAGTGACCCTCAGTGTCAAAATGAGGTGGAATAGAGAGGCTGTATCGCAGCCTTCAGTGTATCTCAGTTTAGACGAAGAAAACGACTGTAATGCGTGGCCCACAGAATGTTTTTCTGGTAAAAAACGTTAGCTGATGTCTGCCCCACAAGGGCCGGTGGGGAGAGGAAGCGACTGGGTGTCGCAGTCTTCAATACAAGAGCCGGTGAAGTTGAAGGGCGACCGTAAGTCGCGAGCTGAAGAGCTTGGCCTAGAAGATAAAAAATGATTTTCATGCTTTATTAGCACAAAAGTGTGACCAGGGTTGTCCTACGGGTTGAATGCATACTTAGTTTTTCCCGCAAAAGGCCTCTCCGAGTTTGAGAGTTTTTTCTTCCGGGGATTTGTGCGAGAAATTGCAAAGGAATGGGGTCATGAAAATGGAATGGATGTTATCAGAGAGGGAGTCGAGCTCAAGATCTGCCACTGAAGAATACATCATCGAGGACACGTGCAGATCACTAAGTGTGAGGTGTTGGATAGCTTTCCTCGGACTCTATGGCTCTTATTCACCCTTGTGAATGAGACATCGAGACGTGGTGACACCAAACCCTTCACGCGTATCACACCTGGATGAGGGGTCGCCTCATCAAATTTACTTGGTTCTTGGAAATTTAAATTGCGTCACACGGCTATGACTTCTTCCCAGCAACAAGCTGACGGAGCTGACGGTTTTTTCTAAGTGAAGCACGAACCGGGTGCGGTGATAGAAATCGGAATTTATCCACTCGACACCGAATTTGTGCCAGAAAAACTAACGGCAGCCTCCGAATTCTGCATGCTTGAAATAAGCTAGATACAGCTACAAAATTGGCGCAAACGTCGATTTCTAGACAGCCTAAGGTGAGGAACAGCATGTGGGCTGCTCTTTGTTTAGTGGATTTGGCCTGGCTTACGATTATTATCAATTACTGATTAGAGACAGCATAATCCTTCCCACTGCGGTGATTACTTCGAGCGTAACGCTATGGGAGTGACTAGTTATGATACAGATTATATCAAACGTAACTTCGAAGCTCAATTGTCGAATTGTGGCACATATATATTTATATAAATTATTTGTCCGTAGTACGGGGAGTTGGATGTGGAAAATTACTTTACACACTTGCGAGCAGGACTTGATTAAATGCACTTGCATCAACGATGAGCCAATATATCCAAGTGTGTATTTAGCAACGACGAGTTCCGCTTTCTAGGTTGCTTTGATGGAAAGCAGAGCCTGCGGGGGATCTCACACAGATAAAAAATTGGTCACTTGAATCCAAAGGGACTTGAGGAAGTGACTCAGCCTGTCTAACCACTTGCACAGCTTCAGTGCAGATTATCCCGACATAACATGGTAGGAATCCTTGCCAATCTTCTGGAAAAGAATCTTAGGGTGCGACAGAAGAGGATTCTACTTGGCTCGGTAAAAATGGTTTGATTTTGTTACTTCTAAATACAAATTGACCATTTTACGTCATCTGTGACGCTTCAGTCCTTGCAATAAGCTGCACTTTTCTCGAAGGAAATGTCGATGGACTTAAACGCGCGATCACAATTGGTTTCACGACTTAGAAGTAACTTTCCCTAAAATATCAATGAGCCACTTGCAGTTTATTTTCCCTTGTCAGGTCCAGAATGTTGCAATGAAGGATAACCATCTTGTCAATCCCTACGGTAGATGTGGTGATGACGTCGCTGTGCGCAAAAATGCATGATATGTATAGGTCAAACTATGTATTTGACGTAAGGTTTAAGTCGTGTCGGCTTGATGTGGTCGCTAATGCACATCGTGTTGCCCAACATGATTTGTCGCATATCACAATAATGATGTCGCCAATTGAAAAGGCGATTCGCCCTGCGTATGGGTCAGACTGTGTTGCTGAAAGCGATGAACTTGAATAATCAGATCCGGCTCATCACTGAAGACGATGGAACTTCGAAAAGAAGGATTCCGTGGCATGCGTGGTCTGCTAGCCGCAAGTCAGAAATGAAGGCTAAAATAGCTTCATTACAAAAGATATGAAAGCGCATATCGAAGTACCATCAGTCATATATATATGTACCCCAGAGATAGCAGAGACTTTTTTTTTCGGTGCTTACAGTTGGAGCGCACGAACCTTACCTTTGTGCGTATGTCAACGTGAACTTTTTGGGTCAAAGATCTTAATGCGCGAAGAGCATGGCGACCTTGTTGTATACAAGAACACTACATCCACTTAAAGAGACTAAGAGTCGTCAGCGAGTGCTTGTCTGATGCTTAATTCCTATCCTTGTTTGTCATCCTTTCGCGACGAAAGTTCTCATGCCTCAGTGTCGGTATGGTTGACACTGGCTTTTTGGTTGTTTCACCATCGGCACCTCTGGCTTCTTTTGACAGCTATGTCTCATAAATGAACCATTGGCTCCCAAGGCGCTGAACATAATCACATCGTCTCTGCTAGTCAGTCTCACGTGATTTTGTTGCTAACAAGTCATCGGCCATTAACATTGTCTTATCACATGATGGGATACTGCCTCTTTTTATAGATTTTGCTGTAGCTCGTACGTAAGTAAAATCTTTGTGTCATGTTGAATATAGGAAGAATTCCTCCTTAAATGACTACACCATTTGATCTTCCTACATTAAAAGTCGATGGCGTCCGTAGCGCCGCTGTTGCTATCTCTTATGACAAGCGGTGTCGTTCTTCTAGCCGCCTTTAAACTTAGCGACACAGTGTACAATACAACGTCTACAGTGTTTGCTTTCTTGGCGCTAGTTCCCGCACTCGTGTCGATTGGCGTCGTCTCTGAGGGCCTTGGCTGGGGGATTTTCACGCAACTTTGGATCGCTAGCCGACATACTCCGGAGCAAACGATGACACCTGCCAACGCATCGGAAGCTGCACGTATGGAGCTTCTTAAGGCACTCAGTGATCGCTGGTGGCAGCATGGCCGTACATCTCTCGGCAGGTCATTTGGACTTAACATCCAGAGACCAGAGTTTGTCACGAGAGGCAGTTCGTTGTATGAGCAAGTACAAGGCCATCTTCAAGATCATCTATTCAGTCGTAGCACAGCAGAAACGCCTGTGTATCTCATGGACTCGACTACGGGCTATTTCCTGCGAGCTACTCAGCGCCGCAAGCTTGTGCTTACAAGCAAGCCGAATGCTTCATGCTTATTCTATGTAGAGCGAGGTAAAACGCATCATTGGGGCTTTCGAGCTGTTGCAACACAGCGATATATGGGCCAAAATATTGTACAAAAACTTGTTGCGACTAGCAAGAAATTGCACGCATGGGAAGCATTTCGTGTGCTGCAGAGACCAGGGGATAAAGGAGTTGGAGCCTGTAGTCCGTTGGTATATATGATACTATGCTCGGCACGATTTGGGAAGGGCATGTGGTTAGCTAATAGGCCGGCATTTGCTCCCTCAGTTCCGACTAGCAGAAGTAGCAATGTGAATTTTGATGAAGACGAGAGCTTGTTTAGTGACCACGATCACACGAGTCAAAAATCATCTCGTAAGCATGGTATCTTCTTGTCGAAGCAGTTAAATCATGCCATTGGATTGATGTATAGTTCAGATTTGTCGGCATTGATGACTCATGCGGGGCAAGTGCGGACGCCATTGGGTTTGCGAGCTTTAGCACGTGCACAAACTTCACCACATTTAAATGGGAGATCACGTCAAACAAATAGCGGCATGTTACGGTCTACAATGTTCACAATGCTTGAAAATGGAGATGAAGATGATGCGGATACAGATTTATCAGGACGAGCCACCTCGTTTCTGTTAGTGAATGGTGATGACTCAATGGAACCATTGAAACCATTGAGAGCAACTGTGTCTGACTAAAAGTCCTAATTGAGTCTCAAGTGCCTAAAACACGAAACCGGTACACAATCGTCGACTCATGAAAGATGATCGACTTCTGACTTTTTACTTGTAAGTACTTGATTACGCGGAGCATGGTACATGTAGATCATCACATCGAAATTGCTCAGCGAGCATTAATACTTGCTAAGTTAAGTGGATAAGGTGGAGCCTACAACTGCTCTATACTCTGGGTCGATGCCATCTGATGATGCTGATAAGGTCGAGGATAAACTGAAAAAGGAAGCAAAATCACCAACGAGATACACAAGACCTTTTATCTTAGCTATGAACGCATGATAAAGCGTCGAATATACTCATTAGATGTCGACATGTTCATCTTCAATGTTTACGTGTATAGTATGTTGTCTATTGTGTTTGTAAACTTCATGGTAGGGATATTTGTTGTTCAAATAAATCGATAAGCTTTCATGCTTGTTTATGCCTACTTTTCTAACGAATATTAGTCAGAATTCAGTTGTAGTTGCATTGTAAGAAATGCTCACAGTGTGCCAAGTCGCTCGTCCGTATGAGCTTCACGCATTTAAATTTGTAATACATTTCGTCAAGACGAGCTTTGGATATGTTCATATTGTGTTCATTGACTTTTATTCTTGATAACTAAAAAAATAGACTCTTATTACTCTTTTTTGATGATGTCAAAAATTCTAACTCTAGCTTAGTTAGACTTATTCAATTTGAGCATAAGTCATTTCAAGAAGCAAGAGCTCTCGCTCTCATCAACTACTTGTAAAAACTGATCTACAACGTCTTCACTCTGTCTTTTCGACTTCCACGTGTAGTAGAAGTTCTGTTCAAGTCATGCTGAGCTTAAACTTGAATCGAAATACTCAGACAAACTTCGCGGTACCTGATTATACTCTCTCGACAGTGTGATCCGTTTCTATTACATCCCCGTTGTATATTACTCGTCGACCTCCGCCGCAGCCGTATCTGTGTCCATGCGGGGCCAATGAGACCAAATTCGCCTGTCTGGACACAATATTAAATTTTGTACTTGTATAACGACGATTGTCAATATCACGGCATCGTTCCTGGTCTTTTTCTAGCAATTTGTAGCGTTTAGAAACTTTGCTTTGTCCACTAGTACAGTACATCGCTACTTGGTGACGAGCACGGCTGTATTCGTAATGTTTAGTGCTAGATAAAAGTCTTCGGGATTGTAGACACGAGCTGGGTACGAGAATTCGTTTAGTTTCGAACGAAATTTTTTGATTACGTCTACATTTGAAATTTTCTTAGCCTTTGAATTTGAAGTATCGTAACATCGATAGCAACTTATAAGATGTAGATTACAGAGTAGACGCGAAGTCAATAATATTTGAAAGCCACGATTGTGACACGGTCGCTATATCGACAAGGTTCAAGTATGGTCGAATATGTGGTTAAAGTATGAAAAAAATTATTTGGCGAGCAATGTTGGGATGGGAAGAGACAGAATGTCCCGCAATGTGTAGAAAACCTGCTGATGACAATTATTGATAGGACAGAAATTCTCGGAACTTGTGCTTAGATTTTTAGCAGTTATGATACAATTGAATTCTTTTCTTGACAGTATCCAAGTGCGATGTGTTAGTTATAAAACTCCACATTAGACTGAAATCATAAACCGTTTGTCTTGAGAATGTCGTTACGCTAAGTGGACGGCCTGTTCTTATTGCTGTTACATTGTCCTGCACGAAGATGCGCATAAAAAAGCAGCTTGTGTATTTTAATACAAACAGCTGAAACATCTCTGTGATTGGCTAAAAGACATAAAAAGTGGTAAAAAGTCGCTTCGTCCCCATACCTTTTTTATTCGACAACCTGTTTGGACAGATATAATATGTACGTCCTGACAACTCAGGTGGACGGATATCCGATTGTATAACGAATCAATACCCTGTCAGATTCGGTGGTTGTTATCAAATTAATTTCGGAAGATGTTAGAATGACTTGATCTAGCGCATGGAGAGAGACCATTTCTCACCCACATTCAAGTTTTTGAGATGCCAACACTCACTTTGTCCGTCCACGCGACAGATAACGCGTCAATTCGAGTTCCTACCCCCGTATCAGTTCCCATGGAAAGTATGGGCAATCATCATGCCATTTACAGCGCTAGTCTTCCTACAGAAGCGCAAAAACCACCACCAAAGAAACGGGGACGCCGTCGTTTATTGCAAGACGAAGGACAACGCAAGGCCAGACGTAAGACTCAGTGCAAACTTAATCAACGACGCTATCGTGCCCGACAACGTGGACTTATCAGTATGTTGTCACTGGAAACTGAGGGTTTAAATGACTATTTTCGGGACTTGCAAGACTATCGAGACTTTTTAAGAGACTATTTTGCACCATCTTCAGCACCTTTATCAGCATGGAATGATCCAAGACCAATGCTTGTCGTCAATCACTTCTTACGAGCTTTTCAAACAGGTTTTGCACTGCACTCGATTGAATCAAGCTCCTTACAAGAAAGTTTTATCAGACTAGTGTGTGCTCCTAATCTCGTGACACAAGGAGCCATGACAGATGGCATTGAGGCATTGTTACTGCAGCTCAAACGCTATGCATCGTACCATGGTGCACTAGAGATACGAGCAGACAGTGTCTGCATGTTACATGCCCCAACGAAAAAAATGGATGTCATGGCGAACGAAGAGAAAATCTTGTGGATCTTTCAAAGTAAAGGAACCATTAGAATGCGAATTTCACGAGACACTTTGATGCTCGTGTATCCGCATGTGTTACAGTATCATGAAACTATAGCGCAACGTATTATGGGGCAAACGATTGAGCCTGATTTAACAACAACATTTTATTTCGACGCACAAGCAAAAGTAACGAAGCTTGAACAACACGTGGATTTTGCTGGTGCATTTCTCCGACTTCTAGAGAGTGCAGAAGATGTGGCCACATTGTTGAAAGGTGCGCTCATTTCTCCATTCTCCGAACTAGGATTGGATCCACAAGGTAAAACAGAATCGTCTCTCACGCGCGGCTGTAAACAGCTCAGTCTGAAATTTATTCTTCTGTAAATTTAAACAACACTGATCGCAGTACAAGGTACAAACGGTGATCTTCTGCCTCTTCTTGCAGGCTTTCATGAGTGAAATAGAAAATTGCCAAAATATAAAAGCAGGAAATCTCTGTCCTAGCACAATTTAATCGCAAGTCGCAAACGTGTTTCTAGCTTCATACTCGAGTAGATCTTTTAGGTTACGAAGTTACCTTCACCCATGTAGCAACATTACGCTAAAATAATTTCCAGCTGGAAGTGTTTAAGGTATATACACTCTTGGAAGGGCTCAAATCGTGAAAGATTAGAGATTACTATGGGATCACAGAAAGTTGCTCATTCCAAGCAACTTACGCATGGGTTCTCAAATCCTGATGTTTGCAACATAAAAATGGTCATCATGACCAATCATCAATGATAACAGCCTGATCGTTCATGATGAGACCCTTGACTTTGGACCAATTTTGATCTTTACACTGTCGAAACTTCGCACGCTGTCCTTGCATCATGCGCGATGACTTGATCATTCAACGATGACTTGCTGCAGATGCGACTCGAGTTCGCAACCTTAAGGTATCACAGTCCATTCCCCATTAATTGATATCCTTTCAAATATGGTAGTGTGATTTTATCATAGCACAGAGACACAATAATTGGTGTGTGTGTGGACTAAGCAAGGAACGAATTCTCAAGCAATCCATGACAAGCAAGCGCTCTAACTCACTTGAGGTAGGAGTATTAATTACATATCTAGTACCTTTTGCACTCGCTGCCTTTTCGTTCTTAGTATATTATTGTACTTTGGACGTTCTGACTTCGACAATGTCTCAAGGGTTGATTGGCAATATTCGCACATTTACAATATCATATCAACAAACACTGCTGCAGCAGACGGGAGGACATAGCTAGCGGTAGCCAAGCAATCGAGCTTCGCAAGCAGGCAGCATATTATTATTTATAGTATCAAAGTGGGCTTATATGATCTTCGAATTTGATACAGCAAATAATATTTCTTAATGAAAAATAGTCACTTTAAATGTTTTATAATCAATGTCTTGTCGCCTAACATTTTGCACTTTTATTTTTCTCATGTTTAATGATCAAAAAGATGTTCAATGTAATAATATTGACAATTTTTACATCAGGCAGGTATTACGGTTACCTTACACTGATCAAAAGTATCGAAGGATGAAGGATTATGCCTATCCGTAAAAAAGAGGTCCTTAAAACATGTGGGCTGCGTGGGGTGGCCATGCATTTTGCATAAAAGAAGTTGTGACTAAAAGATCCACGTATACAACCCACTGAGGTTGAGGCTGTACGCCCAACCCAGGAGCGGAATAGAGAGCCTCTCAGGCGAGATAATATTTTGTTGCTCAAATTTACTGTACATTAAGTTTACATAGTGTAATCTATATATTACGACGTTTAGGTATATGCATTGCATAACGTGAGGCTGACTGTAACGCGGTACATGCATTACGGCAGTCTACGTGCACCTTTCAGGATTGTACAATTTTACAGGCGTCATTCTGCGACTCACCGCAGCTCTGCTTTTCGAGCTCTGCTCGAGGAGCTTAGCAATATCATTGCGACTCAGTCCGACAATTTCATGTTCTGCACCGCAGCTATCGTAGCTACGCGCCCGTATTAAACGCACTTTTACTTCCTGAAAGAGGTGAATGTATCGATTGCCTCAGCTCGTTTTGAAGGGGAGTACATAGCGCTTAATTTTTTGAGCTCCAGTTGATCCATTAGTCAAAGCGGTCAAGCCAAGTCATTCCCATGTAAAATCTCGTCTTGACTGACTCGGCTCTAAGCTCTGGACTAGGCGATATTTCTCGCTGTCAAATTCTTTCCATTGCGCCTGTAATTACCAGAACATTGACATGTCTTTGGTACAAGACGCACGAAATCTGTACTGTATCTGGCATCCTTAATTACAGGCATACTGATACTGTCTGTTGTTGCGTATCGTGCCTGATTGTATGATGCTCCAAATTCATCATGACTTTTCGTGAATTTACAAGCTCGGGGCGTTGATGCGAATATCACGAAAAACGGGCTGAGAACATTTTTACGAGAGCCGCTTTTACAGCAGGAGTAGAGCGGTCTAACGGAACTCGACGTTTTCCCATAAGGAGCCTCTTAAACGTCCGTTTGCAAAATTTTGATCACTCGTGCTTCTCAAATAAGAAAACAGAAGGCATGCATGGCGCACATGTTCTGTATTACCGCAGATGAAAAATTTGTATTTACCACGAATCTTCTCCGGAGCCAAAAGATCTCTCCAATCTTCAGCATGGCAGAGGTCCATCGCCTTTGACATGCTCGTAGATTTCAACCTCTGTTAATACAATCGACCCTCGCGGCACGGAAGTTGTAGTCAGCATTTTGTGCGACATTCACCGCTTCTTCAAATGGTACATGTAGGATGTTGATGGCCCCGGGGCGTGATGCACCCATTCGAAGACACTGGTAACTTTTACCGCATCCTAAAGAAGGACTTGCGTCATTGCGGCGATAAGAGCTCGCATATCCTAAACATAGTCTGCAAAATCACGCCTTTCGTGCAAGTGGATATGAATGGTGCATGCATTTGGTACGCCTAATTAGGCGGTGCAAGCACCCGCGGCATCTCCACTACAAATAACTCCAAATTTGAATTGCATCTTTCACAGAGGTTGTGGGACATTGGGTAGTTTGAGCAACGAAGGTGCCGTGCAATATATGCAATACACGCGAAAGAAGCTTTGCTCCAAACAATCAAACAAGAAACACCGGTTGGGTGCGCATCCTTCTCGGAAGGCTCAGCGTTTACGCAAGGCCCTGCTTGGACACGACCTTAAAGGTCCAAACAGCATGTGTTTTTAGTTTTCAGTAAAACCAGGTCTCCTATCTCAAAGTTTTCAACATTACTTCTGCTTTTCAGTCTGCATATTCTTTTTGCAGGTCTTGGCTTTTCGCCATCGCATCGCGAACGTGGAGTGTCAAGTCGATGAGACAGGAAGTCTTCGACTTCATTACGAACAGTGAGGGGGTGACACCAGATAGCTGCTCGGCTATTCCTCGCCCACCAAGCCCTGAGCCATGGGATGGCGGCGTCAGCGGGGCGCGACGCTTAACAAGCCCGTCCACGTAGAACGGCGTGTAGCCGATAGACGCATGCACTGCATTGTTCAGAGCAAACTCTACTAGTGACAACGTAGCGCTCTAGCGCTTCGGCGTCCCAGCGCAGACGCTGCGAAGAACGTCTTCCACGACGCGGTTCACGCACTCAGTTTGACCATCGGTCTGCGGATGGTCCGCTGTTGACATAGTCAATTTGGTGCCCAGCACCCTAAAGATTGTAGACCAAAACTTATTAATGAAGGGTGGGTCTCTGTCAGAGACAATTGACTCCAGGAGTCCATGTTGTCGAAAGACACGATCCACAAACAGCGTCGCTGTACCGACACCGTCGATGGTGGTTGGGATCGCCGCAAAATGAGCCATTTGATCAAACGGTCGACAAAGACCACCACAGCCGTGTTGCCCGCCGACTCCTTTTGCAGGTCAAACACATAGTCCATACCCATTGACTGACAACGCCCGGAGGGTACCGGCAATCTTAGCGTCGCCGCCGCATTTGGATAGTGTTCCATCCTCTGACACGTCTCACAAGCTCGCCCATATGTGCTCGTTCGTTTGTACAGCTCGGTTCACCAGTAGTGGCAACTCATAGAGCTGTAGGTCTTCTCACGACCGAGTTGACCACTGAGTGGGGTGTTGTGGGCCTCATAGAGAATACGGTACTGCAAATTCTCATCGTGAGGTACCACAATTCGTGACGTATCCGACGAGTCGGTGCTATAATACAGCAATCCGTTATTCAGCAAATATCGGTGTGACCGTGCGCACAGTCGCGACGACAACGTTTTGTCCGAGTTTCCAATCTCTTTGCTACTGAGAGCCCGTAGCAGCTCCTACGTATTAGCCAAAGCATTCTACTTTCC
>NW_020187390.1:1344554-1344646 GCF_900000015.1 Plasmopara halstedii | reverse complement strand
CTGCTTGCCGCAGGAAATCCTTCCTTGTAGGGTCATACTTCGCCATCAGCACCTGCTTGAACTCAGGGCATGCGAACTTCACAATGTTCTCG
>NW_020187390.1:1344339-1344544 GCF_900000015.1 Plasmopara halstedii | reverse complement strand
TGAGGTACAAATAATGTTCTGTCCATTACCTGATTTTCTCCTTTTTTGATAATAAAATCTTTGTAGCTTGGGCGGTCGATATCTTGCACGCAAAAGCCTTGGTGAGTTGGTCAATAGCATCTCCAAATGAGGGAATTTCATCCCACCATTGATGGATTCTTCTCTGGAAATAATCGGCTGCAGTGCCTTTTAAATTGCTTCCTAA
>NW_020187390.1:1343871-1344013 GCF_900000015.1 Plasmopara halstedii | reverse complement strand
CTCAATCACTTCTTCATCTTGAATTTCGTCACGACCTTCTGACCATCCATCATCAAGTTGTGAAAGTGCAAACTTGACTTGTTTGTAGCCTTTCGATGTATTACCTTGTTTTGTAGAACGACGATCCTTTGCATGATGACCC
>NW_020187390.1:1343378-1343836 GCF_900000015.1 Plasmopara halstedii | reverse complement strand
CGCAATACTTCTGCTGGAGTGAGCTCTTCCTTCTTGTCTGCCACATTGTGAATGGTACTATCGTTCTGTTGTGTTGACCTCATAACCTGTTGAACTAAATAGGTGGCCCGATACGCTACCCCTGCGCAAAAGTGCTGCAAAGGTCAGATAGGAAGGAAGGACCTGGTGGTTTGAAGGTAAGTTCCCAAGTAAATGTATTATGCTTATGGGAGTTTCATAACTCCTCCTGGTTTACTTCGGTACGACATAACTTGTTTCCAACAGAGGCACCCCGTGTAATGTACGTGATCACGTCTAGTTTTGTAACCAAACGCCCTAACATGAAGACTCGATACTAAATAAAGCAACATTGGTGGGTTATTATAATTGCACAGTACTTAGGTTTGGTTGGATTAAATTTATGACTGGAAACTTACGCGACCGCTTTCGCCAGAGAATGCAAACTATTGCTCCCTGGG
>NW_020187390.1:1343171-1343368 GCF_900000015.1 Plasmopara halstedii | reverse complement strand
ATACCCATGATTGTTCTGTGCATTCGTTCGGCCTTGCCGTTCGACGCTTGATTGTAAGTTTCCGACATTTGCCTATCTACTCCAGACTTGTTGCAGAACCAATCTACGTTGGCATACTCGCCACCCCCATCAGTACACAGCACGCTAGCCTTGCAATTAAATCACTTCTCGAAATACACTAAGAAATGCTCAAACTT
>NW_020187390.1:1341788-1343161 GCF_900000015.1 Plasmopara halstedii | reverse complement strand
TCCTGTATCATTCCTGGGCTGCTTGTTTCTTGTCTGCTTGCCTTCGTGGCAAGCTACATAGACTTTCCGTGTATCATTTGTTATTTCTATACCAGAATCTGAATTCCTGGCGATCCTTTCTATCGTGTCGTAGGCCAGAAATCACAAACGCAGGTGCAAGTTAATTAGGGTGTCCCTCACAGGGGCTATACTGTCTTCCTTTGCATTCGATGTAAGTTCTGAGAGCGCTGTCTCGGTCGGCTCTGCCTCATCGCATATATTCCCTTTGACTCGACACTCCACTGTGAGCACTTTGTGTCTTTTAGTCACGTCTGTTTCATCTCGTCCACTGCCGGTGTTGTGTAAAGTTCTATGTCCATCTTTGTACTGTTATACACATTCTTTCTCTTCCATTAGACCATTAGAGAGCAGGTTCTTTGACAATCCCTTGATGCAACGTACATTTATGAGGAGTACCTCTCGTTCAATGTTACTCACTGTGCAGGTGAGCAACATGGATCCTTCTAGGGTGGCTTTGAGCTTGGTACCGTCTGGAATGGTACAACTAATTTCTATTTCTCTCGTATTGAATACCACGATGAGTTGCCGATTAAGTGTTGACTGGGTCCCGAATCCAGTAGCCACTCAATCACCTCTTCATCTTGATATCCGTCACGACCTTCTGACCATCCATCACCAAGTAGTGAAAGTGCAAACTTGACTTGTTTGTCGCCTTTCGATGTATTACCTTGTTTAGTATAACGACAATCCTTTGCATGATGACCCTTTTTCCCACAGGCGTAACAATTGTCAGTTGTAGTTTGGCTGTAAGTCGTCGTGTTCTGCCCAAGATCCTTGCCCACTTGCGTGTTCCATTCACTGTCCACGTGTTGAGCAAAATAGGTGGGCTCCTCTGCTTGCCGCAGGAAATCCTTCCTTTCAGGGTCATACTTCGCCATCGGCACCTGCTTTAGCTCAGGGCATGCAAACTTCACAATGTTCTCTAGTACTAGGTCGTCCCTTCCACCTACCACAGCTGAAACTGCTGTGAGATATAAGTAATGCTCTGTCCATGATCTGGATTTTTCTTTTTTGATAGTAAAATTTTTGTAGCTTGGGCTGCTGATATCTTACATGCAAAAGCCTTGGTGAGTTGGTCAATGGCATGACCAAATGAGGGATTTTCATCCCACCATTAATGGATTCATCCCTGGAAGTAATCGGCTGCAGTGGCCTTTAGTTTGCATTCGAACACATCAACCTTGATTTCTTCCGGCCATCCAAAGCCAGAGAGAGTGACAGTCATGTTGGCCTCTCTCACGAATGGCAAAGCCCAAAGCTCAAAGCCGAATCCTAAACCCTTATAAGTCTCTTTCCCTCAAAAGGGGGTATCG
>NW_020187390.1:1341587-1341778 GCF_900000015.1 Plasmopara halstedii | reverse complement strand
CCTTTGTCCCAGCTCTATTGACAGGACCCGCTAGGGGCAGAGGGCCACCAAAGTCCTCTTGTGTATGGGAGCATTTTCAAGGGGTCACAAGCAAGACAAAAGTCAGCCAGTTCGGCAAGAGAGTCCAAGAAAGGCTTCAGCAAACGAAGGATCCCGTCGTATGCCAAAAGTGTGCAACAGTGTACTCGAAG
>NW_020187390.1:1341127-1341577 GCF_900000015.1 Plasmopara halstedii | reverse complement strand
TAGAACGAAAGGTCGGTGACCTAAAGACGCTTCCTCAAGCGCAAAGCTACGGCAGCCCTGCTGCAATCGTAATACGGGACGAGTTACTTTCGGGGTGACACGAAAGTGCATCTTAAAAGTCGACGCTCCGGATACCTTACCTCAATGGTATGCTCAACAAAGGCGAAGAACAATCTTGATATCCTCTGCGTAATTCATGGTAACGGCTTTCTATGCGCAAAGACATATAAAGTGTTATGATAACAAATGGGTAGTGCCCCCCTCAAATTATCGATAGAATGTCACTTCTCGTCACAAAAAAGCTGTATAGTTTTACTCCACAGCTTTAAGCTGGCGATTTAATCCGCTCATGCCTATCGGAATCTGCTCGAATGAAGTACAGCCTTTTGCAGTTATTGGAGCGCCACAGACGACATGTATGGCCGAGTAAGATTCCGAAACGCCGGAATT
>NW_020187390.1:1324545-1341117 GCF_900000015.1 Plasmopara halstedii | reverse complement strand
CCCACGTCCTTGTACGATACAGAGCAATGGTCTCCTTCCCTGTTGTTGTAAAGGATTTCAAGAGCTCCTTTATCAATGTACGGTGAAGTTGCCGCTGACGTGCCTTAATCACAATCTCCTTCGGGGAAGAGTTCGAGCTTGCCGCCGAACCCAGGGCAGTTTCAGGGTGAAGTTCTGGAAACATTTCACGACGAACCAAGCGGGAAACGTCCTTAACGTTCTGTTCGGCTCTGTGGCGCTTCTCTTGAGCTTCCACCCAATTCTTGTTTTCGGGATTTGTCAGTAAGAACCGCTTCATCTCAGGTGATGATAGGTAGCAACAATGTACGGTAATTCGAAATGAGCGAATAATCACAATAACATTAAAAAGTGATGGGATTTATGATCTTTTTGAGAAGCAATCTTTTTGTTAACTACGGTAATCTAAGTGAAATAATAAAAAATATTCCTTACAATGGTCAAGCTCCGTGACCTTTGGTCCTTTGTGTCATCATGGAAGGTCGTGAGCATCAGGATGCCAGCACCATGCGCCGCTCCCGTACGTTCTCTGGGCGACAGATACCTCTTGAAATCGGTGAACTTCGTGTCGGGGGTTCTGGAAGACCAGTGCCTGCTGTGTTTCCTAGCGCAACCTCAAAACGAGCACGAAGTTCTTCCGATGAAACAAATTTGTCACCTCACGCGACTATCGAAGTGAGATTGAAAGTTTCGTAAGGTTTTGTTATTATATAACAATATTGTTTGATGTATCAAGTCCTTTTCTCAACCATTTCCTCGACGCAAAGTCGAAGTTACAAAGGTGCGAAAGAGTCTTTATTGATATTGTAATGACTTAATTATTCTTCTTTTGTCCCTTTTGCGCTAGACTGCCGCTCACGTATCAAGAAACTCGTCTGGCTTGAAATTACGAGCAGAAAAAGTGGTACGATCAAATTCCAGAACTTGCTCCCCTCAGATCCGTTTCAGGTCAAAATCTTCCTCGGCGATCAATGAAACTACAATTCAATCAACGAAAATGAAAGAATCTCAAACAAAGATCTTAGAATCTAGTCAAAATGATAGTTCCCATCTCAACTATGCGACATCAGACGACTTGCTTGCGATTCAAGTACCTACAAGTACCATCAAGATATTGCAATCGAATGAAAAGAGTCAAAGCAAAGAAATTAGATTTCCGAATGACGAGAAGGAAGATGTATTGGTGAATGCAGTGACAGAGAAAGAAACAAACGATTGTGAAAAGAAAATGCGTTCAGCTGATAGGACAGAGTTCGCGATCTCCACAAGTGCTGGTGCCGGTATATTCGTGTCAAGTCTGCCTTCTCTAACAAAATTACAAAGCTCCTTTACTGCACGCGAGCTAAAACTATTCACTCAGCGATTGGACTCAACTCAAGTCGATAGAAATGGTAATACAGGTTACCATATCGCGTCACATCCTCATTCAATCACAGCGACGATGACTCCACACCAGCAAGGATTTCATGAACGATCAACTCCACCGTCTATAAATCAAAAGACATCGGAGAACTTATCGACACACAAGAAGCGTCAGTTTAGGTCGTGGCAACAAGTAACTACGTCGCTTGATCATATCTACGAAAACGATCCATCGATTGACTTGGTCCAATTACACTTGTTACACAGTCACAATACCATTAACAGACGAAAGAAACGAAAACAACTCGAGCATGAGCGCAATCTCGTTGCTGCATCAGGTATTCGAGCACAACAAGGTGAAAAACAGAGGTATTTACAAGAACAGCAACAGCGTAAATTGCGGCTTCAGCAAATGTCCGAAGCCATTCGACAGCAGAACCAAAAATCGGTTAAAACTCCTAAATCAGATCAAACATGGCAAGTCAAGCGAGACAAGGAAAAAGGACCTAAATTGCCAGAGCGAAAGCCACCAGTACCGCGATTAAGTCGTCCCTTTTCATCAATGAAACCGAATCAATTGAAGCAGACAAAAAAGATGCCGGAGCATTTATGTGAAACGTCAATTTCAATTGATTTGGCGATGGATTCGTGTGGACAGCATGACAATCCGAAAGCTCGAGGTGTTGACAAATTAAGCGTATTTCAAAATAATCAATTACCGGGTACAAAGTGTCTTGCTAAGCGTAAATCGCCGTCTCGATCACGACCTTCTACAAAAAAGAAGAAGCAAGATGTAGAAGCAGATAAAAGAGCGGAAGCCACAATGAGAGCTCGAAAAACACGGCGAGCTCTCGCACGAGAGTACATGCAACAGCAACAACAAAGTCGGCGCATTGGACACGCAAGAGCGAAAGAACAATCTCAGCGTGAAAAAGAAAAGCGGCAACGCCAACTCGAGGTAAAACTTTTCAAGCTTTGAATAGCTACGATACTGACCATAACTTCTTCGTAGATTTTAGATGCCAATCGATTAAAGAATCTACGTGTTTCTCAAAGGAAAACAAAGAATCGCACGAACTTCAATAGAGTTGATGCAGCAATGTCTGAAGTAGATCAATCACCCGAGATTGCTACAAAGCTCGAGATGATTGGCCCCCTGGCTGTTCATGACGAAGTATTGTCGGATGCTGCGAATGAGAACGATCAAGCGATTGGAAATTCTGGACATGATAAAGAGAATGCTTATAAGTTGACGGGCTTACATGGAAATGCAGAATGGGTAAGCGCAGCTGATGAACGCATACAAAAGTTACTTGAATTACGAGAGAAGGCAGCGGCGCTCTCAGCTCGGTTGAGTGGACTAGGGAATCAAACCGATAAGATAAAGGAAACAAACACAAAGAACAATCAGGAATGTTCTATTTTAAAAGTCAACGAGATGATTGAGTCTGATGACTACAAATGTCCAGCACTTCAACACAATGCACTGGTTGAAACTCGGACATTTGAACAAGAACGAGAGAAAGACCGCGAGGAGGAGGAGAGTGGAATAGGAGAGGAAGAAGGTGCTGAAACACATCACGGTTCTCTCGAACGAGAAGACGATACCGCCCGAACTTCTAGTAAGATACAAACATCATTCGATGTACAAGACCAGCGGCGACATTCAGCGCAACGTGTCATATCTTCTGAAGTTACAAACTCGATTGGAATGTACCTACCGACTGACTTAGACGAGGAGACTATTGATATTCGATCAATTGGCGTTCACAATATCGAAGTTATGTGGCAACCTGAGCTACCAAATGAAAGTGTGGATGGAGGACAGAGAGTCAATTTATTGTCGTCAAGTTCTTCAAGCTCGTCGGTATCATCCTCACTAACTTCTCATTTGACTGCGCAAAATGAGCAGTGGGCTATTGACCAAAAACCGAATCTGGAAGACAAAATGGACGAAGCTTTTGAAGTGATGTTCTACCAGCAGCTTAAGAGTAAGATAAAAGCACCAATATATGCTGTCAAAGCCGATGAAAAAGAGTCCGAACCCGCGTTTGATTTCACGACTCGTGCGCTTGAATCAGGTCAACATGCAAAACAGGAACACGAAAACCGTCGTGTATCCAGCCCAGTCAATGAAGGTTTAATGCGATTAATACGTGAGACGGACGATTCGCTGAGCGTGGTCGATCGAGCCGCTAAAAAATTGTACTGTGAACAGCAAGAGAAGGTTTTAGAGCGCAAGAAAGAGGAGGAATTACAGGAACGCATTCAAGCTGAAAAAGAAGCACTTGTTGAAAAAGAGCTAGCACTTGCGGCTGTCATAGCCTCAGTCAGTAACAAAAAGATTGTAAGCGAAATGAGCAGTCCAGATGAAGAAGCGCAGTCTTTTAGCGAGGAAGATGGATTAGAATTGCCACATTATCAACGACTCGAAGATATCATAACGGAAGTTGAGAACGAATGCTTAAAAGAGAAGGATGCAATCAATGAACGTGTGGCTACTCCATCAGTACAATACAATTACCACCAAAATGACGAGTCTCCTGCAGCTCAATCAAGCGACGTGGCATCAAATACAGAATTGCAAGCGGAGATGCCGTCATCTATATTCTGGGACCATTTGGTCGCCGATACTTCCGAGAGTCAAAATTCCGAACACTCTTATCGTCCTCACAATGGAAAAGAGACTAAAAAAATTTATTATCGAAGCAGACTCCAGCCTCGAAACGTTGACGAACAGTGGTTACGTGATCCTAATGATTCGCATCGAAATCGTTCACCTCAAACTCTTTCACAGAAATTGCTGGCAGCTGTCGATTATCAGGAAGCCATTTTAGGAGCGCACATGCAATTATCCAAGATGGAAGATGCATATAAAAGGGATCAAGAACTTAAGCAAGCGAATCTGAGAGAATGCAGCGTACAGACCGAATCCCTACCGAGAGTGGATGCAGCGACTTGTGCGGGGCTGTGCGTCGAAACTTCGACTTCGCCGATGCGAGTAGGCGTAGACGCTGCCGTTCAAAATGACGCGACTGAAATAAATAGTGACGAGTCGTCGTTGGAAATGAAATATCAAAGTGAGGAGGACGACGAGTATGGCGAAACTTTCGAAGCTCAAAGCCAAAGTTATGAAGACAATGCTAATCAAAACTTGAGAACTTCTGGAGCTTCATCAATAGTAGATTCGCTCACTCGTAGTGATGATGACAGTGGAGAGGTGAGCGAAAGTGATAGATTTCACGATGAACGTGAATCAAGTAGCGTGGAGGATGATCAAACTTCTGTCGAGAAAATTGGGACCACAAGTATCGTCGACTCAACGGTCTCCAGCGACGTGATCAAAAGCCACTCGAGCCTCGTTGTCGCCGAAATGTCGGACGCGTCTATATCAATGGATTATGAAGATGACTTCGAAGCATCCTCGCCCCGATCGCGAGTGATCGTGGATCGAACTAGTCAAGAGATTCTCGGAAATGTTGTTGAAGACTTCAACGTCCTAGAAAGTACAGAACGCAGTCGAGAAATTGAAGAAATAGTCTTTGGGGAAACATCTAGTATTGATAATGTAGATGAAGGTGAAAAGAGTTTTATTTACCGATCAAATGACTCTGACTGTAGTGGCATGAAGGTTTTAACAGAACAAACAGCGACAGAGAGGCAAGAAGCTCACAGCATACGCGAATCAGTAGAAGTCCGCAGAGACTCGTCGCGTGAAGTAGAAGCGAAGACAGACGGTCATCCAGCGGCGTATCTTTATGACCTCGAGCGTCGCAAACAAGCGGAAGAATCTCTACTTAATCTTCGATTGCAAACTGTTGAGCAAAAGTATCAGCATGAAGTCAAGAAGTTGGAAAGCGCAGTTACGAGTCAATGTGAAGTACAACGTCGAAAAGAGTTGTTGAAAATGGCAATTTTGGCCGAAAAGGCTGATATCGAAAGTTCCAAAGCGGCATCAGTAGCGCGATACTATCAAGATCTGCATACGTTTCAATCACTATCACTGGATTGGCCTCACGCTGTAAATCATGGGGGTCGAGTCAATATACATTCCCATCATTTCTTGAGCAATGATGCAGAAGTCATGTCGACTGGAGAACTACCTTTGGCAATTGATGTTTCATCTACTTGTGAGCAGAACGAAACAAGTCAACATGACGAGTATGCGGACGAATTCGCCTCTGAATCGGAAATTAGCGAAGCCGAAGTTATATTAGAGAAAAGTAGCGACAAAAGTTCGAGAAATGCGGACACGACATCGAAATCGTCCGAAACTTCAGAGATTGAATCCAAGTCAAATGAACAACTCGAAGTATCGGAAATGGCAATACAAGCTGGACAAGATTTTGAGCAAGATGATGAGGACGAAAATTTTGTGGAAGAGGAGGAACAATACGACCAGGACGCGTTCGTATCGATGAGTGAAGAGTATAATGCTCGAACTGACATCGTTACTGAAGTGAAGAATGCTGAAAGTACGAGCATTGACACGGCTGAATGGGTTAGCGAGCACAGTGAAAGTGAAAATGTCGGAGACTTGTTATCAGTGGATGAAAATTTTGTCAACGAGAGTAATGAAGTGGCTGAGTTTGTTGACGAACAGGTCGCGGAGTTTCAAAAGCATGATGTTGCAGATTTTGAAGGAGCGATTGAAGTCGATACAGTTTCGAGTGAAATTGAGCAAGTTGGGACAGCATCTCATGATATTGAGCAAGATGTTCAAAGTACAAAATCCGACCAGCACAATTATTCGGATGATTTTGAGAGTGAACACATGAAGCATCTTACTTTATCATCAGTACCAACATCACAAGCGCAATCCCTAAGTATCAAACACTCTGGAAGTGGTCAGTCCGAGTCTGAAGATTCCTCCATGACTACGCTTCTTGTTACTGAAGTAGCTGCACTTCAAGAGACAATAGCTAGAGCGTCGAGTGAAGGTGATGATCGTAAACTTGCTCGAAAAAAGGTCAAAATTGCGGAGCTATTGCATGCAAAAGAGCGGCTTGTTAGCCAACAAACGGAAGCCTTCCGTCGTGCTGAAGAGAAGAGACATATAGATCTTCTTGCACGATTGGCTCTTCAAATGGATGTTGAGGAGCAAGTACGTCGCGCAAAAGATGAGATTGCACAACAAGTATCGAATGAATTTCAGACGCTGCAGCAAAAGTATTCGATACTTACGATGGGCAACACAATAGCTGAGAAAGTGTCAACGATGGAGCGACACACGCCTTCGGTGCTGATTAAACTCTTTGGCGGAAACTCTGCTGACGCAGCGTCAAAGGTTGATGTCGAATACGAGAACGAGTACGAAACCGAGTCCTTTGACGAAGAGACTGATGCTCTAAAAGCTAGCAAAACATTCGAGGTCGAGAGCACTGAGATTGATGGAGAAAATATTTATGATGGTAAACAGGATAAAGCTGAAGAGAATGAGTTGAGTGACGAGGTTGAGTCAGAATTTTCTGGTGAGAAAGTCGAGGTTGATCAAGAATTGGTCTCAAGTATTGTGGACGAGGAAAATATTCTGAATGGTGGTGACACGATTGTTAGCAATGTTGACGCTCATAGTATTGACGATGAAAATGACTATGAGAATGAATCATTCGACGACGTCCAGTCCATTTCAGATTCTGTGCCAGCGTTGAAAGAGCGAGACGCTCATGTCGACGACGAGATCTTTGACCCAATCGTGGAAAGGTACCAGTCTTTTGAGGGTGGAGATGTCTATTCTGATGAAAATTTCGATAGCGCGTCTGAATCGTTTAATAATGAAGAACGTGCTGACGCTCAAAAGGACCCTAAGACAATAATTGTCAATGACTTTGCAGTATCCGAAAACGTCAGTAGAGACGATGAGGACCTGACGGAAGCGATCGCGAATGTTGTGGTTCAACTAGAACAAAAGTGTATATTTCTTGAACCAGAGAAAGGTTCTACTTGTAATTTGAATGAGGACCGGAGTTTGACAACATCTGTGTCAATGCCACAGTCTTGTGGTAAGGAAGCCGAGTCATTTACAGCGAGTATTGAAGAGCGGACCGCTCGACTCGAAGCTTTGCAACAACAAATTGACGCTCGAAAGTCTGACCTTCTTGCTGTTCAAATGCGAATGCGTGTGGAAAGTCGGAGAGGAAAACTCATGGCTCAGGAAAAAGTGTTGTGGGACGAGATGGAAGCCGTTCAGAAGTTACTGAAAGCGGATGAAGCGGCTGTGGCATTGTGTGGCCAACGCAATCGTTTGGACATGATGCAGCTTGAAGCAAGGCACGTAAGTCTATCAAGTGACAGAAAAGAGATCAGGGATTTGTTGCTCGGGTTTGACTACATTGAAAATGCACAAGTTGGTCACAATCTGCAGGAATCCTTGGCAAGTGGTAAATTAGCGAGGCAAGATCAAGCGTTACGACAATATGACTTGCTTGACGGATATACGTATATTGAATATACTGAGGTTGCGAATTATTCTGTGAGCAACTTTACAGCAGCTGAAGAGAAATTTTTGGAGAGAGATGAGAATAGTTTGTTAGCCGTGAGACATTCAATGCCTCGAGTTGTTACTGACAAGGGCGTGATGATAGAATGTGATAGAGAAAAAGGTGAGGAGATTTGTCGAGGAGAAGAGGATTTTCTTGATAATTCGCAGGACGATAAGGGAGATGCGAAAAGCTCTTTGGACCTTCAAGAAACGATTGAAGCCGCAGCTGAGATGAAAATGCCATTGCAAGAGTCATTGGAGCAAGAAACGAGTCAAGATCTACTTGATGCATACGCATATGTGGAAGATGTCGAGCCGGTATCAAACGCAAAAGTTGATCTTCTGGCAGAGTTTGAATATGTGGAGATAATTGAAACCGTCGAGCTAGAGTTAAATCATGATTGCTTGAGCCAGACAATGGTTGAGACTGGAGAATTATTAGAGAATTTGGTTTCTGCCCAAGATGCGCCAGACGAATATACTTTGAAGCAAGAAACATTTAGCGAAGGCAGTCAAGCTGAGAATAACGAATCAATTGACGATCAAACTATCGCAGCCGATCTTCGAGTTGGTGAACTGTCTAATTCTTTGCTGACAGAAAGCACAATATGTACAGCCGACAACGATCGTGCAAGCGAAAATGCTCACGGGATTAAAGAGATAGCTGGCTTGATGGAACATGATAAAGCATTTGTTACAATTGGAACTGCTCAACTTGATACCATCCCTTCACCAGACAAATATGACCGATTAGAAAAGTTTTTAGACACGAGAAATGCTGATCGAGTGACTATGCTGCTGTACTCTGACTTCATTCAAGAGCTCGACGAACGTACGTGATACGTATAAAAGAATGCTGCTTTTACTGATGTATCGTGTTTTTCTTGCTTGCAGAAATTCTCACTAATTTTCGTTCGAGAAGTATCAACGTCGAGCCAGATCAACCGTTTCACAAGGCCGTACTCGTTCCTTTCAACAATCATGTAAACATCAAGACCAACAACTTACAATGTGAAGATAATGAGATAGGTCCAAGAGAGGGAGACTTGTCCAAATGTGAATCTGACAAGGAGTCCAGGATAAAGTCTATCTGCAAAACTCTCGTGGATACTGATAATAACGAGGATATTGCAGACATGTCGAACATTACAGCTCATACTCTCTACGAAAATTCTCTGGATAACAAGCCTTTAGTCGGAAATAATGACTCATTTGAAATTGTCGCTCCTCACGTATCATCTATCAAGCAAAATTCGACTTTGAGCTTGGCATCAAGTGATGAAAATCTTGTTGAGAGCTCAGGGTTCAAAGCATTGACTGATGCTTCTCCTGAAGTACAAAGCGAGCGCATTGTCGACGTAATTTTTGCCAGTATATATGATGAAGTTATCAGCTCATCGCTGCAGCTCATGTCTCATCCAAAAGTCATAGACACATCTTTGAATAAATCAAGCAATTCCGAACCAATTGTGGCTGCACCCAAAACTTTCGATAATATCTTTGAATCCAGAAAGCACCTTCGAGAGCGCAATTTTACGCATCAAGTTGTGACTCAGCTAACGATTGTCAATGACAAGGTACGCTTGTCAAGTTTCTACCATTGAACGTTTGAAAACAAAATTGACAGTCTGTGACAATCAATTTACAGATTCACCTTCCAGATTTCAACTCTTTTGGCCTCGAATTCAATTCATTCACTGTCCACGCCTTGTACGATACCATCAAAGACCTCGCATGTGATTATCTACGTCGTGTTCAGCACCATGACATGCTCGACTATGCTTCGCTACTCGCACGTCTCCAGCACTACGTCATCATTGAAATTAACAAATTGCTTGAGCTTCGAGCACAGACGGATTTCAATCTTATGCGACAAGTTCAATTGATTTCCAATGAGTTTAATTTTGAAAATCAAAGCATTCGTGACGTTTTAGTGTCGAACAACTGTCTCGATATTAACGTGAACAACATCGTTTCCAAGGTCAAGATAGATCTTTGCAAGGTCAACAACGAGCTTAATGATTCAGTTCCGCGAAAACCTGTACGAGTCCAGCACTCGTCCATTCTATCATTACTTCAGACTCAGCAAGAGCAAGTAATACAACAACGAATTGCACAGCTTCTTTTCGACGAATTATTGACCGAAAGTCTGGATATCCTCTGAGGTGTTATCTCGAGTCGCTATGACTGTCTACTTTGTTTCGGCCCATAGAAGCGCAATGATCGACTGGTTTTTCGTATTCTCGACCATGATATGTTTGCTAAGCAGACGTTAAGAAGACACTCCGAGTTTCTTATAAATTCACGTTGATTGTCAAGTCTGCTGCTGTCTCGACTCTTCAGTCGGTTGTAGCAAAGTATCCACAACTTTTAAATGACGAGATTTTAGATTTGCACCTGATGCACACACGGAGTAAAGCGTACAAATCGCTCTTTGCTCAATTCATTGCCTGTTACCCACAAGGTTTGATCTATCACTTTTATGGTCTGGAAGTGAGCCAGATGAACTTGAAGGCTCAAAATGCGACTGATGAAAGAGCAGTTAATGAGACTTTGAATTTAACCATGTCCCGATGATAGACGAGTTTCATACAACTATCATCTGGAGTCGTATGCTCAAGGGTGAAAAACACCTTCGTGTGTTATGTCTCGCTATGGATATGTTTAATCATGATGTCATGCTAACAGACGATACGATCACGAATAAGCTCACAAAGGGACAGACGTAGGACTCTGGCGAAAAATTGTTTATGAATGATGTTTACGTGCTACTTTGCGTGTAATTTTGATGAACGAAGAGGATTTTCGATCGTAGGTTTATTACATGTTTAATGTCTACCAATAATAGTATCTGGGTTTGTTCAAAATCAATATATTCTGAGCGTTTGCAATGAATTGGCCGTGTACGAAATTTACAAGTTACGTGCTGACGATAGCTTACAAGCTTTCCGACAATGTACACCCTGTGATAATAAACAGAAATCATTGTGTTCAAATCACTTGATATCGTGCATACTTGAAGAGGACGAGAGGATTATAGCTGATGATGAGATCAAAACAAACTTGCGTTTGTTGTGTTCAGCACACATGCGTGTTGAGGGCAAACAAGTAGCTCACTGTTGTAGATGACACTCCAAAGCAGTGAAAGCATGCGTCACGAATACTCGACCGTTGCCAAGAACAAAGTGGGACATCGTACCAACTAAGTGTTACGCAGTAAAAAGTTCTGAAATGACGAAATAGAGTACTTTTGGAATTGTTCAGCGATTGACAGAGCCCCTAACTCTTGTCCAGATTTCGCGTCAGTTATACCTGTAAGGTTTACGTCTTTCTTTATTGTGTTCATTGCGATTTGGCAAACAATGTGTGTGAAGTCAAACAAGCATTGCAGCAGGGCTGCCGTAGCTTTTTGCTTAGACATTTACGTATTTTACAAGAACCAGTACGAGTGAATCCGCTGCCTCCAAGAATACTTAAATCCTTAGCCAAGGTAAAGAGACTTTTCCGTTCAAAATTGAGACTGTATTTTATTGTTTTAGTTGCGCCTATATCTAAATCCTTAAGTTTTCCTGATTAATATAGTAATATGCATTACTACTGGCAATCCTGCCACGTAGTGGCTTCTTGTTACGGTGTAGCCACGCCACTGTCAACTTGTGTAATCCCCACCTATGTACGGTCACACCATCTTGTGCGACCCACCCTTTCATACAAGGGTACGTGCAACCCCCAAACACTCTCCCAATTAAATTGTGATTATCCGCAATTCACATATAACGGTCGCCTCATACGAGGCTCGCGTGTCCGAGACACTATCACGTTCTTAAGAACAACCTTTAACATTCTCCGCTCTTTGATCTCTGTGTCAACGACATGCGAAACACCCAGCCTAGCTGAAGACACAATGTGATATCATGGATAGCCACTTGATCATTGTCATCGCACTCAAGCTCTACTGTGAAATCAGAGGCAGAAAGGTAAAGCCTCTCTAAGTTGCTTAAGAAAGCCGCCTGATCACGAGTGAATTTCCTGACAGCGAACGAATTGCAAGTCAAATTTCTGCAATAATTCTGTCAGCGCAAATAAATACATGATGACGACATTTCACAGATATTAACGTACAATGTGTTCGGATTGAGATGCCCGTATATCGCATCATCTGCAGTAGTAAAACATTTCCGCTCAAAGATCTATAAGATAACGGCGCCCGCGGGCAAAGCCCTTCTTTTTCTTCGGCACAGTGTGCAGCTTGGACAGTACGTCCGCGGCTTCACAAGAAGCACATCCCAAGCCCTCAGCAACTGAGCGCAACACACCACGCCCGCCCTTGGCGACGGATTGCCTTGTCGAGGAGTTGAAGGCGGTCGATTTTGAGTCGGATACTCCTTTCTCAGCATGGAAAGAGGAGGAGGATGAGGTGCGCCCTCAGCGCGATGTGAGCCCAGCTCAAACCTTGCGGACACCGTGTCTGTCCCCGACCTCTCGGCTTCCGAAGAAAAGGAATATTATTACCAATCGCCTCGACGAGGCACAGGGGCAGCAATTGAGGCTGCCTACGTGGCGGCTCTCATGCGCTCGTTTCCATGTTCGGTCGTGTACCCTCGTGTGCAGTGCGGCTTTCGCTCGGCGAATCCCGCTACTGAAGCAAAAGACGCGATCACTCGATCGTTAGGCGTCTACATAGTCGGACCACCGACCATGAGCATGATCAGCGGATGGCTCACCGAGATCGCTATTTGATGCCACAAGAAATGCAAATGATCGTTTGCGCGCTCGACTTCGAGCTCAAAAAGGAGGCGCTCCTGTATTCGCAATTTGGATTATTCCTGTGGTGCTCGCCCCTGGCGATACCGCTATAGATGGTGAGGAGCTCTTTAAGCGAGGGTGCAGCGGTGCTGGAAACTTTCCTCGCTGTCTACCCAACAGCAAAGCCACAAGGAAGTGGACGTGCGCGGTGAACGCCATCTTAGATTTGAGTTTGCCAAACTTAAAGCGCGACGCCGACTTCCTGCGTATTGTCGCCCTGCGACATATGGAACAATCCATAACGCTCCTGCGAGCTCTGTGGTTTCTCACACGGGTGAGGTTACGATCACAGCAGCTCAGGGTCATAGCTTGAGCTCAAGTCATGGCTCTTCGGCTTTTCGGGTTACTGGCGAGAAGCGCGGGGCACACGACGACGCGGAGCGCCATGATCCTTCTGATCATATGCGTCCACGACGTCTGGACAGTCTTGCCGAAGTGGCACCTCAAACTCCCACGAGCTCTCGGAGTTTGAGTGTCCCCGCCACTTCACAAGATACTGGGTTAATCCCCGTCGACGACGTCAACCCACAAGGCGTTCACGTGGTAGTAGACGCCATCATTCCCATCGAGAAGAGTCGGCGGCGAGCGATGACGACCTGGTCGATCGGCGTCCGGTGACTTGCGATGCTCTTTGAGCGTTGGAGGACAGAGGCCGTCGTCTTCGGCACTCTACCGAGCATCTTGCGGAGGTCGCCTACCGCTATGCGGGAGACCTCGAAAGCCTGGCGTTTTTGTGCACCGACTGCTTCACGTTGAGGATGATCGTGCTTTGTCGGAGCGGCTCCTAGCCGTTGAGCAGTCGAATGCGTTGCTTCATGCAATGGTGGAGCGCTTGGCGTCGTTGGAGATAAAGATCGTTTCACTCCGTGCCCAACACCAGTTGCTGATCGAACTCTACTTGTAGGTGTTTATTTATCAATTTTATCAAATTCTGATTGAACTAATCGATTCAGCGTGAGATTATACGTACAATTGTGGCTTCTGGGCGGTTGAGCGCGTATATTGCCACCCCAGCGCCAACGCTTCCGCGTTCATTTGCGCCGGATCCCGTACGGCTTTGCCAAGCCCAAATAGAACACCGGGTGGGTGTGCATCCTTCTCGGAAGGTTCAGTGTATACGTCAGGCCTCGCTTAGCCACGACCTTAAAACATTTAATAAACCGTGGACGGAGCTTTGTCTTAAAGACAGCAGAGACTGCATGTGTAGGAAGGCTTTTAACATTTATGAAACCAGGTCTCCGACCTCAAAGTTTCAGCATTTCTTCTGCTTCTTCTATCTGCATATTCGTTCTGCATGTCTTGGCTTTCAGTCATCGCATCGCAAAAGTTTTGTAGAACACTCAGTCTGGTAGACAAGAAGTCATCGACTTCCTTACGACCAGCGAGCGGGCTGACATCAGCTAGCTGCTCGGCCATTACTCCCTAACAAGCCCTGAGCCATGGGTTGGCGGTATAAGCGCGACACGAGTATTTATAGGCCCGTTCACATAGAACGGCGTGTAGCCGGTAGATGAATGTACTGCATTGGCCCGAGCAACTTCTACGAGCAGCACTTCAGCGTCTCAGCGCAGACACTGCGAAGAACATCTTCAACGACGCAATTGACGCGCAGTCTGGCCATCGGTCTGCGGATGGTCCGCTGTTGACATTATCAGTTTGGTGCCTAGCACCCTGAAGATTGTAGACGAAAACTTCCCAGAGAAGCGCCGGTTTTGATCAGGAACAATTAACTTCGGGTGTCCGTGTTGCCGAATTACACGATCGGCGAATAGCGTCGCTGTATCCACAATATCATGGTGTCCGGTACCGCCCCAACATGAGCCATTTTGCTCAAACGGTCCACAAAGACCACCACACCCGTGTTGCCCGCCGAGTCTTTTGGCAGGCCAAACTTAAAGTCTATAATCATGGACTGCTAACAACTGGAGTGTACCGGCAAGCTGGCCAGCGGCGCCGCTGCATTCGGAGAAAGTTTCACCCTCTGATACGTCTCACATGTGCGCATATATGTGATCGTCCATTTGTAAAGCTTGGGCCACCAATAGTGGCAACTCACCGAGCTGTAGGTCTTCTCACGACCGAGATGACCACTGAGTGAGGTGTCGTGGGCCTCACAAATGATACGGTATTTCAAATCCTTATCATGAGGAACCCCAATCTATGGCGTATCCGTCGAATCGGTGCTATAATACAGCAACGGTTACTCAACGAATATCGGTGTAATCGTGCGCACAAACGCCGACAACTTCTTGTCCGAGTTTCCAAAATCTTTGCTCCGAGAGCCTGTAGCATCACTAAACACATAACATCATCCGTGTATGCTGCGCGGATCAAATCCGTCACTGACGACGTCACCGTCGTGACATAAGCGAGCCCACAGTCTGGTCTGCGTGACAACGCATCAGTCAAAGCATTCTGCTTACCTGGCTTATACTTCACCTAGAAGTTATATTTTGCGAAAAAGGAGAGCCACCTGGCCATCCTCTGCGAAAGGTGAGACGACTGAGTCGCAGTGCGTTGTGACGCATGATCTGTGTAGATCACAAAGGGCTTTGATCCAAGCAGGTGCACACTAAACATGACAAGTGCGTAATTCATCGCAAGTAACTTCTTGTCGTGGACTAGGTAGTTCTTCTCCGCAGCCTTCAGCTGGTGAGATTCGAACGTGACCACCCGATCTCGCCCCTTGGCGTCTGCTTGCAGCAGTGCACAGCCGATGTAAAAGTCCGAAGCGTCACTGAGGACATTAAAAGGTTGATCGGGGTCTAGCAATGCTAGTACTGGTGCATGAAGGAGGCTTTGTTTGGCCCTGTCAAACGCTTCCCGATGCTCGGTGCACCCAACACCATTTCTTTTCCTTCTTTAGAAGATTCGACAATGGTAGTGCTATTTCCGCATAGAATTTGCGCCATACTTGTGCAAGTAGTCGGCGATGTCAAGCAACTTGCGCAAGTCCTTGGTTCTTTGGAACCGGCCATTCCTTAATGGCCTTGATCGTAGCGGGATTTGCTCGAAGGCCACGCTTCCAAATAAAGCACCTTAAAAAAAGAATTCATCAGGCGCCGAAGATGCACTTGTCGGCATAAGGACGATGTGGTTTTACAAATCTGTCCTCACGTGCTCCGCACGACTGTGGACGAATATGTCGTCGAAGTATGTCTGTGCCTACGCCCTCTGTGGCCTGAACAACTGCGTCACAGGACGATTTAATGTTGCTGGTGCATTTGACAGCCCTTGAGGCATCACCAGCCACTCCTAGAGCATTCCGCTCGGAGTACTCATTGCTGTCGGCGGTATATTCCTCGCTCTCAGAGCGATTGGTTACAAGCATCGACCAAATCGAGTGCGCTGTGCTTTGCACAGCCGGTTACAAAACACCCTTTCCAGGAATCGGCGTCTGTGCCTCAATGGTGGCAGCGTTAAGCTTATTGAATGCGTGAGCGATACACAACTTACCGTTCGGCTTCCTGACACAAAACGTGGGTGTCGAGTGGGGAGACTTTTCCTCACGCACCATATCTGCGTCGTGCTTTGCCTAAGAAAGGCGTCATGACGTCACACTGCTCCTTATACAAGGGCCATTGGCGTGTTATGCAGTATTTTATTTCCAAAACCTGGTCGATCGCATGACGCACACCTCGGTCCGGAGGTAGGACCGACGGCGGGTCTTTGGAGACAACGTCTTGAAATTTCTTTACCAAAGAATAGTACGGACCAAAGGGACCCTTTTGAATCGACGACCCACCTCGTGCGCTCAGCACCCAGCTGGTGTCCTCCAGGACAGCTTTATCCAGAAGTAACGACGAGTTAATCTCCTCGTTTGGTCGTATAATGACCACCTCGGCTAAATTGCCTGTCTTCAAGGTACCATGAAACTCCCCGAATGACATCTTGTCCAGCTCATG
>NW_020187390.1:1309098-1324535 GCF_900000015.1 Plasmopara halstedii | reverse complement strand
TTAAAGATTTATAATTAAATTTTTTAAGAAAAGTACGCACGAGGCTTTCTTCCATAGCTTTGATGGTTGCCTCTTCTGTTGCACCTCAACACCACTTGGCATACTTCAAGAAAAAAATAGTTAAGGGCATATAATTTGCGCTATTCTTGGCAGGGCTTCCTCAAGTCCTTTTGGCACAGAGGCACTGGCTAATTTATAATGTCCTTCCTCCTTGCGGGGTCTAGACACAAGCCATGCTTCCGAATGAAGCAAGCTATTATGGGGATTGTCGGCGCCAAAACACCCTTGCATATTTCGCCAAAACGCTTATTAAAGCGTATACACTCGAGCACTACTTTCAAGTTTTTGATGTGTTTGCCACGTCTGACTTTCCGTGATCTGTACGAACAGCTGTCAGACCAGGCGATTGAGTGTCTCTGTGACATAGTTATCCATTTTCAAATCATCTTTCGCGGATTACTCATCTCCTGAGGAGAGCATTGCTGCCTCTCATGAGCAGTTGATGGTATCCATCAACCAGGTTGAGAGCACTGAACAAAGTACAATCGACCAAGCTGTTCCGCAGCTCATCTGCTTTAGAAATAAGCAATTGAGCCGAAATCATGGCATGGTTGACCTTATTCTTAGCGTGCACAATTAGCCACTTGTTGTAATACTTTCTGACACAGCAAATTGGCACCGAGCGTGGAGATTCTTTTTTCTCTTTTGACGCATTTCACGAGATGCAGCATTTCGAATCTGTGGTGGGTCTCTTGTCACCACCCGTCGTATTATTTCTCCAACAGAGGATAAAGCTTTCGTTGGATCCTTTACAATAGCGATCCTACTTCTTGTTCACTGTGCTTTGCGGAGCCAGATTTGTCTATGGCTGATAATTAATTTAGCTCTTCTTATGGTGCCAACCGTGTCAATTTGGGGACTTCACCATCGTGCAACTCATTGGACCCTCTAGAAATATTGTTCCAGCTCAATGAAATCATCTGCTGTAGGAAGCGAGGGGAATTAATATAATATGCAATCGCTAAGACTGCCCTGATCACCGCGGTCACGGTTGGGAAATCCGTACTCTCAAGTAATTAAGCTACGTTTATGCTCTGCGTGATGAGAACATCACTGATTTCGCCAAAACTATACAATCAGGACAAGATTGAGTCATTACTCTTATCTTCAGATCCTGTCTCTCCTACTGGGGACTGACAGTTAGCTTGAACTTCTTCTATGATACTGCGACACCAGTTGCTTCAAGGCATAATCGGTCCTTCAACTAAAAACTGAGGAGACTTCACCTTACAGCTGTAATTACCGTTCCACAAGAAAGTCACTTTGAAAACCACGACAACCTGTCTTTCTTTTTTGCCTCAGCATGTATGATCTCTAGAGCCCGCGAGATACAATCGCTTTTTGCAGTCCTGTCATGAGACGTCATTAATTGCCACATCTCTAGGTACGTAGAGATGGCTTTCGAAACCATTCGTACAATCCAATGTCCTGCACAAAATCCATTTTAGCTTTGTAACAGCGCCTTACTTCTTGTTGGATGTGGGTCCATGACTAGCCGAGCTTCACCAGGAGAGAGTTGTATGACCTAATTCTATTGTAGCCTTCTAGCCATGTCATATTATATATATGATCAAACCTCGAACTCAATTCCAAAAAAGCCAGTGCTTCACGTCGACAAATCCTCAATCTTCACTTGCAGGTTCAGCAGAAACTTCGACATGCTCCATCGCAAGACGCAACAGCATCACTTCCACATTGTTTATCTTCAATACCTCCGTGTATTGGCTACTGATTCCAACAGTCGCGCATCGTACAAAATTATAGATCCTATAAGGTCTTTTCACGACTTTACAAAGCCAGGAACGTTGATGTCAGCAAACAAACTCCATCTTTTTCAGAAATAAGATGGACCTCCCCGAGGAAAATTGAACCCGCTTATTTCCATCCTGCGTGTCATGGGTGCTTTGACTATGCATATACGTTGACAGTATCAAGCAGCTACCTTTCATTGTTTTCACGAGATGCAATCATAAAGTAACTGGTATGTCTCATTATAATTGAAAATAATACTAACCAAGAAAGTCAGCCGACGCTAGCACCAAAGCACTGAAGCCTCAAGGCACTAAACGGCCGGCTGCCAACTTTATAAATTAAAAGCATTTACGGTGAACAATTGATGGCCCAGACTCATCGTACTCGGCCTTTGAGATCCACATTTGTTGAAATGTAGCTAGTGAAGCCAGAATCGAGCCTCCAATCCATACCGAATACTTGCGCTCGGGCGGTGTAATAATCTTTACTTTCATCGCTGTTGGAGCTAATTTGGACATTTCTTGAGTCATACGGTCACCAATACCAGGAAACATAGTGGATCCGCCAGACATCACCACATTGTTGTACAAGTCTCGACGAATGTCAACGTCGCACTTCATAATTGTTTGAAAAGCGCACTCGTGAACACCCAAACACTCGCGTCCAATCATTGATGGGTTAAACAGCACCTCTGGTGTACGGAAGCGCTCGTTTCCAATCACAATAACGTTGCCATCAGGGAGTTCGTACGTCTTATCCAGCGCTGACGATCGAGCCGCTTTTTGCATCTCGTCATCAAAATTGATAGCTACATACGTCAATTTTTCTTTGATATCTCGCACAATTTCTCGTTCAGCCGTGGTCGTGAATGAATATCCCCGTTCAGTCAATATTTTCATCATAAAATCGGTCAAATCTCGCCCAGCTAGATCCAATCGAACAATAGCATGAGGAAGCGCATATCCCTCGTAAATTGGCACTGTATGCGAAACTCCATCTCCCGAATCAAGGACACAACCTGTGGTACGCCCAGAAGCATAAAGCGACAACACTGCTTGAATATTGACGTACATTGCTGGAACGTTAAATGTTTCGAATATGATTTGCGTCATGCGTTCTCGATTTGCTTTGGGATTCAATGGCGCTTCCGTAAGGAGGGTTGGATGTTCTTCTGGAGCGACACGAAGTTCATTATAAAACGTATGACTCCATATTTTTTCCATATCGTCCCAATTTGTTACAATCCCATGCTCAATTGGGTATCGTAGCGTCAAGACGCCACGTTTCGCTTGCGCTTCATCGCCAATATACGCTTCTTTTTGATTCATTCCAACCATTATTCCTAAATGCTTGGGTATTCCTACAATTGAAGGAAATACGGCGCGTGGAGAATCATCTCCCGCAAATCCTGCTTTGCACATACCCGACCCATTATCAATAATTACAGCTTGCACTTCTTCCTCCATGTACTACTTTAATTATTAAATGAAGCAAGTTATCACGACAGCATAACCTAACTGTCGGATCTAATTGCCTTTGTGTACATACACGACATTAGCGAACACATAATTTTGTCATGCTTGGAAACAGATCGATGGGTTTTCGGAGACTCACTGCAGCGCAGAAGGCGCTACTGACACTCCACAAGATCCAAGCACGAAGTTTATTTCTTGTCGTGAATGGGTTACTCATACTACTCGTCATTTATACATCCAACCAATTTCCTCGCAAGTTTGTGCGTGTGCAGGGCGAGTACGTAATAGTTGATAGTTACAATTCCTAAATAATTTCTAACAGTATCTATCTCGTATCTTATCTAGCTGTGACAGCAATTGGTTGCATGTTGATGCTATCGAAGGATCGGAAGCTATCTGTTGCAATAATGAAATAGGAGGTTATGAGGATGCGCCATGCTACACGGGCATGGATCTCATGCCAATAGTCAGCTCTCTTCAAGTAAGTCTTACGTCGCAAATCAACAAATGTAGTTGTAGAATACTTACAAGTCATGTTTTGAAAAGGGAGCGTGGACGATCCCCTTGACGGCTCTAGTTTTAAATTACGGCTCTATGATGCTTGGACCGAACGTGAGTATGCCTCGTGTCCGTATTTACGTACGCCGAGGCCTGCTTTATGTAGCAGTGATGGCTTTCCGCACAGTGGTACTCTATATTGGACTTGGATTGATTGAAGAGCGGATGCTTCATCTTACCGGACGCTCGAGCTCCTGCTGGTATGCTGACTTGCGTCATGGCAAGCGCTGCCCAGCGAACTTTGATCACTCGGACCATATTGTGCTGCTGGTAAGTCACTACATGGCAATTCCATTGTTTGAATGGTTTGCTGTAAATGTCGAAAGTGCTGGACCAAGCTTAAAGCGAACACTACTGCGCGCGTGGCTGATTATTCTAGGCGGAATGGCAACGTATTTGCTCGTTTTTACAGCGTCGTACTTTCACACGACAGCCGAGAATCTTTTGGGTCTGATCATTGCACAGGGTGGTGTCATGGTACCACTAGCGCTACTATCTCAGGACTATTTTTCTACGTACAAGTGGTTGCGTCTCAGCAACTTTGTACTGCCACCCGAGGACTATAAGAAAGACTACTGATGAATACAGGATTTTGTTCATAGATACTTGAAAACAATTAAGTTCGATAAACATGGAATTGCATTACGGTTTAAATTGCGTCGAAATTAATCAAGCTCGTGACGACTTACATACATACAATTACCCCAGATACAACGCAAACGACAATGGCTAGCCATAGACGCTTCCTTTGAAGTTGCGAGATAGCACTGCTTTTGGATGAATTCGAGTCCTTGTAGCGATTCAATTTCTTCCTCTTCTTGCCTCCATTTTTTTGAATCTCTAAATCATCTTTACTCGCAACACACTTGTACGTTTCATCCTTTTCATCCAGTGCACAGATCGAATCGTTTGCTAGTACATGACCCTTCATTGAACATGGCTGTGCCCCAGTAATAGGACAAGCACCATTTTCGGCCAAATCAATGTTGCCACACTTGCTACTTAGCGAGGCTTTTGGAGCTAGGCAGTAATCCGACGCCCCCATTAATGAGACTCGGCGAACCATACGACAATCACATTCATATTCCATACTTGAGCTACTTGAGCCACTCCAACTGTCACTCTCATTCATTTCACTTGCAGAGTTTTCGGTCTCACCATCTTCACTATTACTTCCACTACTGCTAGTGTCGTCCAAGATATGAGTCTTTTTTGAGCTTTGTAGCGATCCGGAGGAATCTATATTCAGGTTAGCATTCGAATTCGATACGTCGGACCTTGTACCCATCACTGACATTGTCTGAGGAATTTCAAAACGCCCTGGTCCAGCAGCAAATTGACTTGTAACTTCTACAAACAATAGTGCAGCAAGCAACAGTAAACTACAACACGACATGGTCTTTCAGCTTTCGATCAGCTTTCGTAATGGCAATTTCACAATCAAAAGTCTCAGTGTCACGACGCATAACTTGACTCGATTGACCCGAGATGGCGACGTAAATTTCCCATCAAAATTCAAGTCACACTTGTTGTGATTGAAATGCGATGGGGGTTACAGTTTTAATACAATGTCGCGCGATGGTTACTTGTACGCTTGTGCACAATGCCGGTCCAAGTGGTTACGCTTTTACTCATGTTACAAAGTCGTGCTTTTTCAAAGTCTATACATTTTTTAAGCTATTGAAAAAACTCTCCAGCTGTTCTCTTTTTCCTTCGTTTCCCGACCCCCCGAGAAGCCATGGCAAATCCTCTCTTGCGTCTAGCAATTCAGAGACTCAGTCGACATATTTAAACCTTAAAATGGTAACGTTACATGCTGTTTTTAATGGCTACACCTAAGTCTTCATGACCTCATTATCTCTCTTTTAATCTAGCACGACGAGCGCGGCAAGATGGAGGCACTGCTGCATCAGATCGTCCTCGAAGAGCAACAGAAAATGATTCAGTTGGGTTTCGTTGAAACGTATATTCCTTCAGTCGACAGTGCTGCACGTTGTAGCTTTTTTATGAGCGCAAATTGGCACATTTGTCGTCGTCTTTTGCTTGTGATTGTCAGTGGTAATGGCATTCAACCGGGTATTTGGAGCCGATCGCTTGTGCTTGAAGCGAGTGCGAATCCAAATCAGTACCGCTCTGGTTCAATGCTACCATATCTTCACACTGCTTTGTCAAAAGGATATGGGATTGTTGTGATGAATCCAAGCACGAATATGGTTAGTGTTGGTGCAGATAAGGTCCCTATACCGTATTCAAGTACACCAGAGATGCACGTTCGATATGTATGGGAGACATACGGTGTTCGTGCTTCGTGCTCACAGGTCTACATCGCAGCGTACGGACGTGGTGGATCATTGACCAAGCACTTGGTCTGTACCCAACCGCTTTTACGTAATAAGTTAGCGGCAATTGCATTTATTGAGTCAAGCCACCGTATTGAATCTGATGATACACAAGAAGTACGTGGATTACTTGGTACTCGAGCAATTAATTGGCAACGATCAAAGGAAAGTCCAGGGACCCAATTGCAAGATTGTACTCAACTTGGATGTCTTAGTCTTTCAGCAGGTGAACCTACATCACCTGCAGAGCAAAGATCATCTAATACAGCCTGGACAATTGCTGCTAGTATGAATACAGTGTTTGCGTTTTTTGATAGTGCACGAGGTTCTATGCCGGACGAAGCAGGCGAGGATGAATTAATGGATGAAATGAGTCGTCTATCTCAGTATGCTTATGCTGGTGCAGCGGCAATGTCTGTACCTCAACAACAAGAACACTTGGAGGATGCTAAATTTCAAGTGGACGAAGAAAACGATGGCAATCATTTGGGAAGTCGCTCAAATAGCGCACGAAGCTCAAGACGTAGCATGGTCATTTCGACATCCATGAGCGTGAATGACTTTGATTTACTATCTGTGGTCGGTAAAGGCGCTTATGGAAAAGTATTTCTAGCCAAGAAGAAACACGAAAAAAACGCGGGTCGTGTCTATGCTATGAAAGTTTTACGAAAACAAGACGTGTTTAAGAAAAAACAAGTGGAACATACCAAGTCAGAGCAACGTATTCTCAAGCATGTGGAGCATCCATTTGTCGTGAGACTACGGTACGCGTTTCAGAATCACCAGAAACTCTACCTTGTGATGGATTATTACTCGGGTGGGTCGTTGTTTGTGCACTTGCGCAAGGAAAAGCGCTTTAGTGAGCAACGTGCGTGCTTTTACGCTGCTGAATTAGTCTTGTCGTTGGCGCATTTACATAGTCTGCACATTATGTATCGTGATTTGAAACTTGAGAATATTCTCATGGATAGTGAAGGACACGTTGCGATTACGGACTTTGGCTTATCGAAAGAAGATGACGAAGGCTCGACGTTTGTTGGAACGCCCGAGTATTTAGCTCCAGAATTACTGTGTAGCCAACGTACAGCTTCATCATATGGCAATTCTGTGGATTGGTGGAGTTATGGAGTATTGGTGTATGAGATGATTCAAGGACATACGCCCTTTTGGGACAAAAATCGCCGACAGATGTTTCAAAATATCCTTAGTAAAGAACCAACATATTCTGCCGATCTCTTTTCACCTACTGCCACCGATTTTCTTAAACGATTGTTGGTTAAAAATCCACGACAGCGTCTGGGTTGTGGCACTGATGGTGCCAAGGAGATTATGGGACACCCATGGTTTGACGGTATTGATTGGGACGCTCTTTTAAATCGTCGGATTGAGCCACCGTTTCGACCAGTGACAAAAGATCTACACAGTAGTCGAACACGCACGAGCAGCGCCACATTGAATGCGAATTTACACTATGTGCCAAACATGTTTAAACAACAAGAAGTCGCTGACTCGCCAGTTATTAGTGGATTGGGGTCGTCAACTGGATCTGGCATAATGGCGATGCACTTTGACGACTTTAGCTACATGGGTAGCGACATAATTGGTTCACGTCGTACGTCAGTCTTTCGCGACAGTGATATCAAAATGGAATTGGGCGACTAGATGCCGCATTTGCTTGTGACTGCTTCTGTGGCAGTACGTACTATCAGATAAGCCAGAAGCGGAGATTCTACGTGTTGATATGCACAATATACTTCTTGTTAGAGCAAAGTGGGTTGTCAGTAGTAAAATTTAGTGGCTACTCTTAATCATTTACCAAAAAGTGCGATGACTGTTCTTATATTCTGCTTTACGAAAGCGATTCGCGTTTACTGCACGACTTCTAGTCCCATGGACTTAGCTGATCCAATAAGCGTTTTGCAGATAGATTGAAGATCAATATAGTCTACCATTTCATCCTCTTGCTTGACTTTAGCAATCTCGTAAATCTGACGAAGACTTACAGTACCAACTACTTTCTGACCTGGCGTGGATGATCCTGAAGTGATACCCGCTGCTTTCTTTAAAAACCATGAAGCTGGTGGCGTCTTAGTAGTAAACGAGAACGTACGGTCTGTAAAGGCAGTGAGCACGACGGGAACAGGAATATTTTCAGTCAATTTGGATGTGCGGTCATTAAATGCCTTGCAAAACTCCATCATGTTAACACCAAGTGGACCAAGTGCCTGACCAATGGCCGGTGATGGACTAGCCTTGCCCGCCAGTACACGAAGACGAACGATTCCTTTAACCGGGGCAGACATATCACGAGATGTATCACCGATGATTCGACTGGCTATCGCAAAGTAAAGAATTGATACAGTCTATCTCAACTCTCGATGTCATTTTAGTGTAACAAAACGTATTTTTATATTAATTATTTTGAATATTTCATCACACATGGCTCCACATTTATTTTTAACGCATGAAAATAGTATGTTGCCTAATTGATATGCAGCCTGGTGCTTTGTAAGCATCCGTCTAGGGATTATGTTGTGCAGATACATGCTTCCTGAGGAATGTATAAGCGCCTAAACGCAAAAATACAACACAAAAAATGCATGAGTTGGTCTGTACACTCCATTTTAGTCTGATACTAATTAAAATTTTCGGATGCTTCGCGTAAACCTTAACAATTAACATGCCGCTTTTTCGAAATATTTTTAACCATGAGTGTAATCTTTTCATACGCCGTGTCAAAAGCAGTCGACCTCGGGACCAAAGCTAAACAAATGTGGCAACAAACAAACAAAAAGCTTAAAAATATATGCTATCTCAGCATCTAAATTACGAAGGCGATAAGTTCTTAATCTTGGTAATAAACAATTCCGCTGTCGACTTTTTTTATATCTATTATATCCTTATGATTACTTAGCTGAGATTATTTTCTTGCTCTACTCGCGTCTTATTGTCAAGTGTGTTTCGACTACTTTAAATGCTTAAACTTTTGACAAAACGATCATTTCGCAAATTTATAGTCGAATATCGTTACATAGAGCCACTCACAGCTTATGTGAGTTGCTCTCTTTACGATGTTCATGGTGTGTGCAATTATCACCACCCAACACAGGCGTCGAAATGAACGTAAATGTATCAAACATTTCAAGATTAATACTAAACCGTTCTGCTGCACTCAAGTGAGCATCGTTCGTACATGGTACATTCGAATCCGAATCGACAATTTTTGAATCCGAACACGAACTGGAGAGGGAGTGACGCCAGTCTATCAGAATGGGCTCTAAATTTTCCAAGATTGAGGGTCGTAAACTCTGGTTCTCATGCAAATTTAATCGGAGATTTTGGTGTCTGTCATGTCCTGCTCCTATCGCATCATGCTCACTAATTTCATCACTAGATAGCGAAGATTCACATGAATTTTCTTGGGTCTCACTTTCACATTGCTTCATATTCGAAAATTTCACGTGCTTTCTTAGCGAATCCTCTTTTTCGGAACTCTTGAGTGCATTATCAATACGTTTACTTAAGACACAATGACGCGTATTTGTGGGACCACTTGATGAGGCAGAGAGTTGGGAAGAGGATTCTCGATTCGAATTTGCACAATTTTCTTGAGGATCTTGGACAAACAAAGCATCAATGTCGCGTCCATGCTTTTCTGGACCCATCAAAAGAATGAGCGGTAAAAGCACGAGAACCAGTGCACCATAGACTGCAAGTGTCCAGCGCTTTTGTTGCCACGTCCAATGTGTATCATCTAAATACCGTCGAAAAACGAGATACACGCCTAAGAATGTACCAAAATGGCACCATGCAGCAGCCGTCGAGATGCCAAGTGCTCGGGTCACGAGCGGAAATTGCTCGCTAGTCAAAACAATCAACGCACCAATTGAGCCACCAATGGACACAATCATAACACCAAATGCCAAAATAAATTCAGTCCATTTGCTATCTTCATGTAGAATCCAAGCAGATATTACCATGATTATACCACTACAAAATAAGAAGAGTCCTAACGTCACACGACGACCGAGCCGTTCGATTATTGCAGTATTCAAAAGAATACCCGGAAATAATAAAAAAGCCCACAAAAGTTGGTCAAAAAGAGTTAGGTCTGGGTCACTGTTTTTGACTTGTTGAAAAGTTTTTGCCATTGCTAATGTTGTCAAGATTGCACCACTGCAACATGTGCTTTCAGCAAACCAAAAGAACCAAATCATAGTCGTCCGTCGAGCCATAGAATGAGAGAAAAGCACTACTAGTCGATGACTGAGTGCGCTTCGAAATGATGTGTTTGTGACAAACGCAAAGTTGTATAATGGAATCCCACGATTGTCTAATCGGTGCGTACACTCGTAACTCTGACTCTGATTTTGTAACCGAGAAGTCGAGCTACGTTGACTTTGAGTGCAAGCTTTAGTCACTTCCATCCCTGGTACAGGCTTTGAGCTCGAGCTTCGAATGCCGTCGTCATCCCCGTCATGCCTTTGCATGTCCATTTCTATGTTTGAATTCGAGTCAAAACTTTCTACATACCATTCATAATTACTTTGAGGCTGTTGTGACGGTGGTTCATAGAGACTTGTAGGTACAGTCACGCGCACTGAACGTGTAATGCCATGTACCATTTCAATCTTATTTAAAACAGAAAACGCTTCGTCAGATCGACCGACACTTGCTAAAAATTTTGGTGATTCATCCACAGTCATATAAAATATGATTAGTATGACTAGTGCAATGGCACTCAAAACAAAGTGCATTAATCTCCATCCAAGTTCCTTCTCTGTATTCATTAATTGACCATATCCAACGCCAAGAAAGATACCTAATCCAGCAAAAGAAACAGAAAGGATAATAACTATCCCACGTGTCCTTGTTGGTGAGAATTCAAGCGCTAGAATGGCCAAAAGAGGCATTTGACCTCCAATTCCCACACCTGCTAACAATCGGAGAGTCACGAGAGATGCGTAATTCCATGCTCCTGCTGTCAGCGCATTAATAATAATCCAAAAACATTGTAAACTTAAGAGAACTGGTCTGCGTCCAAAGTAGTCGGCACTAATTCCAGATACTAAACAGCCTAGCCCTCCACCAAAAAACGATACTCCAAATAGTAATATTGCTTCATTCGGACTGGTTATGGCAATGTCTTCCTGAGCTGCTGGACGTGCATAGAGAAATGTGATAGATTCAACCATGGCAAGTAACCATCCTGTACCCAAAAGTACCACCAGACGAAAGTAAAATGTTGTAAGCCCTGCGTACCACAAAAGCGAGCCACAGACTGTTACTCGTCGTCGACTAGTCTGTACGACTGGTGGCTGAAATGGAGACACAACGGGTAATGAGCTTAAGAGATACTGGGAATGACCGTCGTAAGTAAGCGCGTCGAGCCGCTGTCGCACATGCACAAAGACATGAGTAGCTTCCGCCATGGTGGCCTTGGGAGGTGTGACATTCGAGTTATCTTTTTTTTGGGTACTGTCCGGTTTTTGTTGAACTGCAAATGGTAGCGAAATGATGGGCGGCGCAGTTTTATGAACTATAAGTACAAATGAGCGATGTTGTCAATATGTGAATTGTGATAACCAAGAAGGTTGGATCTAGAATAGATGTGTTTTGTATACAAAATAAATAAAGTAGCAATAGTTAAGAGAATCATATTGAGTACAGAAAACAAAATAAGATTAATTGAGCTGCGTATTTATCTCAGCACGATTTTTTTTCCTGACTAAGATTATACATAACAAACTGCTATTTTTCTAGCTTATTAATCTTGTGAATTCAGCGTATCCGTTGGTTTGGTTGTTGTTTTATGTGAACCCACGAATTTAGGCTGTAGTTTGTGAGTGAGATTTATTAAGCGAGTTACTGTTAGTTTTAATTATGGTGTGCTGAATTGTTATGCAGTTTGTCTAGCTGACTAACTGATGCAGGTGCACAAGTCGGGTTTCCGGTGGTATAGGAAAACTTGCTCTTGAGAGACATCAAACCAATGACCGCTGGATCATCGGGTCGGCTACACCAGAATGCATTCTTATATATTTAGATTAGCCTAGTGGTTAACTGATAATTCATGATTGTGGGCTTAAATCCCTCAAAAAGTAAAATTAAATTACACCATGTATGGTGCTCACATCCCTCAAAGTTTCATTACGCCGTGTTTGGGGTTCAAATCCCTCGAAGGATAGCGTTTAATTACACCGTGTTTGGTTTCCTACGTACGTACCTTCCCGCGCCCTTTGTAATGGCATAAGGACCAGATCGTATATTATCACGGCAGAGTAATTTGATATAGATCTGGCAACGGTAGAAAGAGAAAAACAACGTAATATTATTTCACCTCGCGTTTTAGGTTAACAACCGCAGCCAAGCCTCCTTCACTACTACAACGTTCGTACCCAGATGGCAGTTAAGTGCACTGGAGTCTTCCAAAGAAGTGATGAAAACTATCACTGGGAGTTCAATGTGAGGATGACTACAGCGAGAAATGGTCTTCTGGAGCATGTCACGACCGTCAAGGATGAGAATGGTATCATATAGACGCGACTTGTAAGCGACCCAAGGCATTTTGTATCATTACGCAACGCTTTGAGCTTAGACATCAGAGCAGGATACGGTCGGCCACGATCTGTAATAAACGCTACGCAACTTTTACAATCGCTTGACACTGCACAATACTTCAAGATGGAAAAGGAACTACCATGTCGAAACATTAAGCCTCTTTTGACGAACTAATTGTTGGACTTTAGACAATGGGAGAGCCAGTTGACCAGTCGCACCGGTCTGACTTAGATATAATTTGATTTCATCGATTATGGAAAAATGCGAAGATATCGCGTGTTTTAAGTCAAAGAATAGATTCTCAGGGAATCAGAGAATCTGCACAGAAAGGAACTTACGGAGAAACCGTTTCGCAACAATGAAAAATTTGAATATCAAATATGAAAAAGGCAACGATTGATAAAGTGGCACTCCAACGGCGGATTCGATGGCAAGTATTATAATTGTGACCAATTTGGTATGACGCAGAATTGCCCAGCCGAAAAAGATGTCTGCAATGACGACGCAATATCCACAGTGGACAAAGGAAGATTCGCATGGTGGCTTATCAACAGTGGCCTTATATTTCACATGACCTTGCACGGGGTGAATTTGTCAGAATACAAAAACCTTGAGACAAGCATCGAAGTAGCAAGCGCGGATGTTCGACAAAAATGGAACCGACACAATGAAATTGACGGTTTTGGGCGGGAAGAACATTTACATGATTGACGTTTTAAATAGTTTAGGACTGTACAGAAAATTTATGTCTGTTGATAAGCTTGCAGAAGGCTGCATGATGATGGAATTGTCCGAATCTCAGTGGATCGATAACCAGTTCGGGATGAACCTATGCTAATTGTCAAAGAATCAGTCAGAGACGTCGAAATAAACGATGATCGTTCACACAGTGTCACCTTACAGCAACTGATGCCCGCCGATCATTTTGATGTAAACAGGTTGGAGCTTGCAGAGTATTGACCATCTATTTATACGCGTCAAGAAGAACGATTGGTGTTTCTGTTTTTGAAGTGGAGCATACGAAACGAAGACAAGAGCCGATGGTTATGCTAAAGAACGGCTCAAATGATGGTTAGAATACAGAAGGAAGTGGTGGGCCACGTCAGCCGAAACATGCTAAGACTGGCGAGGACAAAGTCTTTTCCGATGCTGTTCGTGTGTACATGTCGCAGAGTGGTTATGATGCGGGCTTGCTGACTACATATGCTCAAGTAGTAGCAAGCGACGATGCGGTGATGTGGCGCGAAGTTATGGAGATGATCTTCGCCCGCATGAGCGAGCCGAACATGGGTATAATAATCAAGAGATATGAATAACCTACGATAGGATCGCGATGGGTCTTTGTCATGAAGCGTGATCAAATTGGCACTGCTGCACGGCTTGTCGCGGCGGGTTATTAACCGAAGAATGTATCCAGTTTTGTCGACACATTAGCCTGTTGTCAGCACAAATTCAATTCGAATGATACTTGCGGTTTGCGAAGAATGCGACTGTCAAATGGAATAACCGGAAAATGATAGTGTAATTTAACAGTGTGCTGACAGGCAACGTTTATATGGACGGTATGCTGGGTGTCGAAAGAGCCCAAGGATGCATGTGTCATTTGAAAAGGCTATCTACGGATAGAAGCTGCCTAGAACAAGACAACACACCGTGTCTTTTGAGAAAGATGGCTCCAATGCCTGCGGGGCGACCAATACGAGCATGTCAAGCGACATTTGGAAGATTTTATCTACGTTGAATTATAAGTGGGTGGTGTTATTGTCGTAGTGAAATACAAACAGGGATATTTGTGAAGTCGAGGAATTGCTTAGATTATCACTCAATATGTAGGATCCGGGTGAGGTGAAATTTGTTTTGGCATGAAGAGTGATCATGTAACGGGATAATACATAGCCTGGTATAAAAGGGTGGGTCACACAAGATAGTGTGACCATGGCTACATCTTGGGAAGAAGCCACTACGTGGCGGAACTTCCAGTAGTTGTGCACTCAAATTAGGTTTTGCTATTCCTATAGATTAAGAAATAGGTTGCTCTGCCGTAGATAAAACAAGAAATACAATTTTTTTATTGAACGGAAGAGTGTTTTTGCCTTGGGTTAAGAATGTGGGTACTCTTGCGCTAAACACATACTGGTTCTAGTACAGAACGTAAGGTCAAACGAGAAAAATACAATTCACATATTGAACGGAAGAGTGAATTTGCCTTGGTTAAGGATGTGGGTACTCTTGGAGTTAACGGTTTGCGATCCGCTACACTCATATTACTTAAAGGATAGAACGTAAGGTCGGAGAGTTTAGCTTAGCTTTCGTTAAGCAAAGAGCTACGACAGCCCCACTGCATTTGGTAACACTCATAGTCAATTTACACCTGAGTCGTTCCAACTGATTCCATGTGAGGATAGAGCATTTCTCCTGTTTATCCCAGGGCATACAGGACGGCCTTAAAAAGCTGATGTCCCTGCTTGGCCCTGGAAGCGTGCAACACCTTACTTCGCAAGGACCTATATCAATAAGCGTGCACCTATAGGCGTTTTCGAGCTGTGAATTTGCTCTGTTGGAGCACCCAGAGCAGAAGATTTCGGCGTTGACTGCGTCAATGACATCACCGTGGACGACAGATGACGCTTCCGACCCATTCCGCTCATGGTGAGCATTAAGACCTTTGAGGGTATGAGTGGAGAGAATCTCC
>NW_020187390.1:1308103-1309088 GCF_900000015.1 Plasmopara halstedii | reverse complement strand
GGGCAGAGCCCAACTTCGTCTCCCGCACTCGGTGCAACGTCGGACAGTGCGTCCGCAGGACCGAGGGATGTATACTCTAGGCTCTGTGAGCACAAGCGTATCGCTCCGCGCACGTGATCAATGACGAGTGACTTCGTTGAGGATGTGGGGTTGGTCGACTACGAGTCTGACACCCATTTTCCCGCGTGGGATGGCGAGGAAGGCGAGCTGCACCAGCAGCGTGATACGAGCCCTGCTCGCGCGTTGCGGACCCCATGTCCGTTCCCTGACTTCTCGTTAACTGAAAGATGTGGTGTACTCACCAATGACCTCGACGGGGAACAGAGGCGGCAGCTTGAAGCTGCCCATAAGGCGGCTCTAAAGCGCGCCCATCCACGGTCGGTTACATACCCTTGTGTGGAATATGGCTTCCGCCCAGCGTATTCCGCTGTGGAAGCGAAGGACGCGGTAATTAGCGTCCACATCATCGGGCCCCCGGCCGAAACGGATGATGAACTTGCCACACGGAAAGCTCTTCGGCTCGTTTCTTGGTCCCACAAGAAATTCCGTTAGGCGTTTATCGCACTCGTCTGAGTGCTCAACGAGCTGATTTTCGTGTACCCGCAACGCGGGCAATACCTGTATTGCTCGCCCCTGGCAAAAGCACTACAGATGACGAAGCGCTCTTTGAGCGATGGGTGCAACGGCACCGAAAACTATCCTCACAATATAACCTACAGTTGAGCCACGAGGAAGTGGACGTGCGTGTGGAGCGACACCTGCGATTCGAGTTTGCCAAACTCAAGGCACGCCGTCGACTTCCTTCGGATTGTCGCCCTGCGACGTAGAGTTAACTCCTGATGCTCCCGCGGGCTCTGCGTCATCGACCACAAGAGCTCATAACCACTGCTTGAGCTCAGTTCATGGCCCTTCTACTTCCCTGGCTATTGCCGGGAAGCGCGGGGGGCCTGATCTTTCCGATCAAAAGCGTCCACGGCATCTGGGC
>NW_020187390.1:1307301-1308093 GCF_900000015.1 Plasmopara halstedii | reverse complement strand
GAGGCATTGGGAATCAATGTCAAGTCAGCTTTGGAACAATTGGCCAACACAAGCATTGAATTGGATCGTAATGACCTGCCAAACGAACCAGAAGTTGGTGATCTGATTGATGAAGAAGTGAATGTGGAACTCAAGCGGATGTGTGACGAAATTACGGTTCTGACCAGTGACGAGACTCAACGCGATTTCAGCGTGAAACTTTTCGATATCCTCAATACATACAAGCGGTTATGGAGGGCTAAAGTTGGTCCAGACGAACCAGCACTTGTGGAATCACTACGAGTGACGCTAGTGGAAGATCTGCAGCCGATACGATGCAAACCACATCGCTATCCACCAGCTCAAATGGCGTTCCTCGATGAGCATGTGAAATTGTTGCTGAAGTACGGGTTCGTGAAGCGAAACAACCACAGTCGTTGGGCATCAAACGCAGTTCCTGTCCGAAAGCATGACAACAAGGATCAGTTTCGCATTACGAACAACTATATCGGAGTCAACAAGCTCACTGTTCCGATAGCGGGGACGATGCCGCATTTCTCTACTGTTCTTCAATTCGTAGCCGGCGCAAAGTATACCGCCAAGTTTGATATGTTCAACGGTTTCTGGCAGATGGAGTTGGCCCCTGAGTGTCAGCAATTCTCCAGTTTTATGACTCACGATGAAGTCTACACGCCACTTAGAGTGCCACAGGAAGCACCCGATTTGACGCTCCATTTCCGGAATCAAATGCAAACCATCTACAAACCGCTGCTTTTCAGAGGCGCTTTGGTATGGATTGATGACGTGGTCGTA
>NW_020187390.1:1307042-1307291 GCF_900000015.1 Plasmopara halstedii | reverse complement strand
GCAGCGAGGAGGAAGCAATAATTCAAGCGACAACGGTGGTACGGACAGTGAGAATGTATCAGTAAGGAGATAGAAAGGCTTAGAAGGAGGCTCTGTCACTCCTATCATTGATGTACGTCGAGGCGTTCTTTTTCGTTTAGGGGGCGGTGGTCATCCTCCTGCAACCAACCCATCCCGCTCCCGTTCCACCACCGGTTTCTCATCACAGTCATCGTCGCCGGCAACAGATGGTCTCTCTACTACGTCCTT
>NW_020187390.1:1305032-1305246 GCF_900000015.1 Plasmopara halstedii | reverse complement strand
ATCCGACGACGGCCTTCCTCGTCCTCGTCCGTCGAGATTTATGATGTGGTGATCAACTAATTGATTGATGATTCACGATGGTTTGTGGCTTACTCCTCCTACTGCACTGTACTACACTGCTAGTGGGTGCCTGCTTCTTCCCACCTGCAGCTTGTTGTCCCGTGTTGGTGCTTGGTAGTGAGTTATGGGTTGGGGGTGAAGGAGTAAGCAATAA
>NW_020187390.1:1304200-1304539 GCF_900000015.1 Plasmopara halstedii | reverse complement strand
ACGTATTGCACTGTGTCAACACAAGGAGAAGAATCCGAAGCTGACACACAAGGAGCTTCCCAAGTGGTTAGAAGAAAACCATCAGATTACTGTCAGTGGAGGTACAATTACCAACACACTCAAGCGTTCTGTTGAGCTCCTCAGTCAATTTGAAGATGCAAACCTGGACGCCAAGCGCCAGAGGACAGTCAGGTATCCGAACATGGAATCGGCCCTTTTTGAGTGGTTCACGACATATCAAGTCCAGGTCAATATGTCTGGAGAACTTTTCAAAGAGACTGGAGCCCATTTTCTTGACCACCTCTACCCCGGACATCAGCCATTCCAGTTCTCAAATGA
>NW_020187390.1:1304074-1304190 GCF_900000015.1 Plasmopara halstedii | reverse complement strand
AGGATGGCATCTTTAAGCTCAGTCAGCGTCATGTACTGCTTGCCACCACTGTAAACGTATCGCGAAAGGTAGCGCCAGACGTTTTCTATCGGATTTAGGTCCGGGGATAGGGCCGA
>NW_020187390.1:1303815-1304064 GCF_900000015.1 Plasmopara halstedii | reverse complement strand
CCGGAGAATCCAGTACAGGTGGAAATACACGGCCAATCCAGCCCGATAGCAGCTCAGATTCCACCCAAGCTTTGGGCTGATTAGCCACCCACGCAGAGTTAGAGTGAATATAGCGCGATTTTCTTTCTTCTCCTTCCAAATCACGAGCGGTGGAAGCTTCCGGCAACTTGCAGTCACAGCTAACACTACCGTGATCCGCATGGACGCAAACCCTGTCGAACGGGGTACAACATGGCGTGCTCCGGTGAG
>NW_020187390.1:1269098-1303805 GCF_900000015.1 Plasmopara halstedii | reverse complement strand
AAATATTCTTAGTTCATTGGATTCCTTGCCAGATTGGACTTACCAAGCTTCGCGCTATAACGCTGCCAGTCGCGCCTGGATTTTTGATGTTTATACAGTATCGGAACTTAGCGTGGCTCGCATTTGCTCAATACCCCGCTGAGTTCCCGTTGCCAGCGTTGCCCCTTTCCCGGTTAGGCGGTTTTAAGCAGTCCCCCTCAGTCAATGTGGGTTAGAGATCTAAAAATGGGCAGACACGTTCTGCCAGTCTATTACAATCTGCTATAAAGGCTACATCATAATCGGCTCCAAAACCTACCCGGTACTCAGTCGATGTGCCACTATGATTGCGAGGCCCTGGAAAAGGCCTCTTGTCTTTTAACGTACTGTGACGTTGCCATGCAAGCCTGGGCAGACTGGATTACCGACTTTCAAGCCTTTTTTTGGTGCACTTGAATGGGATTCAGTCTTATCTCTAAGCTGAAGCCTGAACGGGCGACCAAGGCCCGCTATGGCTATACCCGCTTCGTGTGTTTTCACAAAGTAAGCAGTGATATTCGGCTGTCTATGGCAACATTGGAATGATATCCGCTTTCATGACTTTCAAGCCAATGTTATGGACGTTCAAGCTCGAGTCGAGGCCGTCGTAGTGCTCCACATTGAGCACTACTATCAAGATCTTCTATTAAATTTCTCAGCCATTCAGGACTTAAACGACGCAGTATGCAAGACCTGTTGGCAAGCCTCCGCCTTTCTGAAGCGCTGCCACTGTGTCCCTAGGCAAGAATCATTAACGGCTTTCTACTGTGTGACGACAAATTTGGCGTTAACACTGGCTGCAGTGCTGTGGTCACACTCAAAGTTTCCCATGCCCATTTTCCACGTGTCGAGAATTGGGTAGTTTCATACCGAAAGGAAAAATGGAAAACAAGAGTATATCGCTTTGTTTTTCTAAAAGGGATAAACCTTTTTGGTTCTGGCCGTTTTTCTATTCGAATTTAGTCCTTTTGGACTTCATTGTTTAGGGAACATCTGGTTTTGGTTATATTTGGTGTTACCTCTTGCTGTACAAGTTCGTCGAACCCTGTTTATTAATCCGCCCGCTTGGGGCCACGGGCGGATTCGATCTACATCACTATTTGCTCAGCCTTTTCATTTGAAAGACTTCTTAGGTTAGCTTTCCGTGCGTCATACGTCACCGAAAACTACCATCACCTCCAAGGGCTTCCCTTAGTGTTAAGTTGCCCTTACCATTAGAAATCTTGAATATCGCCGTTCCCTAGCAAATGTTTTGTAACGATTTCTGCAGCGGGGCTGCCGTAGCTTTGCGCTTTGAGGAAGCTTAATTTAGGTCACGGACCTTACGTCCTTCACAAGAACAAGTACGAGTGTAGCGGATCGCAATCAGCTACCACCAAGAGTAGTTAGAACCTCAACAAGGCAAATAAACTCTTCTGTTTAAAATGTAAACTGTATATATTTGTTTTATCTGCGGCAAAGCCGCATGTGAAGATTTCCCAAATATATATAGTACAATCTAAATACATGCATAACTACTGGCTACACCGTATTAGTATTTGGGTGCAGTCACACCATGCCAATCTCATGTGACACCCCCCCCTGTTACCAGGGTACGTGTAACCCCGTCACAAATTCTACCCGAAAGATTTTCCGCACGCAACCAGATTCCAGGCTATTTTAGTAGAAGACGAACCTAATTCCTAAGACCATTTTATGCATCACCAGACCCTTTTTGTTGCGGGGAGACTCGAGCCCGCAACCTCCAACTTGGCCATGCAGTATCGCGACGGAATTTTGGGTGTTCTGACTACTATTTGGGACAATGCACTTGCCCATCCTATACTTGGAACTTGTATAGACTCCGTTTATTTTCGTTTTTTGCTAGATCATTAGGTAGCAGCTAGGCAATTTGCCGCTTAATCAGTGTAATGAAGCTTGTTTCTCTAGAAATTTGTCTTATTGTCGTTTGCATTTCCGATGGACCAGCTATTTCTTAAGCGCAAAGTGAATATGGTATCAAAAGGTTTGATTAAGAAAACACACCTTTAAGCTTTAAGGTTCATTTTGAAGAGGTAAAAAAACCTTCGAATGATCACATGCCGCGCATATAGTATGCACATGTCTTAAGATTTTTTTTTTTTTTTGCCGTATCATACGTATTTTTTACAACAAAATTCAATTGCGACAATTGACGCGTATGAGCACAGAGTGCTCTCGACGTTTGCCTCCTTCTCCACCATCTACTAGCACTTCTTGCCAATACAACGACTTTGCTGTTCACGGTTGGGCGTGTATTCCCAATTTCTTATCCCCGTCAGAACTTCGCGTACTACAGTCAGATTGCAGTGTGCTCTATGCTCGAGAATCCGACGAGTCCATCACCGCAAAGGGCTGCGTCTTGGACGTGATGTCAAACTACCCTGTGCGTAAAGTGAACGCTTTTATTCTACTTAGATACAGCCAATTTTACCACGTATCAGATGCATGACTTAGACCCGTCGCGAATCGAACTTGACTGTTACTTACGAGCTCGCGCGGATCAGTTAAATAGCAATGATGCTGAGCTTAAGACTTTTGCCTCACTGCTATTTGAAAAGCTGCCTACAGTGGCTGGGCAGATGCTAGCAACGACTTTTGAAAAAGATGAGCCCGAGTCAGCCATGTTCTTTTTTAACGAGCACTTTGTAGTAAAGCCTCCGAGAAGCCACGTTGAGTTTCGATGGCATCGAGACGATGATGAGCAGCTCGCCATGTGCGTGCATCGCAAAGATATTTCTCCTTACATTTCGGCGTGGTGTGCTTTGGATGACGTGACGGAAGCGAATGGTGCGCTACAATTTGTATCACTTAATGCTTTGGGCGAGCGAATGAACGAGAATGTTGAAACTCTTGAATGTCACGCGAGTGAACCAGTGATTGTTAAGGCAGGGGATGTGATTTTTTTCTTATCAAATGTTTGGCATAGCTCCTCAAGCAATGAATCGAATGGTGCTCGACGTGCATTTTACGCGCAGTACTCACAAGAAAAGATTACAGCTCGACCTAGGGATTCTGCTCCGTTATGCCATGCAATACCTTGTAGTGGATCATCTTCCACGATAAGTGGCAATCTTAGGATGAAAAAGATAAGAAAATGTTAGTCAACTTTGATGTGTGATCGCTCGACTTGAATTGCTGACAAATGCACAAAAATTGAGCCAAATCATCGCGTGCTGCTGACTTTGGCAGCATGTTTATCTCACAAGTTGAAGCCGCAACGACCAATTTGTCAGATAATGTTTTCACTTCATCATGCGACCGTTAAAAAGGTTGATGCATTGCTTGGCGGCGAGGATTGAAGCGCAATTTTTTTTAAATGAGTGTAGTGGTAAAATGCTTACTCGCTAAACGACAAAAAAAGTTGTTTCCGAGACGATTTTATTCATCAGAAAATTAAAGAAGACATCATTTATAAATGAAATCTAGTATCGTAGTCGCATGTGTCAAATAAAATAAATGCAAAGCTGATGCCCTAAGATGTGGTGCACCGAGCCAGGCCCTATCTCACCTCTGAGCATCAGACCTTTAAGACTATCTGACGAAGTGGCAGCCACCTTTGACACGCTTAACTACGACTCATACAATCATACTGTCAAGTTAAGCATCTATTGAAATTTATGATTGTTTGAAATTAAGTTTTCTAACCAGAAGATATTATTTACATATTTACAACGCATGCTCCGTTTCGCATGCTTCACCCATCTTCGCCGGAATTATAACAAATCTTGCACACGCGTACGACATCGTAATAGCCAAAATCTGGAAGACTCATGCGGTGACTCGTGCAGCGACCACAGAAAACGTAACCACAGCAGCGACAGTGGTGGCGATTGCGCAACAGGGTCTTGAATCGTTTTTTGCAGCGCTTGCAACATGGAGCATCTTCGTCGCGCTCCCAAACAGGCTGTGAGTTTAAATAGTTTCCTCCGGAAATGACTTTGTCTGTTCCTAAAAGCGGCGAGCTACCTGGTGTAAAATTGCGAGGATCTCCATTCATTGAATTTGAGTCGCCATGCTCACCACATACTTGAGCCGAACCTGACGCAGTCCCTGAGCCAGGTGACGAAGAAGATGATGGTGACGACAAAGGTTTAGGGGATGAAAATGATTTGTGCCCGTTTGATAATCCCAACCGAACCTTTTTACAGCTGCTTGGAGAAAGTGTGTCATTTTCGTTGCGTAGCGCTGTCTCTGGAAGGTTGTAATTGTAACAGCGAAATCTTCGCAAGATTTGCTTTGCTACGTCTTCCTTTATTGCTACTTGATGATTAAGCATTGAGAGTTGAGACTCGAGGTGACGTAAATCTCGTTTCAATTCGTCTCGGCGGGTTGGCGAATTTAACCGCGCTTTTCGCCGACCTTCACTCACACGCACAGGATTTGGAAGCGTGGTAGACCCAACATCCTCTGACTCGTCAAGGTCTTTGTCATGTAAACCCCCTTTCATCTGTGCCATCACATTGATTAAAGTATTTTTGAGACTGTTGCTTCGTGATCGGCTCGTGAGCGACTTGCGTCGACGAGGATTTGGCAAATTGTGAGGTTGAGGAGATACTCCGCCTGGTCCGAGGGATGCCGAATTCATTCCAGCGTCAAAGTTTGCACGTTGAAGTATTTGCGCTAGAGTCAAATGCTCACGAGGAGGAGAAGGTGATTCTGCCGATGCTTTTGCAGCCGCACCTGCCGTGCCTAGAGCTACAATACTCTCTAGGTCGTGAAGATCCAGTGATGCGGAAGATTTCCCCATAATTTGTAGAGATTCCCCACCGGAGCTTGACACAAGCCTCCTTCTCTCAGGTTTTTTAAACGGTGTAGTGAGCTGTTCGGGATATTTTAAGTTCATGCTGCGTGACAGCTTTGCAATATCACTCCGCAGTTGACTAGCACGCAGCTCAAGGTGTTGATCATTACTTAAGGCAGCATGTAGTCGTGAAAGATCAGCCTCTTGCTGCCGAATAAGCTGCAGCATTTCAAACTCTCGCTGCTGTAGCCGCATATGTCCGATGGCCTTCTGATATTGGCTAACCCATAGCTGCATCACGCGCACTCGACACACCGGTAATATTACCTCGATAATTGATCCACCAGATGCGTGCACCTCTCCTCCAGCAAATAGAGGATTCAAATACTGATCGGTTGTGGCTCGTATAACATCCCACACGCTAACGCTTGCGACCGTTGATAAAAAGAGCCGCCTTTCATTTTCAGAATTCTTTTGAAAAGTGCCATACCACGATGAGTAGACCGCTTCAGCAACGGATGACAGCAATAGCTCATTAAATTGGAAATGAGTCGGAAACTGGAGAGTAAGCTGATACACAGCATCAATAAATTGTAAAAAGATCGGCGACGTTTGGTCGGATGTTGGGTGGGAGCACCTTTTTTGGAAGTTATGGCCAAATGAACACCAATCCTTTTCTATCAGCATAGCGAAGCCTTCTAAAGTACGATAATACGGATCAAGCATTATCTGAGCAAGAGCCGAAAGCTGAGCAGTTCGATCCCACCCGTCACTGCAGTGCACCAAAACAGCATCGCCACGTTCAAGGTGCGTGGCCACCTCACTTGCCCCTTGTAAGATGCTGCAGATGTGCTCCAGCCAGCGACTCTTTTGCACAGCACCAAAAAAGTTAGAGTCCTCCACTTCGTACAGCGCTTGCGCTAGACCATTAAGTGAATTTCGCACAACATGAATATTATCGATTCCCATAAATGTGATTGCAGCCGTCGAAACTCCATCGCGATCGTACTGCTTCACAGATTCGTGACCTTTACCAGCAAGAGCATTGCTTTTGGCATTAATTTCTGGTCGGGCGTCAACAATATGCACAACACTGTTCTTTTTCGGCAGTGTTCGTATAGACTTTGCGGCGTGATCTGCAGGAATCGCTGCATCTCGAATGGCCCAGATCAGTTTCTTATCTTCCGGACTTGTGCTGCGCAAAACGCCCGTATTCGGTTGGCTGCTTCGGCAAAGTGGGGCTCCAGTTCGCGGGTGGATCCATGTTAGCACCGGCAAACGACATTTGCTGCGAAAACTTGCAGCTGCTTTTATAGTGTTATCATCCAAGCATTCGGGTACTAAGAGAAATGACGGGTATGTTGGACATAGCTGGTACTGCTCATTAAGTTCGCATTTGCGCCAGCGAGGATGCTTCATTGCTCCTTGTCTAGTATATTCAGCATCTGGGTCGTATTGAATTCGCCGCCTCGCTGCGAGGTGAAATTGTTGCGGAGGTTTTCTCATCGACGCGGTTTGAAGAAGTAAAGCTTGGGTTGGCGGCATACTTCGTTGGTGTTTGAACTTAAAAGACTCCAAAAATTCACCACTGCCATCAAGCGTCAAACTTCTACTGTTTTCCTTTGTAAACGTGTGCTTCTGATATTTACTGTAACTTTGCGTTAATGCGCGTGCCATGGGTGGCGGCATAGAAGAATTGCTGTGCTTAGGCGTGTAGTGAAGCAAATCGTCCTCTAGCTGCATCTCATCTGCAGAAGCTACTGTGTGATTTCGATCTGTTGGCGAGCAAAAGCTATTTTCAATACGCAGCCAGTCAATCTCCCGAACAATGTTGTGCAGCGTCTTGACGCGCTTTAGTTCAGCTTCACGTGAAAAATCGCGCACCGAATCTCTAAGCCGCGAGATCGGTGAGAGCGTCACGTGGTAGTGTCCAGCATCCATATTATCCAAGATGAGCACGGTGATGACATTGTTGTTACTGCGCTTCTGCTGCTGAATCGTTGCTTTCAAAATCTTGCTCACTGGTAACGTATGTACATCTTCATGAAGCAAACCTCGCACACGTCGATATGGTACGAACCAAATACGATAATTTGTCAGCACTAACGTCGCCAGTACGCCTTGATTTGACTCGTTAACATGAAAGGTCACTGTCACTTCTTCGACCATGTGCAAAAGCTTCTCGTGCCACGGAAACAAGCAATCTTTCGGTGTTCCCGCATGCATTGCTGTGAGTTCATCTTGCCTAACCGCTACATCTGGATGCCAGCTTCTGGGTAAATGGCAATAGGCCTGTTCGAATCGTGGGTTTTGTGGTAGAAAAACCTCTTGAATACTGGTGCCGTACGGGTGATTAATAAGATATTTAAGATCATTTTCCTCGTACTGCACACTGCACAGAATACGTCCTTGCGCTGTCGAACCCTTGACCAGTCTGCACCATATAAATACAGGTTTGATATCCATGGCAACATCCAGGGCCCCAGTCGTAAGAACTCCGGACGTCACAGAAGCGCGGCTTTTTGTTTCTCCTTGAAGATAGCTTTCACTCGAGTTCAATGACCTTGACCGTCGCTGAAAATCACTGTCTGCCCTATGGCGCCGTGAGTAGTCACCTCGTTCATTTATTTCTGCCGCATTGGACGTATATGGCTGATGCGTATCCATGTACTTGGAGCCTTGATGTCGCGCTATGGATATTCCCGACTTCTGCTTGCGCTTCTGATACTCATCCACAAGTTGACGCCATTCCGGAAATGGAACACGCAATGCACCGAGCAAATCGTTTTGAGACAACTCATCTTTGTCTAATACCTCCAACTCTACGTCCAAGGGTCCAGCATGAATAAGCGTGATAGTCACATGAAAATCCCAGCGCGGGTTGAGCGACCGTTTGACTCGATGTGAGGCCGCCACTTCCTTTCCATCATAAAAGACACGGACAAATGGATCGCTCTTGTTATTTAGGTCAGCAGAAGCCAGTGCCTCAGCACGAATGATCTTTAGCAGCATGGTGATAAGCGAGGAGTGCGGACAAAGAGTGATCGTCTGCTTAAAGCTGATAATGTGATCTTTGGACTGCGGAGATATATAGACTGAACAGACGAGCGACAAAACTACTCTTCTTTATGTGTGATACCGGTAAAAAGGCAGACAATAATTAGTGTGCGAGAGATGGACAAACATTCAGAGGAAAGCGTTCAGCTTTACGTTGGTGCTTAAAGGGTGGGCACACTTATATCGAAGATGTAGGACTTAGCTGACCTGATACAACTCGAGGCACTGGACATTAACTGACGTGCTCAATCCTAAAAAAAGACTGTTGTCAATTGCAACATTTTAGGTAAAACGTTGAAGCACACATGGTATCCAGCCTCGACTACTAAGTTTTCTAATTGGGGCGATCTTAAGCTGGTCTACACTTCATGAGTAATGTCGACAAGATTCTCCAAGAATGAGGATCTACTATATCATTGACAAACAACCGCATCTGTATCATTTTGGGTGTTGACCTTCATCGTGTTGCGAGTATTCAAATGTAATATATGTCAATTTTATCATGATTCTTTCCTTAATATTTCAGATTACTTGAACATGTATTAACACTTTAGCACAACAACAGTTCAAAAATCCATCCGCTCATACCCACACTTCAATGTGGTGGTAAGTGTTGACCATCAAATTCAAACACACACCTCTTGTTGTTACATCGCTCTCAGGAATATAAAGTTACCCTTCAAACTGTCAAATGTTTATCATTTATAACCTTTCTTTTATCTCAAACTCACATTCTCACTTGCTACTCTGTTGTCCTTTAGGCAGCAAAAACATGTTCAAGACATCTCGGTTGGAACTTAAGAACTCGAGCACTTGGCTCTCCACAAGTCGTCGAGTAGACGGTTCTAGATTACCACCGCCACGTCCAACACGCTCCTGTGCCAATGCTATCGCCCCCATCGTATCGCCAGTCTCTCGCATGAACGCCACTGCGTCATCTGCAATCGCACGAACCTCATCATCTTTGGCCAAGAACTCACGCAATCTGGCACGGAAAGCCGGAAATCGATCGTGATACAGAGCGCTGGCCCACGGTTGGGCAAAAAACGTCACCCAGTCGACCACTTTGCCCGCCGAATACGATGCCACTGCACTATTGAGATACGCTTCGTGCAGCCCCACAAGGTTTTGGAGATTGCGGACGGACACGGGATCGTCTCCCAAATACTCGAGCCGAATCAGCACTCCGACATCGTCAAAAAACAGACACGTATATCTCGATGATTCGTTAATTTTTCTACCAAGACTAGACGGTGCACGATTGTCCGTATCGATGAGGTTCACGTCAGTTGCTTGTGATGCAGTGTTTGTGGACAGTGGATGTAATGCTAACGTATTGGTTAGATCAGGTACACTGACTTGTACGTAGTGCTTACCACCAAGGACGACAGCGCTACGAATAATTGGCATCTCCATCTTTGGTGGTGGTATCATGCGTGTCTTTGTCGATTGTGTAGATGAGTGAGCAATCGAGGACGAATCAAGAAGCGCTAAGGGATCAACGAGCTGAAGTAGCGAGTTCGCGAGCAGTTTACCACCTTCAAGGCTGCTGTAGCCTTCATGCAACTTGGCATCAATGAAACGCCTTGAAAACCGGCACAATGTTCCTGCAGCCAACACGTGCGTATCAGTCGTGCGCATCTGACCATCCACGACAAGACGTCCGTCGTACACGAGACCACTTTCATTCACGGCACGAAACAGGTCAGCATCCGAGTCGTTCTGCTGGCAACACAACAACCATGAGCATGACAGAAACTTGCCTTCCACCGACAAATTTCTTGTACCGCCATCAGCTAGCACGGTATTTTTTGAGTCATGTAAAGGCATGATGCGGACACCTTGAAGCTCACTGTCGTTCTCTGGCTTGGTTTCGATTTGAATGATCTTCATTCCAGCATGAAGCGAGACTCCACTTGTACTATACTGCTTGTCCATTTCAGCGCGCACCACCGCATCTTCAAACACGCCATATCCTTTCTCACGTGATGGGGAAACGTGATGAATGCTGTTTCCCTTTATTCCACGAGCCAGTAGCGCTTGTATTACCTGAAGTGCCAACAATGTGCTGCCATACACTACAAAAACTTCTCCATTTCCGTCATTCGCGTATGTGAGCGCCTTGTTCATTGCCGTGTGAAGCCATTGGGCTGTTGATAGATCTCCTAGTGCCACCATGTGATCCGGAACTACCGGGGAAGAATACGTCGCTTGAATCATTTTTCCGTTTGATTCACTAAAATCTTCATCCACAAAGCGTGGCAGCTTCCCAAGTGCAGTACACGTACCATCTTGAAGCCCTGCCGTTAGTGCCAAATAATCGTACGGTATACAAGAACCATCTTGCAGAATGATAGCACGAGTATTCCGGTCCAGACGCACCATGCGACTCGCAACAACTCGAACATGAGTACGTAAGCTAAACTGCTTGAGCTCCACTGCATTGAACAGACTCTTTCGTACAAAATTTGAAGGTTTGGGGCTAGTAATGTCTTCGTCTTCATCCGTCGGTGCTACCGTCAGTCCATGAGAAGACACAAGGGTGAGGTTGGAAAAGTGCAAGTATGGTATCGCAACCAAGCGAGTCAAACAGCTCAAAGCAGCATCCGATGCTCCCACAAAAACTATCCTCTGATTTACCGTCAGCTTGGGCTCAGACAGCAAGCGTTTAGGAAGAACGAACAGTGCAAAGGCCGCACAAAGTGCTGCTTGTCGTCGTCGCTCCCGTTCATCTTTTATGCTGTCGTCTAGATTCTCATCATCTCTGGTCGTAGCTTGAAAATCTCGTGCTGTGCTGATTCGTACACCCCGTCGAGGTGGAGCCAGCACAAATTCGTCTAACGCACTAAACAACGCTGGACTTGACTTGTCGGAACCCTCGGTTGGCACCTGATACATAAGGCAGGTCTTCTGGAAAAGACGCATGAGCTCGAGTAGGACAAAGCGCGAGCACGATGCAAAGATGGGATTAAGGATCAAGTGACGCACAAACGCCAGATCTCTGGGACGGTGGATTGTCATGCGTGCTACCCGATCAATATCAAAGTGTTGAGGCAAGAAGCTGGACATATCCGGCTGTCTCTCAAGCGTGGCCAGCCCTACAATTCGTCCATTCGCACGCACAATGAATGCTACATGTCGCGGCAAGTCCTTTAAATCACTTTCCGCTTCCTCCATGGCACTTGCAAGCTCTTGATCGACTTCTAAGCGTGCTTGACGATTGAGTCCAGTAATAAATGGAGCCAATTCTGCCTTGTCTTCGGCAGCGCTGACGTCACTCGGAAGAAAACGTTGCACGTCAATCCGTACGGGGTTAAGAACGATACGATCATCGCTCATACGTGGGCAGAAGAAAGAAATTGCCTCACGATGTAACACATACAGAGCATGCGTGAATGTACTTGCCGGATTTGCTGGAATTCGAGAGAAGAATTTGAGACACGGAGGCTCTCGTGCATGTGTGGGCAGAGTGAGTAAACAGTAGTCACGAGTTGGGAAGGCAGCAAACGCTGCTGACAGTAAATCCATTGACGATGAGCGCTCAAACGCATTTTCGTCAACGCAAAATAATGTAATAGCGAAGCAATTCGTGCGCGCTTCGGCACGAATCATCTTAAGAAAACTGTCTGCTCCAGATCGTTGCAACAAACTCGCTTCTGCCTCTTTACAACGTTGAATCATCGGAGTCATAAAAGCCTTGGTGATTAAAGGAGCCAATTGCAACCCGTCAGACCGAATGATCTGAATCGCTGAGCCGTTGTCGCCGCGATAAGCTTTGAATGTAGCTAATACGCTATCACTATGCGCATGAAATTGCTCCAGTCGCGTACGTAGTGTCTCCTCCGTATCATCGCTACGCTGGATTACACGCGCTTTGATCTCGGGAGGTGGAGGATTAAAGTCAACGTGATACGTTTTCCCAGTCTCGGGGTCAACGCGACGCCCGGCGATTCGACGAATGACTTCGTCGTCCGGCACATCAAGTACAAGCACGTAGTCCGGAGCCGCTTTTCCATTACGAGCTGCTAGCAGAGCTTCAGCCTGCGTAGATGTACGTGGAAATCCATCAAGCAACCACCCTCGCCTCTCGCAATCTGGTTGTACGATACGCTCAAGCACAACGTTCATAATCAACTCATCGGGCACTAATTGACCTCCATTCATGAAATTTTGAGCCTGAATTCCTAGAGGTGATCCATCACGGATTGCCTGGCGTAGTATATCTCCAGTGGACAAATGCACAATATTAAGCAATGCTACTAGCTGTTCACATTGTGTGCCTTTGCCTCCTGCTGGTGGACCCGAAATGACCAGCTTTGGAGGTGTCACGTCACGCCTTTGAATCAGCACTTGTAGTTTTTGCGCCGTTTTGATGATACGAATCTGATGAATAATGTACTGTGCGACCACATGCTTAGACTGAAGTCCATTCACAGTAATGATCTGTGCACCTCGAGAGCCTGGGATTGATTGAAACGCAGACAGAACTGAGGCCAGATGCTTGTGAAATGTTGAAAGACGCTCACGTATTGTAGCTTCCGTATCATCGCTGCGCTGTACGAGCCGAGCAAGCACTAGTTCTTCTTCTGGCGGTGGATTGAACTCAAGATGGTACGTTTTTCCTGTTTCTGGGTCAACTCGACGCCCAGCAATACGCCGTACGACTTCCTCGTCTGGTACATCTAGGGCAATGACTGCATCGGGACAGAAACCTGCAGCTAATAATGCCTCGGCTTGTGTGGCTGTACGTGGAAAACCATCCAGTAGCCAGCCTCGCACTTCACAATCGGATTGACCCAACCTATCAAGTACTACGTCTACAATTAGCTCGTCAGGCACTAATTGTCCAGAGTCCATAAATTGCTGAGCCTTAAGCCCCAGTGGTGAGCCACTCGCCACTGCTGCGCGTAAAAGATCACCTGTTGAAAGGTGGAGCACATTAAAAGCCTCAACCAAAAGCTCGCATTGTGTACCTTTTCCTCCAGCAGGTGGGCCAGCAATCACTAGTCTCGGTGGCGTAACTGCGTCAGTCGCTGAAGTACTATTAGCTAAATCATTGAGTGCTTTGAGAGCAAAATTATCTTGAAGAGTGCAGACATCGATCTGATCTGAGATCGCCAATAGACCCACAGCTCGATTTTGACTCGCACAACTCGTTGTACTACTTGAAGCTTCAGCAATTAAACAAACGTTGTGCTCGTCTTGGTCATTGATAAGTTCCGCCAAGAAATATTCTCCAAAGGCAGAGGAAACGCTATCAGCTTGTGCCGTCAAAATCGGCTCCACATCGTCGTGGTCTTCTACTCTTGCGCGACGGACTTTGACGGGTGGGTAAAACGCTTCCACCTTTGCTTGGTACACTGTAAACTGACAAAACTTCTTGTCGTTTTTGGCAAATTGTTGTTCAAGACGTCTCCATTCAGCCATAGTCGCTTGTGAACCCTTCGGAACTTGCATCGGAGTTGAACGGGCCGGTACCCGTTCAAAAAACTTGGCCAGCGCTGGTTCAGCCTCGACCAGATTCACATCTTCTGGAAAAACAAGCAGCACGCATTGAATATGCGATAAAGTACCGAACGTTGTCTGCAGTAGATGCTTCAGTACTGGCGAGCGGTTCGTCTTCGCCTGCCTTTGGGCAATGTATGTCAGAAACACGAAGGATGAAGTCTATCATATCGTACATATAGCATTATCAGGCATAAAATCAATAAGGAAGAGCTGTGATTGTTATTCCGAGATCGTACAGGAGGCAAATCGAACTTGTGTTCAAGAAATGCAGGAAAACAAGCTTCAGTAGCCACTTCACCCAACGGCGAGCTATCAAACGCAGCAAAGCCTAAAACTCGTTCGGGTCTTGCTGGATCTGTCGCTGTCAGTGCCAATAATGACGTTTCAATTACAACACCAACTTGTGTACGACCAAAGTATGCCCGACGAGCATCTTTACTGGGTGAGTCTAGCTCAAGCACTTGGATCTGATCACGCTCTTCACTTCGTCGAATAGTGTACACTTCTGAATGCTCCATTTTGACGAGAGGTCGGTCTCTTAATACATTGACCAAGACAATATTGTACTTAATACAAAAGCAAATCTTTATTGACTACAAAATTCGCAATGAACGATTGCAGCAAACATGATCTAATGATATGCGAGAGAGTCAAGTGTGTTTTTGCACCGGCTTGTAGCCGATGTCGAGCTATGAGACTAAATAATGTGAGGCGAAATCACAAAAAGAAGCGAAATGACACGAGCTTTCAATAGACATAAAATTATCAACTTGATCGTCTCGTACATGTCAACAGGCGCTGTGTCGGTGAATGGAAGGGCCAAAGTCCGTGGCTGAAAAGGAAGACTCGCGTATCCTCCACCCAACGGATATTACAAATCAATACAAATTTCCGAATTTTGGAGCGACGAACCAGAGCATTGCTTCTGACAATTATTTTGGTTTGCCTTGCAGCAGTCATTGCTATAGCAACGAAGTCGACGAGGCTTAAAGAAAAAAGCAAGCACTTTGTTTTTAAAAATCGTTTAGATTGATGCATGTATTAGGAGAATTCATACACTAGCGTTTCGTGAAGGTGTGAGGAATGAGGTGTGCTATTGATTTACCTGTTAACTACGTATAAAGCCTATTAGACGAGTTGATTTGATGGAAGGTAAGCATCAAATATATTAAAATCTCTTTTCTACTCGATCAACAACGTTCAGCAAAACGAAATTGAATATATATGCTCGAGGATATGGCTGCTTATTCTAAAGTCGTCTCTAGATCGTTCGAGTAACCCATTTACGATAACGTTTGATGGCTGTGTAGCGTTTGAAAAATTCTTTTGAATATCCGAAGATATCTTTTGTATTCTTAAATAGCATATGATGGTTATAAGAAAGTAGAAACTCGCGGCGGTTATCGACTTTACGGATCAATGATAACCACCATAGCTGGAGTTCTGACACAGATACAGTGAAAGAAACAAGACGCGTGTAGTGCGGCTTAATAGCTAGAAAAATCTCTTGAAAATCGTCTTGTATCCGCGGCGACTAATCTGGCATTGTAAATACCGATATAATACCAACTTTGCAGCGTCGAGGGACCATTTACATTCAACGAGGCTGTGACGATTCACCTGCTTAGCTCGAGCATGGCGAATTAGATCGTAGACTTCGAATCGACAAATATGCGAAATAACCAACATCAGCAATCATTAGATAGTCTTGTCATTGATACATTGATCGCTTCCTCTTTATAAACATGATGACCTTTGATTGTAGTTAAGAATAATTAATTAACTTCACAACCTATGTGGCTTGAACACTTGGTATAGCAATAAGCACCAACAAGAATGTATACGACTAATGTAAGCAACGTCCCGATACAGGAGGGGACTGCTCTATCATCTCCCTGTGATTTAGAGGTGGTATATTGATTACAGGAAGAAGCAATTGTGCCATCTAACAATTCATCATTGGAATGGAATATCATCATATCGACACTACGTATACTGCTTCAAATATTAATAAAATATCTAAAGTGACCTTTTGAGGATATCAACTCGACAATTACAAATGAGACGGTGGATAAGTTGTGCGCTTCTACTTTACCCGAATATATGCAACATCCATGCAGGTTCACACATATATTTAAACTACTTGAGGCGTCTACTAAGGTTCTCTTGGTCAGGATTTGTATACTATGATTTCAATGAAACAACAGGCTTGGTACTAAATGGAAATGCAGCCACGAGTAGTTGTGCACCATTGCCAGCGGTACGCGATGATCTTGTTGTTGACATACAATGCTCGTTACTGATGAGATACGAGTACAGACGGCATACTCAAGATTCGCTGGTGCGGCTGATTTGCGTGAAGCCTCATTAGAAGTCATAGTAAGCGAGCAGCCCAACACGGTTCGTCTTGAGACTTGTGACACAGACAATCACATGACTAGCAAGCGAATTGCGGTGGAAAGTGCCATGTTGGGTCACCGTGATGTATTTAAAGCAAGCAATGAAAAGACTCAATGCCTTAGGCGTCTCCGTCTTACAGCTTCACAGCCAAACCAGATTTCATCGGTGTGGTATGCTCAGAGGCTTCCAATATTGCAAGGATTTGAAACGAGATTTACGTTTCAAATAACCGACCAGTCTCGACGTTGCTTTGAAGTGAAGGATCAAAATTTTGGTCTTCACGAGTATCGAAGTTGTGCAGTACATGGAGGTGACGGCTTAGCATTTGTGCTTCACTCACATAAAAATGGCACAGCGACTCTTGCAGAAATGGGCTCGAATATGGGGTTTTCTGGTCTTGAAAATTCTCTGGCTATTAAGTTTGATACGTGGTTTAACGATGACAACGTCGGAGAAGACGTGTTTTATGATCATGTAGCTATTTACTCCCGCGGTCAGAGCAGCAATGTAGAGTTAGAAAGTGCTCGAATCTCGGCAGCTGCTGTGCATGATCTCGCTGATGGCAAGATGCATGTCGTAAAAATTCGATATTATTCAGAGCTAAAGGTAATGTCAAGTAATTGTCTACATTCAGATGCTCACAATGTTATAGCTTGAGTATTTAGCCTTCTTTTCTGCGACTACAAACTTGGTCAAGTTTATAAAAGATGTGTCAGAAGGTCGAAGGGTTGGAACCCTTTTGGTTTTTATGGATGAAGGAATCGAAAAGGATATACCTATATTAGCTATTCCAATCAATCTGGCAGCTACTTTGAGATTAGATTCCGATGAAGCATCGATTGTACGTTTGAAAGCATCAAGATATCGGGATAAAAGATGTCAAAGGTTGTTTGTGTAAGGGTTTTACGGCGTCAACGAGTAACTCGTGGCAGAAGCATGATGTGCTTGGCTGGTATTACTGTACAGAGGTACGAAAGATTTTTTTAATTTTGAGTTAATGTTGTTAATCTACTTCGAACCTTCTCTAGCCACCTTGCTTGGACGAGTACGATACAAAGATGACCTTTGATTTTGACTACAACGAACAGTCAATGCTTTCTACAGCTTCGTATGGCAACATGCTGTACCCGATCTATATCTTTCCCGACACACAGCCGTGGGCTAAATAAAGACAATACAAAATGTATATTAATCTTACATATGCAGGACAAGAAAGCTTCAGAATTGCTTTAAATTTAGCTTGACGTTTATGTTGACACACTAAGCTTAATATCTGAATAGCCAATCAATACTTGAGAATTAGCAGCATAATTTTATGTGCACGTCCATCATGATCCGGACACTAGTACATCCATTCAATACTCAATACAAGTTTTATCCAGCCCAAAACATACACATTCAGATAATTGACGCTAATAAGGACGTTTTAAAAATTATTGTCACAATCGTAATCAGCCAATAATTCTGAATTGAATAAATCAACTACCGGTAGATCATTTCGTCGTGGTGCCACCAAAGACTGCACCAAGAAGAATGACAATGCATCATTACAATCCAAAACATCCACATCGATAGCCAATATCGACTTACCTGATAATCATTCTCTCTTTCATCCTCTTGTAATTTGACACAAGATAATTCTTCGTCATTGTCATGACTAAAGAAAATCTTTCGAAAACTTTTACCAGATGCAAAATGATAATTCCGAACTCGTGGTGGCGAAGGATTGGAGCTTTCCCATACTTGTTGTTTTACTTTCGGTACAGGTCGTTGACGTACATGAGACTTGGGGGAAATTCTAGTCATTCTTCCCTTCATACCATCATAATTCTGTGACTTAAGCGTCACATGTTTAAGTGGATTGGCCTTAATCGGAGACATGAGTGGAAGAATCGGCAATCGATACGAATCTTCATCTCGAACAGCTGACGTTTGAACAGGAGAAAATGGCACATGGCCACAATCCGCTAAGTCATGGTCTGAACTGCTGAGCTCTTTTTCTGAGAGCTAAGAAACACGGTATCAAGTTACTATGACATTGTCAAACTTCCAAACAGAACTTACTCTGTAATTATGAAGTCGAAGTCGTACATTGCGGCTTGGATATCGCTTTGGTCCTCGAATTTCAACACCACCAACAACTGCTTTTACTCCAACAGCAAGACTAGAAGAATTGAGTAAAGGCAACATCGGCAGAGGAGGTTCAGGTTTTAAACTTTCAGGTAGTGAAAATGGACAAGATTGTTGGATAGGTGAGCACACAGCAGCATGTCGTTCGTCAGGCTCTTCTTGTACGCAATCAGAAATAGCAAAAAGCAATGGTTTGCGCTCTAACTCGAATTTACTTCGTGGATTCTTGACATTCTTTCGACCTTGTAGCGGTCGAGTGGGTGAAAGAGACTCGACTCCCAATGTGACAATCGATTTCGCTCTGACGTTAGCATAAGAGACTTGACACTCACCTCGTGATGAGATGCCAAGCGCGTCAGGATTGCCAAGAGGTGATTTATTGATACTTAGCAATGCACTTTTGGTTGTGATAGTACGACGAGCTACTTCCTGTTCAGCTTGCGTCGAAAGATCCTGTCGACATGCGGTTTCGTGACTTAAAACCTCTTGCGGTTTATCCAACGAAAAAATGTTAGCAGATGTCACAGCTTTCGGTTGGTCTGCGTCATTTTCTGAGCTCACACTCCTAGCAGACCGTTTCGTAGCGTTATCTCGCGTTAATTTGATTCCTAAGTCCGTCACAACTTTATTCTGCACTGTTTTCCATCGACTCCCTTGCCGTCGTGGCATCTGAAGCAAAACTTTACGCTTCATCGCACGCTCAACAGCATTTGTTGACGCTTTTTTGCCAATTTGACCAGGAACTTGACGATCAATTTCAATACTTTGCGGTGGAGTCTCTTCCTTAGTCCAGATAGATTCTCCTACTTCCAAATGAGATGAATCAAGAAGTTGTAGCGCGCTTTTCGAGCAATCTGATGACAAATCACCAAGCTGAGGGTCATATTGTAGAATATTTGACTGATCTCTAGTATACCATCGATCAGGTGATTGATCCAGCGATGGGGATGGTTTTAATGCACTCACGTTAAGACTCTCGAAAAGTTGTACGCACAGTTGACGTGCTGGTATTGAGAAAAGCGCTAGATTTTCTGCACGCACTTGCATTTCTTGGAAGATACCAGTGAGAAGGTCGTCCAGAAAGAGCAAACAAACCTCGTCAGCATCCATCATAGTGATATACCTAGTATTCAACTCGTCACGCCACTGAATTTCGTGCTCATGGTCATGCTCTTTGCATGCATTGTCCATTCTACGCGATGACTACCGAGCTGGAAATAGACCACAAGTACGAGAGCTAATTTAACATTGAAACGTTCGAGTCATTTAACTCAAAGGAACGAGAAACGTTTGCACAACCATGTCAACAGCATTCCTTCTCCAGTTCGCTCATTGTGGTCTATTAAATAGCCTTATACGTTGAAACTACAGCAAGATCTAGCCCTGTTCGTCATAGTGACATCTCTGTCGGCGAGCGTTCCGTGTCAACAATTGGAGAGTGTGTCGGTGTCTTTGTTCCGGCGACTTTTGGTCGACGCTGATAGAAAAGCATGTATGCTTCGCACTGTAAAACGTGCTCGAAAGACACTCGTTTAACGACTGTGTCCGAGACGTAGTACCACGTCCGTGCTGGGCCATCACCCCTTCGAGACGTGATCTTTTCTGCTCCTTCATCTCGCTTGCGTGAACGCGGTAGCAGGAGTGCTTCACGACGACGAGAGCGACTCACGTACGCAACATAGTGTCCCGATCTTTTGTTACCCATATGCACGATAACAGCGATGAGTTCAAAAGAAAGTGAATGAGTCTTTGCATCGCCGCCACCTTGCCGCAATATTTCGCTCACGTAAGGCGTCATGTCAAGTTTCTCATCAAAGGCAATGTGTTGTGTCATCTTTCTCGAACGTGCGAGTCGCTTGATGTGAACAACAAGAACACGAGGCAATGCAGACACAAACAACTGCATCGATGCATCTCGCAAAACAACTTCCATCTCAGGTTCATTGTTCGATCCAAGACGTTTTTTTCGCATGAATAGACCAGCAACACTACGAGCTTTAGGCTGTCGTGAGCACTTTTCGCAATCGTAACCATTATTAGCTGATACGAGCAATTGCGTCTCGGCCACAAAGTTGTCAAGACAGTCTCTAGTCGTTAACTCTCGGTGTTGCACCGTTGGAATCGAGACACTTAAATGAAACGCATCTTCGACAATTTCGGTACGATTGCCACATGCTTGACACGTTACTGCAGTCGTCAGCGCGCCACCAAACAAATTGCGTGTCAAATTTAGTCTTGAATACATTTGTCGCTTCTCAGCTCGAGCGTGAAGCACAGCAGACGGTCGAGACGAAAGCGTTGCGCGAGTTTCGATTTCAGAACCGTCTAGTATCATGTCGTCTTCATTGAGATTAAGTCTCTTTGCCAATAAGTGTTGCACTTGCTGTACAGTAGAACTCTTCGGTACTTGCAGTGAGATAGTTTCTCCTGTTTCAGTTTTGACAAAAATCTGCTTCGTTTCCTCTTGTTCCACATCACTTTCACTGCCTTCTTCCTCGACTTCGTGCTCTCCTTCTATCGTTTGTTCATTCTCCGTTGTCTCTTCTTCCGTCCATCTTCCTTGAATTTGTCGAGACGAATCCTCATCATCATCCGGTACTTCCGAAGAATTCCCTGTGCAATTGGAAGTGGTGCTGTCATCAATACCATCGATGTCATTAGCATCAGTATCAAAAGGCAATGGAGGATCCATCTCTTCGTCAATGGCCCATAAGAAACTAGTAAAGAGCTCATGAGCGTCTTGTTGATAGTGGCCACGAAACTGTGAAAACTTATTGCGCATCTCTTTCAGCAGTGGCGCTACAGTCAGCACTGATCGACTACTCTTACTCTTTCCTCTTCGATCAATAGAATCTTTTTCAGCAAAAGCTTTCCGCGCACGTTTTCTCACCGTCTCATGTAACATTCTAAAATCATCGCAACAGTACCAAGCACATCTTATTAACTTTTCACATGATTTGTAACACCAAACATACTAAACGTACGTAAAAGTCGTGATAATAGGCGTTCTTTTCGTCTCTAAAACGTCGTCAATATGCGTATGTTCCGGAAAATAATGCGTGGCTGTCAAAAGTGCTTGTATGGCAGCATTAAAGTAGCAAGTATTGCCTAGATTTGTAAATCCGAGCACCGTATTTGGTAGATCTCCTGTCCCAGTAACGTGGTCATTCAATGAAACTTGTACTTCTTGCATCGGTTCCCTTTTCATGGCTGTTTGAAGTATTTTTCGTCGCATTCTGTCCTCTCGTGCCTTTGTTTTCAATGGCATATCCAGTAAAGCATGTGTTCGTCCCACATCAGCTTTAATCTCATTAGTTGTCACTTCTCGAGACTTTCGAGGTGTCTCCACATCAATATCATGATCAATTCCATTACTATCTGAGCTATTAGGCGTCATAATGGGTGACAATGGCGTTTGATGTGCCGCAGGAGAGCGCATTTGACTACGAATTTGTCGCTTCTTTTTCGCGGCAATTTCCTCAATTATACTGCAAAATTCCAACCGAGCGTTCTCAACCTTTGGCCGCACGTTTATTGGAATATCAATATTACAAGGTTCACACCAAAATGTTTTCGACGCGAATTGAAACCCAACAAAGTGTTTGGGATGTGTTTGAAGATGGAGACTAAAGTGACCGTCACTAAAACAGCCTATAAAGCCACAAGTTACACACACGACAAGATCCACGTCCTCGAGATATTTTTCCCAACTTTGAAGTGTGGCGGTTCCAAGCTCGCTTGATGGCGATGGCACACACCCCTTGAATGTGATAAGTAAAGATGAAAAACGTGGGTAGTTACAGAATAACCGTTACGCTTACGTATTAGAAAGGCAAGAGATTCCAGGACATACCTGACAGAAAAGTTGTGGTTGCTTCTTAAGCTCACGACGGAATTCATTAATTCGGATAGCTTGCCGTACATGGCGGCAGCTTTTGTCGCCACCCATGGCGGCCACAGAGCTAGGAGCTTCTATAGCTTTTGGTTGAAAAATGCACGAGTATCCGTTTAAGTTCGATTCTGGAGATTATGAAATTGATGTGCTATTGAAACAAGTTCCGACTCTGGAAAAGTAGGTGCGATGGGATATGATGTTTCAAGTTTTAGTTACTTGTAAACGGTAATTAGCATGGAATATCGTTAGCTAAAGACAACAAAAATTGTGACAATGGGAGATCAACATTGAGAAAGTTGACAGAATTCGCGTGTTGGAATGGTTCTTGCCTCCAAATTATGGGGATTCTTCTGTGTATGGTACATCATAATATATGATGTCGTTAAACTCTTTGTTGTGAAGTGTCACACTCAGTGTCGGAACTGGATAGGTTTATCCTACTAAATTGTTTGCAAAAAGTTCATAAAAAGAAGTATTTTGTCTTTTGAGATCCCTTGAAGCCAACACACGTGAACAATTTCTCGTACGCTTTCTCGAGTAAAGTACTGCGTAGCAACATGCTTTAACACTTGTGCTCCCTGGCTTTTAGCGATGTACCATTCTGAAAAACTGCGTTTGTTTCTCGGCACGGATGAAAATGATGGTACTTCATTTAGGGAATTTATGTAGCTGTTATCCTCACGAAATGTGCTAATCACGAACGGGTGTATTCAGCACCGATTCAAGCTTGACCTGAACCATGAAACATGTCACTATTGGACGGGGTACCAAGTCACTTAAAAGGGTCTCAGTTCTAATTACATGGCAAATCGTAGAGCTTATCCACTGTGTGTGTAAACGCAAGCTCGTTGAAGTAAAGCTCCATCTGAGAAGGTGCGCGGCAGTCCTGTTGCATCTGAAAGCACTTGGCTTCGGTTCGACGGACTCAATGTCACTGCCTCCTCTGGGTGATCGTTCAGATAAATGTTTTCCAAATATCAAAACGCGCAAAATAAAAATCTGTCTTTAGTTGGTTCCAGCCCGATGATCAACGCCTAACTGAAGGCGTTTATTACTCACTTAGCATGCACTGACGAGAAGCACTTCGCAACAGTTTGACCAGACGTCTATAAGGGTATATCCCGCTCCTACAAATTCAGCAAGTGAGGCTGCATTCGCTAACCGTCAAAACTTTATGGGAGAGACGAGGAATATGTCTCTCTTTACAATTATCATGTTTTTGGGCATGCTATAAATGGAACATTACTGCGTAGCGCTTGCGATCTTCAACCAAATAAAATCGCGGGTGGGTATACGCACTTACGTTTTGTACCTGTGTAGAATAGACTTTCTATCGAGTCGTCGAACGACGGATAATGCGAGTGTTCATGGCGTCTATTAAGGTTTACTGCGCGCAATCACAATTCTTGTCTGTCCGCACAAAAACGATATATGCGGATAATGCTCGGAAGCTCGGATCTCCAGAGATGGAAGTACTGTGACTGCACCATCAAAGCGATCGGCCTCTGCCGGATAAGGGGGAGATCGGTAGCCTCTTAGCTGCCAAAACACGACGTAGTTTATATAGCAGGTGTTTTTTTTGTTGCAGTGCCAGAACTTTACGCCCTGTGTGACCTTTTCTATGCTGGTTAAGGATCGAGCTTCATCGAATGCCGAGTTATTGTCGGTGCTTATCGGCCTATATGGCTCTCGTATACCTCGTGTGCGCTAACCCACGAAGGCGCGACTCTCTAGGTCTCAAATTTCCAGATTTATGGCTGTCATTATAAAGGTCCTGGCTCTAGTTATACCAGAAGAAACCTGCTCTATTCAGGAGCTCGCGACATGCGACTGGGATAATAGTAGACAACACGCGATGGCATTAATCATTGACGAATAGGAATTCATAATCATATGTCCAGTGATGGATACAAGTCATATTGCCAAAGATACTATCGCAGCGTCTGCTAAAATGAAAACTCTTGCAACGTGGAACGCTCTTTGTCTCTAGTTTTGCGTTAGATATGCGATCCCATCCTTGGTGTGAACTGGCAAAGAACTATATGTCATGGGTCGATCGGAAGTCGAAAACGCAAGGTGCCGCATAATCTTATCCTAGTAAAGCTTTAACTTCAAATGAAGCCATTTCTTTTAGATAGCAAAAGCAATTTTGGTGTGGGTACTGAGTCTTGATTGCTTTGTTGATGGGCATAATATTTCTTTAGAATTCGCTGAAAGCGATATTGCTAAGTGTCTTGAGCAAGTTCGGAAGGCAGAGGCGGTAGAGGTCCGTGCTTTTAGGATGATACAGAAAGATGTGGTCGTACATCGCAGTCTGCCGGGTGCATATATGATGGGTTTCAAAATTTAGCGATGCAATTTCGTGTCGTCAAAGTATATGGCTCGTTGAGCTCATTGGTGTTGCAGTAGGTTATGGCTTTAGAAAGTTTTATGGCGGATGAATGAGACTGACTGGTTGCTCCAGTCTGATTTCGTACAAACAAGTAAAAGTGCGGTCTCCAGCGCAAGATTCAAGGGAGACGGGCGACTGTAAACGCAATTTGAGCCAGGCCCTGGTTATCTCAAGTGGATGCTCTTGCTGAGTAGCATGTACTGCTACGAGGGTGTATGCAAAGAGTTGGGCGGCGAAATAGTGGTCGAAATGGTATGATATGGCTTCGCATGGGTTGTAATTTATCGATGACACACGAAGATCAATTAGTGCAAAAAATGTAGCAGCTATCTCCAAGAAGCACACGGATCCCTTTCGCGACGCCTCACTTGCCGCGGCTGCTGGCACCAGACTTGCCCTCCAATTGATCCTCGTTAAGGGATTTAAATTGTTCTCATTCCAATTATTATACAAGCGCGGGGTCAATAAAAATTCATTTGCAAATCACGAGGCGATTTGGGTAGAGAGCGTATGTCTTCCCTCTAGGTACCGACTTTCTGTGTCAAAAAGGCTGATGATTGCCAAGTCCGATAATCCTTCAGAACTCATTATGTGACCTTCCGCTAAATGTTATGCATTCATCACTACGGCTCAACGACCGACTCCTAAAAAGTACGTGCTGAAAAACATCACGCTCGGTTGTACCTTGCTTACTTAACTGCTCGTATTCCCAATTTGTAGGTGCAATGGGCATTTCGATTGCTCATAGTGCTCCGAAATGGCCGGGTAGGATCTAGTTACCTTCCAACACACCAGAAACTTTCAACAATGCAGTAAAACAGCTATTTAGACCGAATCGGATACACACAGCTATTTTGACAATAACGTTTGACCATAATCGCGCCGATCGCGTTGAATCAAATGGGGACATCTACATCAAATAATGTGAGTGGAGCTTGGCTGTATGCGCTTCAACAAGCCGTATGCTAACAAAGACAAGTGCTTTTTGGCGCCTCAGATTTTTCTGTTGAGCTCATTCAACATAGTCCGTAGTCTGTCACTTTTAGACTGTTGTCATAGGCTGTGCTTGACTCCAAGAAAATGTCATTATGCATGAACGTGTTTCTGCGCTTGAGTTTAGCCAACTGAGAATAGCAGAAAATTTTGATTCGGTTCATGACGGGCGTTACTTGCTGTATAGTATGCTGTGCGCCACAATGCCTTGCCTGTGTAGCTTACAACTAGCTCAGAACCAAGCAGGTGTAGTCTGAACTTTACAATCCCTAACAACCAATGGCGAGTGTAATATTTAGGTAAGAGTAACACCGGCTTGGCTTAGCGAGAAGGCGAAAACGCTTTCACTTCGCGATATCTTATGCTGTCGCATGTCACGATACGATATGTAAGACAAGTGGTCAGACGCAGCAGTGTCGCAATCTTGAAAGCATTGGTAAGCGAAGAATATATAAATGTGGATGTCGCATTTCTGAAGCAATTGACTACATTTCCTCCAAAGCGTTATCGTTCGTTTTAAAACACTGTGACGTGTATATATCTCTAGACGCAAGGTTATACAATACTGTGGCATCCTTAATGCCTTCATTACTGCTTTAAACAGTATTGCGCCGCACATAATCGCATAACGTCCATAAATCTGCCAAACTTTTCGTTGCTTTGAATACCTGGTGCAAAGATGTCGATAACCAACAATTAGGCAATAGGCTTGCCTTCCGTGAAGGATAGCAGGTTTTTAAGATCGTCTCGACATTTTAAAGTTCTGTCTCACGTCACGCAAAGGAAGCTTTGACAACAAGACCGCATTAAGTATCGCTGAGCGAATTCGTCACACAGGCGCAAATCGAGGGCTGCTGATGCTTTAAATACTTTTCTCGCTTAAATGCTGAGAGTTCTATATCTAGAATTAAGTCAGGCAGATAGTGCTGTTTGATTTATCTTCCCTGAAAGGAATCTGTGCGACGATAGAACCAAACACAAAATGTCCATATCGTACGATTTCTTCGCAGATAAATCTCTTCAAATTTTTCGCGCAAAAATCACCATATCCAAAGCTGAAATATTCAATCGTTCTAATGGCATGCTGCAATTGATATTACTCTTTTCTTTTTTTGCTGGCAGTAGCGACTGCAACGAAGTGGTGACAATAGTTTTAGCCTTTCAGCTGATCGCCCAAGACAGGGATAAATTTTTATATACCCCGTAAGAACAGCGTCTCGTCCGTGGCACACAATTAAAGACATCAAACAAATCAGGAAGCGAATCCATGTCTTGCTGCGCAAAGCCGCTTCCTCTATCGACTTTCCAGACGACACGATCCTTACACGCCTCTTGTTAGCAGAAAGCTGGTTAATTGCTTGAGGCGTAATAAGGGTTAGAGGTCAAATGATAAGACAAGCTGCACCATTTCTTCTGTAAATTATAAGGCTGCGACATTCTTAACATGTATTCGTGGCCTTTGTATACACACAAATTGAGGTACGTCGGATGCAACCTGTCAGATGCTGCGTAGGCACAACTTCAATTTGGGTGTACGCAATTTTGAACCGTTTCGCACATAATCCGTCATCAGAAACCTTTTACTTCCAATTCGTATCAAATCCAGTGAAGCGGGTTAGCAGCCCACGCGACTCACAGAGCTATACGAAGTTCCATCTCTGTAATCAATATCAAGTACCTACTATAAACCTCATCACGGTACTTCTGAGCTTTGCTTTGAGTCCAAGAGACAACAGTTTGGTGTGGACGTATCTCGTCAATAATTTTTCACCTGTGACTGACACACAACGTGTGGTTGCACCTCTAGATGAGAATAACATGCGTAATTATGTTTGAGACATCTCAGTCGAGAAATGACTATTGGCTTAGCCAGCGCTATGTAGTGGTAGCCCAATATGTTGTGATTAAATGCACATAGGTCATGTTGTTGGATGATGTCTTCCTTTTTACGCTTTCATTTTCGGACATTTCTAAAACTTTGTAATTTTATAATGAAGAAATGCTGACAAATGAAGTAAATCTTAAGTTAGTAATAAAACGCAGATAATGTCGCAGACTTTTTGCTTCAGTTATTCATTTCTGATATCAAAATTACCGTTGATGTTTCTAAAATACATGACACCATCATTCTTGTATAACCGATAGTATTCTAAGCTACTATTAGTAGCTAAGAACATTCTGCTAATCTAACTAAATATTTTTGTATCAATCCAAAATACTACATTTTCCCCCTTTTCATATTATTGTCTCCTCATCCAGCGGCTACGAATTCGCTTCACTTCGAAACTCGCAAAGTATTCCAAGCCTCTAGTCGTTTATAAGCCTTCGCGTTCTCGAGATGTTGCGTTCTTCAATCATGAAGCAAACGCTAACTAAAGTTTTAACTCGTCCAGCTACCACGCGCAGTTTTTCCATCCGTAGCTCACAGCCAGTAGCAGGTATCGAGACGTCAGCACTAACATCTAAATACACGGTTGTCGATCATGAATACGATGCTGTTGTTGTGGGTGCTGGTGGCGCTGGTCTGCGTGCAGCTATGGGATGTGCGGAAGCAGGTTTGAAAACTGCTTGTATCTCCAAGCTATTCCCTACGCGATCGCATACTGTGGCAGCTCAAGGCGGCATTAATGCGGCGCTAGGGAACATGTCGGAAGACGATTGGCGGTGGCATATGTACGATACAGTTAAAGGAAGTGATTGGTTGGGAGATCAAGATGCAATTCACTACATGTGCAGAGAGGTACGTTTTATTCTTTAAATGGGAAACGTTACGTTCTGACGAATTGGATGATAACTTTACAGGCTCCGGAAGCTGTACGAGAGCTTGAAGACTTTGGTCTGCCCTTCTCTCGTACTGAAGAAGGCAAGATTTATCAACGTCCATTTGGTGGACAGAGTCTTGAGTTTGGAAAAGGAGGTCAGGCACGTCGTACTGCATGTGCTGCTGATCGTACAGGTCACGCAATGTTACACACATTGTACGGTCGATCACTTGCGTTTGACACATCGTACTTCATTGAGTACTTTGCTTTAGATTTAATCATGAATGACGCGGGCGAATGTGTTGGAGTTATGGCATTTAATATGGAAGATGGTTCATTTCATCGCTTTCATACAAACAATACAGTTCTGGCTACTGGTGGCTACGGTCGTGCATACTTTTCGTGTACCTCAGCTCATACATGTACGGGTGACGGTACTGGTATGGCTTTGCGTGCTGGTATTCCTCTTGAAGACCCAGAGTTTGTCCAATTTCATCCCACTGGTATTTACGGTGCTGGATGTTTGATCACCGAAGGTTCGCGTGGTGAAGGCGGTATCTTGCGAAACTCAGAGGGAGAACGTTTTATGGAGCGATACGCCCCTACAGCTAAGGATTTGGCTTCGCGTGATGTCGTGTCGCGTGCAATGACAATGGAGATTCGTGAAGGCCGTGGAGTTGGTAAAAATCGGGATCACATTTATTTGCATCTGGACCATTTGCCAGCTGAATTATTGCACGAACGTCTTCCTGGAATCTCAGAAACGGCTGCTATTTTTGCTGGTGTCGACGTGACTAAGGAACCTATTCCAGTATTGCCAACTGTGCACTACAATATGGGTGGAATTCCTACTAATCACCTTGGTGAAGTGGTTATGCCTGATGTGAAGGGCCTTCCGGATCCAAACAAGCTGTATCCAGACAAGATTGTACCTGGTCTATTTGCTGCTGGAGAAGCAGCTTGTGCTTCGGTGCACGGTGCTAATCGATTAGGTGCGAATTCCTTACTGGATCTTGTTGTTTTCGGCCGTGCATGTGCTCTACGTATTGCTGAGCTTACAAAACCTGGCGAGAAGAAGCGTCCAATGCCAAAAGATGGCGGTCTAAAAGCGATTGAAGACGTGGATAAGTTACGTTATGCTAATGGTAACATTGCTACAGCAGAGTTACGTCTAGAGATGCAGAAGACCATGCAAGTGGATGCTGCTGTCTATCGTACACAAGAGTCATTGGCGGCTGGAAAAGCTAAAATTGATGAGGTTGTACCAAAATTTAACGACATTAAGGTGACTGATCGCTCGCTCATCTGGAACACGGATCTTACAGAGACGTTAGAGCTGCGTAACTTGCTCGCTTGTGCTGCTTGTACAATGCATGCAGCTGAAGCTCGTAAAGAATCGCGAGGTGCTCATGCACGTGAAGATTTTACAAAGCGTGATGATGACAAGTGGATGAAGCACACTGTTGCTTATCATGATGAGAAGGGCAAGACGCACGTGGCTTATCGTGCTGTGCAGGATCAGACTTTGGATGAAAATGAATGCAAGCACGTTCCACCCTTTGCGCGTGTTTACTAAGCCTCAGTCTACGTGACAGCTACAGGAATGGATGCAGTATCTACATTACTTTTTAACCAAGAAACAATATACATTGAGACCTCTTGATTATTGACAATATTTTCATATCGATATATTTATTTAACAATTCATATTATCAATAATATTATTGTAACTCTCATGTCGACATCTACGACACCAATACCGGCGCCATCGCCGTCCGTTCAGCGTTCAGTCTCATCACACACATCAGCACGTAAGAAGGAGATACGTAAAACATCACACACAGTTTCGGATGGGACAAGCGTGAGTATGAGTAAAAGAGCGGTAGATGACGCTCTAGGTACCGCTGCAGGTCTCTCCAGTGGCGATTTATTCGCACGTAATTTGTCCCTTATGAGTGTAGCACATATTGCACGTGGTGTGGGTTTTGAAGCTGTGCAGAAATCAGCGGCAGACGTATTAGCAGAGATATTGCCGAAATGTATGATGTGTATTGAACCAATAATTTTATTGCTTACATGAACTTATGCCAAAGTTTTATATTGTGTTTAGATATTCAACGGATTGGTGGTGCAGCTAAAGAAATTGCAGAGCTCGCAGGACGTACTCAACCTAAGGGTACGGATGTGGTACAAGCATTTCAGGATTTAGACCCAGCACCAGTAGAGTTAAAGGATCTTGTTAAGACCTTGGAGACTGCGAAGCGGCCATTTCCCCGGGATGTTCCAGCATTTCCAGCTAAGAAGAGAGATATGTCAGGAAATACATTAGAACAGACCAAGATTGGACGACGAGAAGGCCTTCCTCCACATGTACCAAGCTTTTTACCTCCTTTACCCAATCGTCATACTTATAGCTCGGAAAGGCGAGTAGTAGTTGAGAGAGAGCAAGATATTAAGCGTCAGAGACTTGAGCTACTTAGTGAGAAAGCTCAAGTGCGAAATTCACTACATGGACTGCAGACAGTGATTGCAAGTACGTTGAGTTTGTACAATATATTGGCAAAGGGTCTGAAAATAATTGACTGTGCTTTAGAAAAACCGGCAATTATTGTGCGCCAGCCAACGTGGAATGCTTTTCAAGGCTCAATCGGTGATACTGCTACCGAAAATCCATTTGTTCAGGCTCCGATTGTGAGCCCAGTTGCAAAGGTTGGTTGAGTTTTATCAAGATATTGTTTTTATTATACGTAACTATTGTTGAAATATTGTATTCAATAATTGTAGACGTTATTTGTCGGACCTGATCGAGAGTTTGTTCCAAATCTTGACAGAGTGAAAACTCAATCAACGAATTCACTGGATACGAATGTGACACTTCCAAAATTATCCAAGTGGGGTGAAGAGTATTGTCCAATAAATCTACACAATAATTTACTGATATTTATTGTATTGACATGATAGCCAAGAACAAGGAAAAGAAGAAAAGATCTTGTCGGGTACCTTTCACGACGGTGATTCAGAGTAATAACCACATTCTATCGTTCATCATACAGACTGCATAGATCAAAACACAAACAGCTTATGCTTAAAGTATTGTAAAAAGTTTGAAAAGTTCATTTTAAACTGCTTTATCTTCTGAAACGTTAAATCCACCATTAGTTGGTGAAATGGAGTCCAACTCAAGCTTGGAGTGAACAACTGGTCGTTGAAATCCAGTGCCTCTACTTGACTTTTGACTTTGTTTTCGAAAGAGATTGTAAGCTACAAAGACTAAAGATGCTTGAATGGCCAGACCAACTAAGATTGAAAGAACCAATGGAGGTCCAAAACCTTCACCATTAGCATTATTGGCAAGTGGAAACGTACATCGTGGACCTCCCCATGCACCGGATAGACCACAACTACAACGACCTTTTCGAGTACATTTCCCAGTCAAAATGTGCGATGTACTAACCGTACAATCAAGATCTGTCTTACAATTTGCTCCACCATGAACTTGAATCCATTTATTTTCCGGTGTTTCGTACTCTTGTATATGACTTTCAATCCATTTTTTCGTTGGATGACTTGAAGGATCACAACCAATAGACATATTCGAGTTTGACGACAAATCTTGATATATGCGAATAGAATCAATCTTCATATACATTGGAAAGCCATCACAAATATCATTATGTTCAGAATTGGTTCCTTTTCCACGACAAGGAGATCCAGGATTTGGTGGTGTGGCTCCCCAACTTGTCGAAAGAGCGACATTAAAAATCACGTACATTGGTTCTTCCGGCATAATCTTTCGAGGATTCGACTTTTTTGAGTCTTGAGGTACATTCTCAACCGATTCGGCTGGGATTTCAAAAATTACAATATCTTCAACCATCCATCGAATGTATCCTGTTGATCCTGTTACCCATTCAAGTTGATACTTGATATAACTCGTGTACACTCCAAGCTGAACTGGCCAATTTGCGGAAATTGCATCCATTTGATACTCAAAAGGTTCCATAAGCTCCCGTTTAAGCTCTTCTGCACCTAAAGGGGCTGAACATTTCGAGTTGGAACTATCAGGATCACACAAAAATGCACCCATGTATCCATTTATTACGGGCATACATCCACCAACCTCATTAACACCCCAATACTTCGATCCATGATTGTCTATCAAGCTTAGATCAGAGTATCCATCACCTGATGCTGGACATGTATTCACTCCTTGACACGTATTACTTGATATTCCTCTCTTTGTATTTGAAATGACTGTCTGTGGATCTTGAATCTGGCTACTCACAGGGAGACACAAAGTGTTTGGAGCATATCGAAGTCCTTGGTACCAACTTTTATGTCCTCGAGCACGATACGTTTTAGTCGGAATGCCTGGAAAGTTTGCACCACTGGTAGTACATTGAGCCGAATAAACACAATATGGATTTGTATCGTTTGTAGGTGGAATGAGACGAAATGGATCTGGCATTCCTGGAGCCACTTGAATGCTCGTAGAGATTGCAACTCCTCCTCCTTCTAACAAATCAATTTCAGGAGCTCCTCGTCCTTGATAGGAATTCAATCCATAGCCAGGATTACCATCACATGCATTAATCCGTTGACTACCTTTTAATTGTTCATTACATTCATTATAACTCCATGGCCACATTCGATTTGTCGATTGCGAAAAGAGAGCTCTTCCTAAATTTCCAAGAAGCCAAATTCCAGGCCACGTAGGATAAAATCCACTACTTTTAACACGATTCTTTTCATTTCCCATATCTGGATTTTTAGAATTGGTTGTTGCTGGTAATTGTGCTATAACTTCCATTCGACCTCCTTGAAAGCAGAATTTATTCCATGATTGTAACATACCCGAGCGATAATACATACTATGTGTCTCGAAAGCTGCAGGTTTTGCATACGTATTCCAAACGGTATATGAAATATTCTTCTCTTCCTTTACTTGAATACGAAAGACTCCACGACCATCCGAGTCGCGAACTGTTTCTGTCATATTGAAACTATAATACTCAAGAGCAGCATTCACCCCATCAGGCATTTCTAACGCAGTCCACATATGGTCACCACCGGGCATAAAATTCCGTCCAGGGACATTAAATTCATCACTCATGACGAGCATCCACGTTTTTCCTCGTGACGAAATGATATTGTATACATCCTTTGGAGTATCAACATCAACCCATGGTCTGATTCCTGAACGAGACGAAATCATACGATCAGCACGCTCAGAATCGACAAATCTTAAGCTTAAAGCCAAGAAAGCCTTCAATAATAACCACTTGAGCATTCTCTTCTTCAAATGAACTCTTTTGAGATAATTCCAGAGTGAGAAATGAGCTTACGACAGTTTGACTATCCGACTACTTCCGTTTCAGAATGTACGTTTCGTTCAACGCCTTTTAAATGTACCACAGTATCAGACTTTTCGACCAGAAAAACGAGCATTTGATGTCTATATCACAATCTCAATCAGTTCAAAGCTTTATGGTTTTCTTTGTATCTATATTTTAAAGAAACGATTGAAGTAGATGTTTTACTTCTATTGATACTTTCTACGCCAATAATCCTGTTGATACCATAATGTCGAACTCAGTTCGTCATTATGTTCCTTCTCTTCATTTCCATGACTATTTGAATCTTGAAAGAATGAGAAACATCGAGACTTTGACGTTCCAAGTGACTCAAGAGACGTCAGTAATTCCTTTTGTTGTTCTTGAAAAGTCGATGACATTGAATAAACTTTCGAATTGCGTAATTTTTCTTCCATTACTGCATTTATCGCAAGTTGCTCAATCTTCATATTCTTTTCATCTTTTTGTTTCATTTGATCGTTAGAACTTGTAAATTTCTTACAATTAACAGAAATTTCATCTTTTGATGCTGTTGGAGAGTCTGGAAATTCAAAACGATCATTAGAAGAAAATGACGTCGATTTTTGTCGGTCATTTACATCCAAAAGTTGCTGAAAGTGAGAGTGTAAAATTCCAAGTTGCGTATTTAAATGATTCACTGTACCCATATCACTTAAGTTGATCGAAGTATTTGATGGTACAGATAGTGGCTTGACATTGAAAGGAGGTGGTACACTTGGTATTGTCCGTTGTGTTAAGTATAAACGTATAGTATGCAACTGTTCAAGCAAAATCTTGTTATTATCTTCCAAACGTCCAATTTCTCGTCGATAAAATTCATTTTCAGTAATTGAAGTTTTTAATTTCAATTCAATTCGTTCACATGCTTCGTATGCATGTCGTTCGCGTGTAATTAACTCATTTCGCTCCTGAAGTGCACAAAAATTTAAATCAGTTCGCACTTTCTTTGCGACCGCACGACACTTTTGCGCCCATTCATCACTCGATCGAGTGACACAAATTTGAGCCAATTGTGGCAATTGCCACTCCAAAGTTTGTTGCATACGTTGCAATTCTTCTGTCCGTCGTAAATTGTCATGTTTGTGAGCATCACGTTCGTCATGAAGTTCAGCTTCAAATTTCTGAATTTTTAATTCCAGCTGTTGTTTTGTCAGTCGCAATTCTTTTATCTCAGTACTATTCTCTATCTCAATTTGATGAGCTTGAAGAGCTGCAATCTTCTCTTGTAGTTCCATTAATTGAATATCACGCTTTTCCACACGTGCTACTTCCTTTCTTCGCCATGTTTCTGCCTTAGTAAATTGCTCTTTTAAATGCACTGCTTCGTATTCTTTTTGCTTTATTTGATTCTCTAGATCACGTATTTCAAAAGTCAATCGATCCACATCAACACGTTTATCATGTTGTACAGTCTT
>NW_020187390.1:1268103-1269088 GCF_900000015.1 Plasmopara halstedii | reverse complement strand
ATTCTGCTGTTGACATAGTCAACTTGGTGCCCAGCACCCAGAAGATTGTCGACCAAAACTTCCCAGTGAAGCGCGGGTCTCTATCCCAGACAATCGACTGCGGAGTTTTGTTGTCGAAACTATCGACAAACAGCGTTGCTGTACCCGCGCCGTCGATGGTGTCCGGCGCTGCCGCATGATAAGCTATCTTGCTCAAACGGTCCACAAAGCCCACCCACACCCGTGTTGCCCGCCGAGTACGTCGGCAGGCCAAACACAGAGTCTATACTCATAGACCGCAAATACCCGGAGATTACCGGTGAACTGGCCTGCGGCGCCGCCGCCGCATTAGGGGAGAGTTTCACCCTCTGACACGGTATATACGTGCGCACATATGTGCTCGTTCATTTGTACAGCTTGAGCTACCGATAGTGGCAACTCACCGAGCTGTACGACTTCTCACGACCCAGATGACCACTGAGAGGGTGTGGTGGGCCTTAAATAGGATACGGTATTTCAAATCCTTATCTTGAGGAACCACAATCCGTATCGTTCCGTTGAATCGGTGCTATAGTACAACAACCCGTAACTCAACGAATATCAGTGTAATTGTGCGAGCCAACCCGCTGACAGTTTCTTGTCTGAGTTTCATAACCCCTTGTTCCTGAGAGCCTGTAGCAGCGCTACACACATACTATCATTCGCGTATGCTGCGCGAATCAAATCCGTCACCGTCGACAAAAGCAAGCTCATAATCCGGTCTGCGTGACAACGCATCTGCCAAATTGTTCTGCTTTCCTAGCTTATATTTCACCTCAAAGTTTTTTTTGCAAAGAAAAAGAGTCATCTGGCCATCCTCTACGAGAGGTGAGGCGACTGGATCGCAGTGCGTAATGACGCATGATCTGTGTAGACCACTAACGGCTTTGAGTCAAGCAGATGCAACCTGACCTTGACAAGTGCATACTTCATCGCAAGTAAATCCTTTTGTGGACTGGGTACTTCC
>NW_020187390.1:1267990-1268093 GCF_900000015.1 Plasmopara halstedii | reverse complement strand
TAACCAAAAGGACAAACCTTATGCGAAGATCGCGCTGGTCCAAGACGTAGGACAGCAGACGTTCTTCTTGGAGTTCCCATAACTCCTCGGGTGGGTGATTGGA
>NW_020187390.1:1267659-1267980 GCF_900000015.1 Plasmopara halstedii | reverse complement strand
GTGACAGATTTGATCCGCACCGCGTATGCGGGTGATGGGATGTGTGTAGCGTTGCTACAAGCTCTAGGGAGCAAGGAGTTTGGAAACTTGGATAAGAAATCGTCATCACGAGTGCGTGCACGATTGCACCGATATTCGTTGAACAATGGGTTGCTATATTATAGCAACGATTCAACGGATACACCACGAATTGTGATTCCTCATGATGAGGATGTAAGATACCGCATCCTTTTTGAGGCTCACGACACGCCACTCTGTGGTCATCTCGGTCGTGAAACCCTCTCCAAATGCGGCTGCGCCGCTGCTAGCTTACCGGTACCC
>NW_020187390.1:1263506-1267649 GCF_900000015.1 Plasmopara halstedii | reverse complement strand
CACCCAAACAAGAATACGGTACGGGGCTAGGTAGCCAGTAGTTATGCATGTATTGAGATTTTACTATATATATATATATATAGTACATTTATGAAAATCTAAACTTTTAAAATTAGGATAAAAATGAATTTTTGATTCTTAATGAAGACATTAAATCATGATTTTCCTTTACCAAAGTGACTTGCTATAGCTGTCGAGTTAGTGCTGGTCGTATAAGCGAGCGTTGTGGTCAGCCAAGCGATAGATTACAAAAATGCTAGACTCGGTTGGAGTCAAAACCCGGGCTTCTTCGCGACTGCAAGTCCGCTAGCTCTCATATCGCCCATGCTTTATGGTGATGGGATCGGTGAGTACAGCCTCGTCACCGTCAACGTAGAAATCTAGAGGCAGCTCGCGCTTGCCACCGTTGCGAACATCGTTGGCTTTAGTGTAAGCATTCATTATGCAGAACGCGTCGAACAAGCTGTGGCAAACGTTTCGTAAAAATCTCAGTTTTCCAATCTATCCAGTAATAGTTCCAATCGAGTAAGCCACTTCGAAGACCAAACAAGATAATGAGGCACTTATCAAGCCCCCGGTTGGCTCTTGAGTGGAACGCACGAGTATATCCTCTGCGCGTAAATTTACGCGGAGTCGTTGTACAAAAAATTATGTGTGATGCGCACAACAATCTTGTTTTACTTTGTAGCCCCGTTGTCAATCCGACGAATGCTTCTTAACAAACTGGAATATTCTTGGGGTTGACGCGTAAATTTCCCTACCATCCGTCGTCGGGGCAGCAAGACACGCTACGAACACTACAGTCTTTCGCCAAGAGCCCTGTCCTTTGAAGGCGGAGACAAAGATAATTTTTCTCCAGCTGAGATGGCAACAAAACTGTTCATGCTAGAGACGGAGCAGCAGCGCGTCGAGCTAGCGGTGTTTACGCTAGGAGGCCGCGCGCGCGAATGTACACTAATGTCTAGTTTCACGCCGGAAAGCTCGCGGGTGTTCAAATCGTCTCATTAGTCGTACCGTGTGCGATCAAAACTTGAGGGGATTGTTGGTGGACTGAGTCAGGGACTGAGAATTGTTATTGCCGCGATGGCTAAAATCCCTTTTTCAGACAAAAGATCAGTAATCATCTTCATGGCGGGGCCCCTGTACAGACTCGGCTTGCACTTATATATTTTCTGTCCACCTTACCTCTTTTAAGAATGCGTTGTGCATCCCGTTAAAATTGGAAAACAACATCCGTGTGTCGTGAGAATTGGTCAGCACGGACTATAACTTCCGTGCTGCGTGGGCCGATGGTGGCGAGTGTATGAACTTGCCAAAAGAAATATGACCGCGTTAATGCCAAGCAGTAAGTGAACAATTGTTTGGCTGCTGAGACTTATCGCTGTACTCACAAGTTACATCTAGTGGAGCACCAGGTGCTATATAATTGTATGTAGTGCAAAGGCCAGTTCCCGCGCAAGGATGATCGATGAATCATTTGCTGGAAAATGTAGATTTTTGGTTAGCGCAGTGCATCCTTGTGGACTAGAGCGGATCTCTTTGGTATGTCGAAGAAGACAAGACACAGAAAACAGCCCGGACGCGAGCGAGTCTGTGAGAGAAGTAAGGCTCACACCCCGAGACTGTTGATTGTCAACATCGAGTCCCCGACTTTATCTAGTCGAGGAAAATAATGGTATATTTAAGAGCGTCGTTCAATGATGATCAACGCACGACCGGCAAAATTAGCAGACAGTATGGGAAAGCATTGTATACGCTAAATGAGGATACCATTTTATTGCTTCTTGCAATGTCTGCTATAATAAAAGATTCCTCCAAATCTTCCTATTAAAATTTGAGGATTTTGACACTGCTGTACGCTATCTTGTCTAGACATTTTATCGACCAATTCCTGGCTCAAGTGCTTTGTAGCTTCGCCTAGGGCCGGGGGGTCCGTGATTTGATACCCATATGATCCGAATCAAGGAGGCCGAAGATAGGTCACTAAAGTGGACGAGCATTCACATCACTGTGGTGTGACCACCCTGCCAATCCGCACCCAATGGGTTTGTGATCATTGAGTGGGGGAGGCCCTACTGACCGAAATAGAGCCCCATAGTGTACCGAGGGGTACGGAACTCGGTCTCAAAATGGGTCGGCTAGCTACCAGCATCCCGCGCTAAAGAAAGTTTAATTCTAGCGTGTGGATTACGGTAGCTTAAATCTCTAGTAATTTACCTGAGACACAAATTCACCCTAGTTATGATATGACTGGAACAACATGAACCATGGATCAACGAAAACTATAATATAATGACTGCCATGTACTTCACTCTTATGGAATCCTTCGGTGGATCATCATCCCGACCCTACATTTGCTATATATCACGATGCTGTGATGAGAGACCCGCCATGCGAGTTCCCCATATCGGAAAGCCAACCTGATTGGTTGGAATTGCGTCGCTCGTCAATGGTTTCTACGAAGGAATATTTGCGACGTCAGAGACGCTTTCAACTGTGCGAAACATTTACGGATCGGCGAGACAAATAAGTTTTCCCTCTTTATGTAGACTTTTGCGTCAAAGAGGCTACCAACAAGTGTAAACATGCTTACAACAAGGCAAATGCTTTTACCATTTGCTGAGCGCTAGTTCCTAGAAAGAATGTGCACCAGAGCAGCATGATTGATCGCGCCTTGTCTAGTGCTTTAATCCTAGTTGTTGGTATTTTTCAGATGATTGTGAAAGAAGTGGCATTTCTTTTATTACAATATGTACTCAAATTTGAATGATCTGGGAAGAGATGGATAGACTGTCCAACACACCGGCGACGCCCCACAATCTGGTGATGCAGCTATTTAGGTCGCAATATGCATATGCGCAAGTCTATCTTTACCATATATTTGTCAATGGGCGTGCAGAGTACGGAAAATCGGATAGAGGCACTCGCACCAAACGCTTGCGAGCAGCACCCGAGAGTATGTGAATAACTCGAGAGTTTGTGCAGAACTCGAGAGTATGTGCATAAACAAGCTATCTGCCAACATGCATCCGGCAAACATGTAATGGGCCAATCCCGATTATGGAGCACATACTTTGTGTGTCTAACATTAATTGTGCATCCTGTATAATTGTATATCCCCTTTCGGTTCGGTTGTATCAGAGATGGAGGCACTTATCAGGTTAGAGAGGTCAAAGCCTATTGGCTGTAAGAATAAATGTCAATTCACCTCCTCTCTACGTAAGTCAACGACCCGCTGGAAGCGAGAAACATGTGATGAGTCGTGTCAGTTGACCTAAGTCTTCCTCAAAAAGTGTCCCTATACATTTGGTAGCACCAGTAGTCAGTCCAATGCCGACTACTTCGATGGATTTATCGACGGATAATGTAAACACCACAGGTCGTGGTCGTCCTCAGATCATCAGGGAGGAATATTCTTTACTAGTACACCGAGAATGCTGATGGCGACAATGGGGTACTCGTCTTTGTTGACAGACTCAGCAAGATGGCCCGCTTCGCTCCGTTTAAGATTCCATTAATACCGAAAGTTCTGATTTATTGTTCATTACTCACGTTATTCGCAATCTCGTTTTTCCAGACGCCATTGTCCCTGATCGTGATACACGATTCACGAGTGACTTTGAAAAGAATTGTACCGAATCCTTGCCTCTCGCTTGGATATGTCTTCAGTTGTACACCCGGAAACCAATGGGCAAGCAGAACGTGCAACCGAGTGGTCGGTGATGTGTTGAGAAGCTTTTGTATGGAACATCTCTTAGAATGGAGTTCGTTATTACTATTGGTCGGTTTGTCAAGATAATATCAGTTCATTCATACATTAAATTACGCCATTTTTATTAATGGATTGCGACACCCTCGAGTACCGCTTTGTGCGATAGGTGGTGTTTCTGGTGCAAGTGGGGAGGCGGCAAATTGTTGCCTCCCAAATTGGTACAATCGATGATGCGAATGTGAGCGTTAGTACAAGGACGTCCTGGGTTTATTCATCATGAGTCGTGTGAATGTGATCATACCTCAATAATCTGTCAAAGCTAATATCCGTTGTTTGACGATATTCGTTTTCGACAGATTATCATTTTATGCAGGTTCTCGCACATTGGTGATACTTGAAAAGCGTTTGCCAAACCCACCGAAAGCCGGGTG
>NW_020187390.1:1260999-1263496 GCF_900000015.1 Plasmopara halstedii | reverse complement strand
GAATGGAAGTCTTCCGTGTGCATCCGTCTTTGTTTGAAGAGGCGGTGAATGTGGCATTAAATGCTGAGTTCAATTTCAAGACGGCATGAGTTGGTTTGAATGCACACTCCAACAGCTCGTCGAGAGGGTCTGTGCCCATGGATCTCAGCTATGCTGAGGACGCAAAGCTTCGAGCTGTCTGGCAGCACACAAACACACGACGGTGTTTTGTCTGTGTCGCTGCATGCCATGCGTGTAATGGTAGGCCAAAGGCCAAGGCATCGAAGGCGAGGCCCCCGTGATGCGTGTGAAGTGTCACGTAAACCACTGAGCTCTACTCGAATTTCAAAACAGTCGCTGCATGTCATGGGTGACATGGTCGGCCAAGGGCCGTGGCTTCAGGGGCTAGGCCCCCGTGATCCACGTGAAATGGCACGTAAACCACTGAGCACTGCTCTTGTTGCGAAGCAGCCGCTGCATGCCAATGATGGCGGTCGGACAGAGTCTGAGGCATTTTGGGCGCGGCCCTTCAGATGCGCGTGAAGTGGCACCTTATCCACTGGACGAAGTCTGCGGGGTTAGCAGGTTTTCGTTGGATGTTGTAGATAACATCGGAGCTCCAAAGGAGCGGACAGTGAGGGTGACATTGGACGACGTGGGTGCGTGTTTACCCTGGTCTCACCGAGACAAAGAACCTGTACAGAGGCGACGGCGATACCGTATGCTGGCTGCGAGATGCCGGGCGTTGACTCTGATCCAGGGTGTGTCTACGTAGATGACGGTGCACAGTTATACACCCTCGTCAACGGTATGACGGGGGAGGAAGATGGCGACGTCCGCCTCTAGGCTATGCCTGCAGTAGATGCTCTTCTTGAGCTGGACGAGATGTCCCTTGAAGACTTCGACAGTGCCTTGAAGACAGGCGATTTGCCCGAAGTGGTCATTGCACGATCGGACGAGGAGATAAACTCGTCATCGCTTTTGAATGAAGCTGTCTTGGAGGACACCAAGAGCGTGCTGAACGCACGGGTGTATCGTCGATCCTACGGAATCCCTGGGATCCGTACTATCCTTTGGTAAAGGAATGTCAAGATGTCGTCTCCAAAGTCCCGCCTTCGGTCATACTTCCTGACCGATGTGTGCGTCATAAGATCGACCTGGTTCCGGAAACCAAATACTGCGTAACACACCAATGGCCCCTGTCTAAAAAGCAGTGCGACGTCATTGACGCCTTTTTCCGTGCGAAGCAACGCAGGGATGGTACGTGAGAGCAAGTCTCCCGATTCGACACCCACGTTTCGTGTTCGGAAGCCGAACGGCAAGTGGCGTATCGTTCATACTTTCAATAAGCTCAACGCTGCCACCGTTCCGGTACAGACGCCGATTTTTAGATAGGGTGTTCTTTAGAACAACATGGCGGGATGTACGAAGTACAGTGCACTCGATTTGGTAGATGGATACTACCAATTTCTCATGAGAGCGAGTGATATTCCGCTGACAGCGGTAAGCATTCCGAGCGGTTTGCTCTGGGAGTGGCTGGTGATGCCTCAGGGGCTGTCAAATTTACCAGTAACATTTAATCGTCTTGTGACGCAGTTGTTCAGGCCCCACAGGGCGTATGCACAGACAAACTTTGACGACATTTTCGTTCATAGTCATGCGGAGCACGGAGGCCAGATGAGGAGTACCGCATCGTCCATTTAAGAGCGGTGCTCGAGTGCATGCGCACGAACAACCTAAACGCCAATGCAGACAAGTTCATCCTTGGCGCAGAAGAGATTTCCCTTTTTAGGGTGCTTCATTGGGAAGCGTGGCCTTCGAGCGGATCCCGCTAAGGTCAAGGCCGTTGTAGACTGGCTGATTCAAACGAACAAAAAGGACTTGCGTAAGTGGCTTGGTCTTGCCAACTACTTGCACAAGGACAGTGTAAGCTATGCAAAAATGACCCGGCCATTATCCAATCTCCTTAAAAAGGATGCTGAATGGTGTTGGAACACCGAACATCAGAAGGCTTTTGACGGGGCCTCCTACATGCACCGATACTGGCGCTGCCAGACCCTAATCGTCTTTTCAGCGTCGTCTGTGTCGCTTTGGACTTTGCATCGGCTGTGAGCTGCTGCAAGCAGACGCCGAGGGCGAGATCGGGTGATCGCGTTCGAATCTCGACAGCTCAAAGCTGCAGATAAGAGCTACCCAGTTCATGACAGAAAGCTACTTGCGATGAAGTACGCAATTGTCAAGTTCAGGGTGCACCTGCTCAGTTTCAAGCCTTTTGTGATCTATACAGATCATGCGTCACTACGCACTGCGACTCCGTCGCCCCACCTCTCGCAGATGACGGCTAGATGGCTAACCTTCTTTGCGGAATATAACTTCGAGGTGAAGTATAAGCCTAGATGGCTATCCTTCCTTGCGGAATATAACTTCGAGGTGAAGTATAAGCCGGGAAAGCAAATGCTTTGGCTGATGCGTTGTCACGCAGACCAGACTATGAGCTTGCTCATGTTACAACGGTAAT
>NW_020187390.1:1260827-1260989 GCF_900000015.1 Plasmopara halstedii | reverse complement strand
TAGCACAGAGTAGCGAACTAAGGACCTAAATATATTCACTCCGGTTTTTGCCATCTTAACAACACATCTTATCAACAGAAATGACCGACCTGACTTTTGCTGCTGAAGCGAAGCATCAACAATTGACCGAGCACACTTCGCTGCTTCCTGCTACTGAAGCTG
>NW_020187390.1:1259924-1260817 GCF_900000015.1 Plasmopara halstedii | reverse complement strand
TCATTTGCAGCGGTGAAAATGAGGAATCGTGCTATCGTTGCCTGAGCACACTTCAAAAAGATGCTTACTGGTACCCCGACTACCCGTTTTTCCCTTTTATCGACGCAGTGACTACGTGTGAAGCGTTCCCAAGTAAAGGTGGGTCTGGTGACGAGGGTCACAATCTGTCGACCAAGTCGTCTGAGACGATAGTGGCTTACATTCAGGTGACGATTCGAAGCGAGAAAACCTTCAAGGAAAAAAGATTGTGTCGGCTGAACGAAGAGCTGGATAAAAATTCTTTGCTGAAGAATATGAAGCGCGCCTTCGTGGTAGTAGGCCCCGACTCTGTAATCTGCGAGATGTTTGACCTCAAGGGTGCACCAGACACTAATACGTTTCTAACGATGATAAGCTGCTTTAATCCTGAACAGTTGGAGCGGAAGCTAAGCTAAGATGGCGCTTATTTAGTAAAGTTCATTTAGTTTTGATGTTTCTACAACGTTTTGCATATATATTTTTGTTGGAACCTACAACTTCGAGGATTTGGTGGGCATTAAGATGAAACTGTGGGCTCACCGAGATCAAGTGAATCTTGAAATATTGTGTGTCAGATGGTTGGTGCTGCCATTGCATTGGGGGTGATTCTATCATGTTCGCAACATTGGAATCGAAGCTTGACAGCCTGATCGAGGAAGCGAAAGACGAGACACCATTACAATTCCATCGACAAGAAATGACCGACCTGACTTTTGCTGCTGAAGCGAAACATCAACAATTGACCGAGCACACTTCGCTGCTTCCTGCTACTGAAGCTCAGCGACAACCTCAACAACAACAAACCCCACAGATCACAAAGAAAAACAGAGGAAGAGGAAAAGGGAAAGCATGGTGCCTTCAAGCTCATAATTACC
>NW_020187390.1:1259743-1259914 GCF_900000015.1 Plasmopara halstedii | reverse complement strand
CCGCCGGGTTGCGCGGATGCCTACCAGTGTCGACGAAGAATGGAGACAGCTTTGAAGATATAGCCAACAGCGTGCAGTGCGCATACTCAATCATTGGCAAGTATTCATTCCAGTCTTTGCCGTGATATGAAATTGAGCATCGTAGCGAGTCTTCAAGGGTTCTGTTCTGTC
>NW_020187390.1:1259619-1259733 GCF_900000015.1 Plasmopara halstedii | reverse complement strand
GCCGTCATGCCCAAGACGCTGACCAAGCTCACACCTTTGTCCGTGCATGAAGACGAGTCTCGACTTGACAATCTGTCTATCATGCTGCAGAGTGACGACCCAATTGTCATGACA
>NW_020187390.1:1258982-1259609 GCF_900000015.1 Plasmopara halstedii | reverse complement strand
TGATCGATCGTGATAAATATAAAGTTAGTGATTTAGTATCATGGAGTACTCTCCTGAGCACTACCAAGCTAGCAAGGAAAGTATCAAAGGAGCTTAGAAGCGCTACTATAAGCGCCCACGAGACGCTAGCTTGTCATTTCAAAAGATCTACAACGATAAGAATAGACAGCAGATCCAAGCGTAAGCCAAAACCGAAATTAGCGAATCTGAAAGCGAACCTAACTAAATTTTATTTTTTTCTCAGATAAAAAGTCAAATAGCTCACGAGCCACGATTTTTCGATATTAGAGTAGATTCTTGGAACTGCTCAACGTTCAAGCTGCATTGATGAAAGCAATGAGAACAGATTATTACCTCATGGATTAGTTCGGATCAGCGCGACGTGGCGTCTCATCATTAGTTGAGAGTCTATGTCACATACATTCATGTTCGCTTAATTACAACAGAAATTCTCCCGTTTTCCTCATCCAAGAATTTGCCGGCTCGAGAATAGATGGTAAAGTTCTTCTGTTCGATAGTCGGCGTGGCGAGCAGCCCGTTCGAGGTAGACATCGATGTAGGGCAGTCTGTAAAGGATCTGAAAAAGGCGATCAAGGAGAAAAACCCGAGCGCCTTCAAAGGTTTTGT
>NW_020187390.1:1258824-1258903 GCF_900000015.1 Plasmopara halstedii | reverse complement strand
CACTCCGCGTGGGCCACCCTGCCCAACGGACACTTCAACCGCCGTCCGGATACGGTTTTCAACAGGTTCTTTCAGTCAC
>NW_020187390.1:1240425-1258814 GCF_900000015.1 Plasmopara halstedii | reverse complement strand
TAAACGAATATTTCATCTGAAAAAAAGAAAAAAAATATCCAGCATATGACGTCCCACAACGAACAGGCAATTCCGCTGCATTAACTTAAACTATGCAAAGACATTGACTTTAAAGACACGACGTTTGCCAGAGTTTTTTCTTCGATAACTTATGGAACACTACGACGTCTTTCGATTGTTCAAGTTATGTTTCCAACCCGTCTGCGAAGGCCAAAACGTTTGGGAGTATCGAATACTTTGATATAAGCAGCCTGGAAATGCTCAATTTCTTCAGCCGTTGGAAGACGTCTCCGCCTCCATGGGGCGTCAAGACATAAACAAGGATATGTCGTCCGAATCGAAGAAACAGTAAGCATGTCGACGAAGTCACACCGAAAAGCACGCACATACCATTGTGGAAATTGAACTTTGTCTGCACTAGCGTAAGCACCAAACATATTGTAGATCCTTAGTCTCGGACGACTCCAGATAAAGAAATATTGCACTCAATTTTTTATATATAGTGTAAATTCCGTACATGTTTGTTTGAAGACGTGAAGTAGCTTCCTGAAGGCGCAATAATCCAGCCCAGTAAAAGTAATAAATGACTGACTACATCCTGAACTAAATAGCATACTCCATGGACTCATAGTTGGCTCGACGCCGGATACGATGATCGCGCCTTCGACGTCCAACTGTAGTGAGATAGACACCATTTTGGACTCGCTGTACCTGGTGCGGACGGCGACGAAAAAGTTAGAGTAGCAATGACAGTTGAAGCATGATTTTTGCACATTTTTCCAGATACCGACACACCAAAAAAAAGGATTTTCGTGACCGAAACATACCAAATTCACATTTTGAATTTTGTTTATTACGCTATTAAATATGTTTCATGAACCTTACAATATCACATATTTGTCGACAATGAAAATGAATGCACGCAATTATCAAATTAAATATTCAAAAGGCTAAGACTTGACTTCAACGCACCGTGCAAAATCACTGTTAATGACGAAAAGAGATACAAAGCAAAGCTGGTACGATAGTGCAATCAAGCATTAATCGTTAACGATCGTGCTCAGAATGTTCAAATTCAACTGCTGCTGTTTCGCGAACGCATAGCTGACCGTCAAGAAGATGAATGAAGTTTGAGAGTCCGAGGCATTTTAATATGGATATTGACAATCGAGATGAGCTGAGAGTCATATCAATATTGTCAGATTTACTATTTATTATGACTATTTTATTTGTGGACCACAAGCACAACAAATTAAGATTGAGGCTATCGACATTATCCGAATGGTGCTTTTAAAGCTTTTTACTACCTATATGGGCTATCTTGTATAGTTCAGCTCTGTCTTTTCCATTTCCATCTAATTGTAGAAAATTAATACACATTTAGGGATGTACAAGCTGCTGGTACATCTGCGCCTGAATCGCCTGCTGTTGCTGTAATTGTTGTGCAGCAATTTCCTGTGCGTGTTTGGCACAGTGGCCATTCTTCTGTGCCCACTTAGTACAATTTGGAAATTCACATCGCTTCCCACCGCCGTGGCCGCGACAGAATCCACCCGACTGACAGCTCTTAGTACAACCTTCATACTTGCATCGGACACCACCTCCATGCTGTTTACACAATCCTCGCGACTGTGCTGTCTTGGGACAACCTTCGACATTGCACGGTTTGCCACCACCGTGAGCAATGCATAAGTGACCAGTTTGAGCACTTTTCATACACCCTTCAACCTTGCATCGTCGACCTCCTCCGTGCAGCTTGCACATGCCTTTCACACGAGCTGCGTGATTGCAGCCCAGAGCCGAGCATAATTGAGTCCCATTTACATCAGTCTTGACCGATTTGCCATTCTGTGTTGCTATTCGCATCTGCTGCGTTAGACTACCACTTCGTAAATGCTGTGGCTTTTGGCAAAGCATGGCAGCGCCTGGTTTCATCAGCATATTCGGAAATTGAGGCATAGGTGGGTTTGCACCAGCATACCCTGGGGTAGACAACATGAGACCATTCTGTTGTTGCTGGTGCAGCACAGCGTTCTGATACAATTGATTGTACTGCTGTTGTTGCTTCTGTTGTTGTTCCTGACGCAGTAATTGTTGCTGCAATAAATTTTGCTGTTGTTGTTGTTCCTGGTATGATAGACTCGACATGTGGTGTATCATACCCATGGTTGGCAAATTCGCTGGTGTGGACACCGTTGGATTATAGTCTTGATGATTATTTATTGGCTGTGTATAGGTCATGAACGTTGACATGTTGCTAGTTGAGGGAGAATTCTCCGTGTATATGTTACGCGAAGGGTTGACAAGAGTTTGGGTATCCACAAATCCCACTGACTGGCCTTGTGTACTTGTTGTGGTCGTAGTCGCCGACATATTGCTAGAATTCGAGCCATGGTAATCCAGTAAATGATCGAGATTATCCACTTGTACTACATCATCACCTCCATAATCGTCATTATCAATCGCAGATACATCCGTCTCAATAGATTCTAATGTTCTTGCTAAATGCTGAAACCGAAAACTATCTTGACTCGTCATAGGTTTCTGAAGAGCTTGATTCGATGTAGCATTCAGCATGGCTTGAATAATTTCAAAGCTTGTTGTGCGCATACCCATACCGCTATCCGTTGCGGTTCCAGCATTCTGTTGTGAATTTGGCGACATAAAGTTCCGCATGAGTTGGAGACTAGAGAGTCGCTGGAGAGTCCCAGCCTCACAGTCTTTGTACACTTGTGTTAATGGCTCAGGCGTATTACTAGCAAACGAAGTGTCAATAAAACTGAGCAAATGCCGAAGACTCTCTTTCTTCTCCGTCATCGAAAAATCATTAGAACTCAAGAGTTTTTTCAACGATGGCTTATAGTCAGCTTCCTGTTTCGCATTCTCTGAGTGAACAAGAAAGCTCCCGCCTGCGTTCTGCGAGCTCATCATCCGTGCAGACGGTGGCTGTTGGTCTAATAGACATGCCAATACATCTTGAATACTAGCTTCTCGATGAAGAGGTTGACGATAATCGTCATCACGAGCTAATTCTGTTTTGACCATGACCAAGTCGCCAGTAGAAAGCGAAACGGGAGTCTTGTGCTCCACTGCAGACGCAAGACGCGCTTTCATTTGTGTCCAATTGGTCAGTTGTGCAGAAGAAAAGAGCGATGTATCGACACAATCCATCATACTACGAAGCAATTCTGGGTTAACGTTTGAGAGGTCAGGGCCAGTGGATTGATATCCAGCTTGGGCCATGCTCTCCCTCTTTCGTTGCTTTTGATTGTGTTCCGCTTTCTCAAGGGGAAGGAAGGCTGGCGAATCAGAGAGATAGTAGTGAGATTGAGCCAATGAATAGAGGCGATAAAAACGAGACTGCATGTCTCAGAAACCTAAATTTTGCGGTTTTGACAAATACCAGTAATAATATCCTGTCTTAAAGAGGGCAATCTGGAAATGGAGGGTCGTATGTTCTTACTTATAAGATGTGAGTAAGCGAATGACCATAATATTTTGGAACGACTACCATATATCGTCACAAAGTTGAAAATATATATATATATGTATATATGGCCAGTGATCGTGCGTGTATCGTTCGTGTAGTTAGAATGTCACAGACACTAACAAGTATAATAATTTTCCAAGCTTATATAGCAAGCACGAACCACCGAAAGGCTCGACCTGATACATGTTTGTCAAACAAAACGACTGTAAACGAAACGACCAAAGTTGCTGGCTTCAACTCGGCCAGCCAATCAAACAAATTGTAGCCATACGGCGCACACCGAAACATCTTAACGTTGTGAGGTTAGAGTAAAGGATTTTGACAAGCAATATGAAATATTGAAATCCTTAAGCACAAGGATATCAGTTTCATCTTATAAAGAATCGAGTCTGAAGGTACATCACTTCTGCAAGAAGATATCAATGTAAAGATTCTCTGCTACTCATGCTATCATCGCAATCCACAACATTTTTTTAGTTCGCTACTGTCGATAATTTCATTTGCTCTTTAAGCTGCTTATAATATATTAATGTATATATGTGATCGCGAAACATTTGTGAAATTTTACGCTCTGGATTATTGCACGCATTTTGTTGTTATTCGGCATTGTACGCAGATGTATAAGTGAGATATAGCTCTTCTGGATCAAAAAAGGTCAACACGTTTCAGCGGTCCATTCATAGACAAGCTGCTGACGAGAAATAATCTACGAAGACTCAATAGTTCTTGATCTCTTGCAGATTATTTTATAACCAACATTGTCAATGCACCTGGGTTACAATTTATAAAGATACTTCCTTTCAAAATTAATTATTCCTTAAAATATTGTAATTTTTTAAATTAGGCACTTCTCTAATGCTCCGTAGCCACAGTCCTAGTCCACTTCCCAGTCGGTGTCTTCGCAATCGTAGTCGTAGTGCATCGCCGCATCATTGCCGCCACCTCAATCCCTTGCCACCTCGCGATCACCCTCCTCGTCGCTCACGCTCGCGCAGCTCAAACCGATTACGCCATCGTGCGCGCAGTAGACGGCGAGAGATGCCAAGCAAGAAGATCCGGATCCCCGATAATTGGGTTGATGTGGCGAAAATGGGTACTATTGTGGGAAACTCTCGTTTTGTTCCGCTTCGTGTCCCGTTAGACGCCAAATATCTGCCCCAGTTCTCCCACCAAAAAGAAGAAATCTGGACTCCACAGGACTTTATAGAACTACAGATGACCCAAAACCTTGACGTGAAGATGATCATCGATCTCACTAACACTTTTAAATATTACGATGGTGGACAAGAGTTTAAGGAGACTGGAGTGGAATACGTCAAGCTCAAGATTGAAGGATTCAGTAGACCGCCAGACGTTCGTGATGTGGCTAAGTTTGTGGTCATTGTCGATGATTTCATAGCTAGAAAGCCAGATGGAATTATTGCTGTTCACTGCACTCATGGACTTAATCGAACGGGCTATCTCATTGTCACGTATATGGTCAAAAGGCTGGGCTATACGGTAACGGGGGCCTTGGAAGCATTCAAGGAGGCTCGACCACCAGGACTTATCAAGCACATGTACGTCAAGGATCTTTACCAAACACTTGGAGAAGGAGAAGAAATAATACTCCCGACACTGCCGGACTGGGCGGGATCAAAGTACGGCGATAGGGAAGTAAGGAAACCGGATGGCTATGGTGATGTCTGTAAGAATCTAAGTACACACGGCAATCACCTAAGATTCGAAGAGTAGAGATAGATTTTACGGCAACTTGTCAAGGCGAAGATCTAGTGCTCTCTGTATAATGTCACGCCGCTTTTGAACAAGACTCTCGCGGGTTTGTGAAAGCTTTTGAAGCTCGCGTGTGAGTACCATGGACTACATACAGTAATGAGAAGTGAGACATTCGGATTTCTCGAAGTTGTATAGTATCACTTGCGACTGATTGTACCTTTGTGTGAGTAAATCGTACCAGAACTTGAATACGTGCTGGTTGATCGCGCGGTTTCTTTTCAAGTATTTGCTGTCGGAGTGTGGGAGGCACTACATACCACTCATTCTGATCCTTCTGGTCTAGAAATTTGCGCAATGGAATGAAAATCTCACCCGCTACCTCTCCTCGCTTTGCGTCAACAATCTGAATGCCGAGCTCTCTGTGAATTGAAGGCACAGATTTTATTTGACAGCGATACATCCATACAGGGTTACAGTCAGCGATATGCGTATCCGATTGATAGACTTCAGTTCTTTCTACAATCGTGGCTGACCGGAGGAAAACGCGCACGTAAGGATTAATCTAGAACGTCAAGTTTGCACGTTAATTTATCTTTCAGCTACGCGCATACGACAATTAGACAGCACCATGTCCTTGAAAATGGGATCGCGGTATGGCAAATTGTTCCCCTGCTGGACACAGATATCGAGGGTAGCGAGACTATTTCCATTTGCGTCTCTTGAAATGTTATTTATCGCGTCAAAAAATTCACTGCCAGCTAATGCTTGCAGTTCATTACACGATTCCTAAAAATGCGTTTCGTAGGGTGAAAATTGGGTTGAAACAGATTTGACGTTCATGTGCCACATTGAAATTACCTGAAAAAAGCGCTCAAAGGAGATCCATTCGACGTCCAAAGCGTCTGGAATTTGATCTGGTGGTGGTCTAAGCTTCTTTGGCGCAACCGATGTGCCATTACGAGATTTTTCTGATTTCTTGTTCAATGATAATATTCGCTTTGATTTCTGTAGAAACCAGTGCCTTGAACAAAATGACAGGATGTTTTGCATCGCCACGTCTGATAGATACCAAGGTCGTTCCTTTTCGCGACGTCGATCAACGGCATCTTGTGTAGCCATTAGCAACGTCCTACGCTCGGCATCATAGTGTGCATCAGCTTTTTCTATCGTCTTCAGTCGTCGCAAAAGCGTAGGCTCAAAACGACTATTTCGGATGTCTTGATCATAACGAACTTTGGCGTCGATTAACTTACGTTGAATAGTTTGTTTTAGTTCAGATAACTCCATGCGTGTCGTTGCCCGTTCACGCTTGTACATAGCCCATTGTCGTTTTCTGACTAATGCACAAGTGAAAGAGATTTTTCTAAATTCTGTTGGGAATAAAGCGTTCTCAATTGACCAGGGTTGACATGCACTTTCGATAAGGTTTCGGTTCGCAGTGTCTTTGAGATAATCAAATACTGTTTCGCCCCGCATATCTTTAAAATCGATGTTAGCTCCTATCAACATGTCACGTTATTATGATCAAAAGGGTCACGAGATGATTGCTTCGAACCGAATCGTAAAAGCTCTCTTAAAACCGCGGCATCGGCACGACTAGCAGCTTCCATAAGTGCCGTCCGACCAGTTTTGACATGTGCATGATTGACACAAGCTCCACTTAGCAGCAGCAAGCGAACAACTGAAGCGTGATTGCCCTGGCACGCAGCTAGCAGTGGGGTTAACCCCATCGCCTTAAAAAAAACGCAGCAAGTTTTCAGATCTGTGATCATCAAAGAAAGCAGCTCGGGAATTACGTACACTTTCGGCATTGGCACTTAAGCCCATGTTTAACAACATTTTGACGCGTTCTAAGTTGCCCTGCATCGATGCCTCACGAACGCTTTGCACATTTTCTTTCTAGTACGTCCAAGATAGGAAAAAAATGTCATTTGGTAAAATCACTATCGAAGTGATGACGTACCGTTCTACCCTCCGAAAGGTCTTGTAAAAGCTGAATATTCTCATTCTTCAATTTCGCTTGTCGCTCTTGTCGAGCGTTTTTCATGTCGTCCAATATTTTCGTATTAAATCGATGCGTAGCACGAGCGATCTTTCGACGATGTCGACGCATTAGTGCTTGCTTTTCGTCGTCGCACAATTTCTTAAAGGTACTACATTCTTCTCTCTGTTTTTCTTGATCTTCCAATCTTAATTGTAACAATGAATTGACACATGACTTCACTGAATTGTTCAACGTTTTCAATGGGGCTTGCAATTCGAAATTCGTCGAGTCTTGCGCTGCTAAAAGCATTGGCTTCTCCCAAGACGATATTCCTGTGTGTACGTTGTAGTAATATGCCAGACCATTTACAGGATCCCAATATTCAACATAAGCAGATTTGACTAGCTCTGCAACTTGACGGCGTGCACGTCGAGCACGATACAAAGTTTGAAGTTGCACGACGAGCCGCACGGTTTTGGAATCACCTTCCATCCTATTTGACTTTTCATTCAAATTTCAAGTATGTAAAATGATACATTTCCACTCTATTACTAATATCATCTCCACGCCTGACTTGTCTTCGCTAAAACCTCCTGCGCAATGTCATGATACATTTGTTTGTACTTTAGAGAAGAAGGAAACTTGTGCCCTTCGTCATGTTCGAACTTGACTCGATTTATACTAGAAAAGCTTCGAAACAGCTTTTCCATCTGAGTAATTAAAGGATCGGCCTTGCCAATCACATGTACCGACGGAATGTCGATCGCTCCATCGGCTGACCTCTTAGCAGCATCCAGAAGCTCTTGTGTCTCGACAGTGCGTGGGTAAAATCCGGCTACTAATATACAGACCTTCCACGGGACGTGATTATATGTTGTTTGGTAGTGTGCCGTCAACAAAGTTGCAATAGCGGCACCCTGAGAGAAGCCCAAAACAGCATCCACTGTTCCTAGACTTTGCACTTGGCCCGTCAAATAGTCTAAAGAATGTTCTAACCCCTCGTATCGATACGTTACACCGTCTTTGCGCTTCAAGGCGTCCCACCATTGAAAGAACGGACCCGTCTTGCCATAAAACGAGCGCACCAGCTCCGGTGCAGGGCCCGAGGCGGCCCATGGTGCATCGAGATACAACAGCTCAGCCTTTATACCAAATGCGTGACGTAGAGCAGAGGTCTGACGTTGCAAGATTTGACCACTCGTGCGCCAGCCGTGAAGGCATAGCACGCGAATAGGCCTTGTCATCCCTGTAAAAGTTTCAGGATATATTCCATGAAGATTAAACTGTTCTTTAAATTTTACACTTTTGTAGATAAAAGTTGAAAAACACTTTAGGTGCGAGCAGAATAGCACATATTCACATACATCACTATGCCCAGTTAGTCTGCTGAAACTATAACTACATATGAAATGAATGGTGTACCGTGGATAGGGGATAATGGGTCACTGGAGCTAATGAGGGGCTGATTTAGCGGTAGCTTCGATGTTTTTTCATCTTCCACCTCTACAACAATTTCTGAATCCGAATAGCAGTTAATTTTTAGCTTTTTTGGCAGGCTGAGCGTTTAATGGACAGAGACATTTTGCTAAGGCCATCGTATGGAAGTGCATCCAATTCTCGGTTATAACGACAATATTATACGGCTATCGTCATACATTGCCAATAAGGGTTCCGTTGCAGAAAACTCAGTCTTTCATTAGAGATCTAAACAAGTACGATAAACACGATGCATTGATGTGACGGGGTTTTACCGTACATAATTGTCATGTGTTTTACTTTGTTCTAATCTTGATGATAGATTATTGCTAGTAGCACTCGTACAAGATTTTACGGATGTAGCTAGTGGAACTTGCAGGATACACAGGTGTTGTGCAAACGAATGCATTATTCATACGCAGGAAAATGCCCTTCACGTGGCAAAAAAATTCAATCACTAAAGACTTCGATAATTAGAGGATCAAATAGTCAGCATAAAGCAGGCTGCTTGTTTCATATGAACAATTTAGCAATGACGAGAACGGCGTGTAGCCAGTAGACGCATGCGCTGCATTGTTCAGAGTGAGCTCCACAAGTGGCAGCATGGCACTCCAGCACTTCGACGTCTCAGCGCAGATGCTGCGAAGAACGCCTTCAATGACGCGATTCACGTGCTCGGATTGACTATCGGTCTGCGGATGGTCTGTTTTTTACATAGTTGACTTGGTGCCCTGCAACCTGAAGATTGCCGATTAAAACTTCCCAGAGATGCATGGGTCTCTGCTGGAGACAATTGACTCCGGGAGTCTATGCGGTCGAAAGAAACGATCTACAAACAGCGTTGCTGTACCACACACCGTTGATGGTGTCCGGCACAGCCACACATGAGCCATCTTCCTCAAACGGTCCGCAAAGACCACCACACCCGTGTTGCCCGCCGAGTCCTTCGACAGGCCAAACACAATGCCCAAACTTAAGGACTGCCAACGCCTGGAGGGTACCGGTTAACTGGCCAGCGGCGCCACCGCATTTGGAGAGGGTTTCACCCTTTGACACGTCTCACACGTGCGCACATATGAGCTCGTCCATTTGTTCAGCTTTGGCTACCAGTACTTAAAAATCACAGTGCTGCGGGTATTCTCACAACCGAGATGGTCACAGAGTGGGGTTTCGTGGCTCTCATAGAGAAGACAGCATTTAAATCTCCATCGCGAGGAGCCACAATTCGTGGCATATCCGTCGAATCGGTGCTATAATACAACCAACCTTTATTCAACGAATATCGGTGTAACCGTACGCGCAATCGCCCCGACAATTTCTTGTCTGAGTCGCCAAACGCCTTGCTCCCGAGAGCTTGTGGCAGCGCTACACATACCGTCACCCACATATGCGACCCGGATCAAATCCGTCACTGACGAAATCACCGTCATGACATGAGCAAGCACATACACCGGTCTGCGTGACAACGCATCAGCCAAGGCATTCTTCATTCCTGGCTCATACTTCACATCGAAGTCATATATTGCGAAGAAGGAGGGCACCTCTGCAAAAGTTGAGCCGGTAGAGTCGCAGTGCTTAGCGACGCATGATCTGTGTGGATCACAAACGGCTTTGAGTAAAGCATGTACACCCTGAGTTTGCCAAGTGCATACTTAGTCGCAAGTAATGTCTTGTCTTGGACTGGGTAGTTCTTTTCCGCAGCCTTAAGCTGGCGAGATTCGAACGCGATCACCAAATCTCGTCCCTCGGAGTTGCTTGCAGCAGTGCACAGCCGACGGCAAAGCCCGAAGCGCCACAACCGACTCTAAAAAGACGATCGGGGTCTGGCAACGCCAGTATTGGTGTATGAAGGAGGCTGTCTTTGACCCTGTCAAAAGCCTCCCGATGCTCGGTGTCCAAACACCATTCCGTATCCTTCTTAAGGAGACTCTACAATGGCCGTGCCATTCCCAGATGATTTGCGCTATACTTGTGCAAGTAGTTGGCGAGACCAAGCCGTTTGCACAAGTTCTTTTGGTCCTTTGGGACCGGCCAGTCCCCACCGACATCGACCTTAGCGGTATTCGCTGGAAGGCCACGCTTCCCAATGAAAAACATTAAATTGGTGGTGTCTTCAGCGTCGAAGCAGCACTTATATGCATTAACATACAGCTTTTTCGTGCGCATGCACTCAAGTGCCGCTCTGAAATGGACGATGTGTTTTCTCATCTGTCCTCCCGTCCCTCCACACGAATGTGGACGAAGATGTCGTCAAAGTATGTTTGTGCATACACCCGGTGGGGCCTGATCAACTGCGTCACAAGACGATTCAATACTGCTGGTGCATTTGACATCCCTTGGGACATCACCAGCTACTCCCAGAGCATCCCGCTCGGAGTACTCACCGCTGTCAGCGGAATATCACTCGCTCTAATGAGCAATTGGTAATACCCGTGACAAAATCTTGTGCACTGTACTTTGTACAGCTAACCATATTGTTTTGGATAACATCCTTCCTAGGAATCAGCGTCTGTGCCGGAATGGTGGCAGCGTTTAGATTATTGTAAGCGTGAACGATACGCTACTTGCCGTTCAGCTTCCGAGCACAAAATGTGGGTGTCGAATGGAGAGACTTGCTCTCACGCACACTTCCGGCTTCGTGCTTTGCAAAAAGAAGCATCAATGACGTTACATTGCTTCTTGGGCAGGCGTGTTACGCAGTATTGGCTCCCGGAACCAGGTCGATCTCGTGACGCACACCTCGGTCCGGAGGTAGAACAGACGGCGGCCTTTAAGGATCGACGATCCGCTTCGTGCACTCAGCACCCTCTTGGTATCCTCCGGGACAGCTTCATTCAGATGCGACGACGAGTTGTTCACCTCGTTCGGTCGTAGAATAACCACTTCGGCTAAGTCGCCTGCCTTAAGGTACCGCAGAACGTTTCGAGGGACATCTCATCCAGCTCAAGAAGAGCATCCACCGCGGAATTGCCTCAAGGGTGGCGTCGACGTTTTCCTCCTCCGTCATACCGTTGACAAGGGTGTATAACTGTGCGCTTTCGGCTACGGTAGACACTCCTTAGGTCAGGGTCGACACTCTGCGTCTTGCAGATAAAATACAGCATCACCGTCTACTCTCTATAAAATTTTACGTCTTATCGAGACCGGTGGGAGCACGCACTCGGCGTTCTCCAGGGTCCGCACTCCCTGCTCCATCGAAGTCTAGATGATATTTACAACATGCGACGAGGAGCTGCTATTTCTGCAGTCTTCGTCCAGTGGAGAACGTGCCACTATCAGAACGGCCTTGCTCCAAATGACTCGGAACTCGTCCGATAATGCCACTCTTGGAATGCAGCAACTGCTTCGTACCGTATGTAGTGCTCAGTGGGTTACGTGCCACTATCAGAACGGCCTTGCCCCAAATGACTCGGACCTTGTCCGATAATGCCACTCTTGGAATGCAGCAACTGCTTCGTACCGTGAGTAGTGCTCAGTGGGTTACGTGCCACTTCACGTGCATCGCTGAGCCCCCCCTCGATGCCTCAGCCCTTGGCTGACCATGCAACTTTTAGCATGCAGCAACTGCTTTGGTACCTTTGCAGTTCTCAGTGGATTACGTGCCACCGCACGTTTATCCCGCTGGCCATGCTCCGGACTCTTGTTCGATGCACCTTCGACGATCGACAACTCAGATACTCCGATATCCACACATTGACCGTCCCGGTCCAGTGCCACGCCAACAGTGCTTCTGCTTCCAAGTAAAGATTGGTCCCATGGCTCATCATAGCTCCACCAAGAGACATGCGCGTAGCGCCCAAGGTCTTCGACCTTTAATCAGGCTCATGGTGTTCCTACCATGCCATACCAAGGATAAGGTCATAGCTTGAATCCGAGTCTAAGACTAAGTAGCGTTCCACGCTATCGAAGTCAAGGAAATTGACACTGAGATTCACAGGAACTTTCAGCATGGAGACACAAGTCCCCATCGCCATGTGAACAGTGACGGTGTCACTCAACCGCACTTTCAGCGTCTCAGCAAACAGGTGACTTCTTCGATCGTGGAGTGTCGAGCATAATTGCCCAACACCCCAGAATTGATAAGGATTTTCCATGGCTTCTCGAAGCCCTTTACGGTCGCCTTCACAACCCGCAATTCCGGTTTGCACATACGTTCCGGATTCAAGAGCACGGAGCTCCTCGGGGCTGGGCCCTGTTGACCTACGCCTCCCTGAGGCTCAACAGAACTTTCCCAGTAGGTCGCCCACCGGCTACTGAGTGGTGTCGTTTCCCCGCGACGAACCAGACTGGCAGGCGCTGGAGCGATGGTTCGACGAACCTTGGCGCGTCTTGCGCAGGGGAAACCAGTACGATGGTGACGGGTTTTTCTATGGACAAAACACCGTAGGGTGTTTAAACGCTGCCTGGAAGCTCGGAGCTCTCCTTCCTACTTTTAAGTATAGCTTAGACCCATCGGATCAGACGAGCTCTGAACATATGCATTCCAGCAAGTCGTGCCGACTTGAAGTTTAATTTGGCATTCGATGCCACATCCACCACTTTCTCAAAAGATGACGTATGCACATGGAAGTCTTCCAATCTGGTCACGCCAGTGTGGACGCCCTATATAAAGACGGTCACTGTGACCGCCCCGGGAAGAAGATCTGCTGACATCCCGGCAACGAGAGTTCTCACCTCTTAGACGAAGTCCATCTTGCGCTGTCGGACGGCAAGGAAACGCGATCTCACGCGATATGCCTAATTTGGCGGCGAGAACACTCGCAAAAGCTGACGCTCCAGCTCCTTCCATATGAAAAAACGCAGCTTCAACTGAAGCACCTCACGTTAGTGCCCATTCGTGCGCTCGACCACTGAGCTTGGAGATCGCTAGCGCCACGCGCTGTTGCTCGTTCTGGAGCATCGCGGATGCCATAGTCATCTCGACCTCTCTATCCCAAAGCAGAAGATTTTTTTCTCTCTCACCCACGAAAGTCTTAACGCTCACCATGAGCGGCCTGGGTCGGGAGAAGTCATTCATCGTCGACGGTGGCGTAGTCGATGCCGACAGCTTCTTCTCTAAGTGATCAAGCAGAGCATTTTCACAGCTAAAAACCCCGCTAGGTACGCGCTTATCGCTTCGAGTCCTTGCGAAGCAAGGTGTTGCACGCCCTCAGGGCCAAGCAGGGACATCAGCTTATTAAGACAGTCCTGCATGACTGGAGAAAATAAGGAGAATTGTTCCATCCTTCTCACAGCGGATAAGTTGTAACTACTGAGGCGTAGATTGGCTACGAATGTTACTAAGTGCAGGGGGGCTGCCGTAGCTTTTTGCTGAGAGGAAGCTACACCGACTTACGTTCTTTACTAGACCAGTACGAGTGTAGCGGATCACAACCCACTACTTCCAAGGGTACTCAAAACCTAAGCAACCTAAGCAAATACACTCTTCCTTTCAAATTAAAACGACAAAGCCGCTTTCATCTAACACTTTAGGTTTTCCTAATTAAACGTACTTCATTCGGCATGTCACGTGGCAGTGTTGACTTATCAGATCCATTTTACTGTGACAAGGATGAAGTATCTTATACAAGTCAGTCAAACTTATGACCTGACAAATACCTTTCTGCATCGGCTTGGAATAAAATACTTCTCCCTTCGGCTGTGATCAAACGCTACATTCCGGATACATTCTGGAAGCCGCAATTTATAATCAATCACTCTTCCTCGTACTTAAAGAGAACATTATTAACTACATATGATTCTTTTTAAAGAGGTTACACGTAGCCAGAGTGTAACGGGGTTACATGTAACCTTGTATGCAAGTGTGGGTTACACAAGATAATGTGGCCGTACAAAGGTGTGGATTACACAAGTCGGTGAAATCACACAATAGTGTGGCTACATTATAGCAAAAAGCCACTAAGTGGCGAGACTGCCAGTAGTAGTGAGGTTTTTCTATTTATTTGGGAAGACCTGAGATTTTAGATATCGAAGACTCTGCCGCAAATAAAGCAGATAAATACAATTTTAATTCGGAAAGGGAGAAAGTATTCGCCTTTGCTTACGCGTTGGGTACTCTTGGAGGTAGCGGATGCATTCGTGACCATTCTTCATTGCAGCGTATATAATTATGCTATGAAGAATGCCTACAGTCTCCATTTTTCACCAAGTCATTCAATCGGTAGGTGCAACGAGCGGTGTGTACAAAGGGCAGGGACGTTATCAACGCGAGCTGATTACTTGCACTTACTAGGAATTCCTCGCTCTAGACTAAAAATTGCAACTGTCTATCCCTAGAGATTGCCAAGCAGATGCATCCTCCCAGAGCATACTCTTTTGCATTTAGCGCCTCGGCGTATACTATTTGATTTTTCTGTACTGGTTGAGTTGTTGCAACTAAAACAAATACGTGGTTTTTCCTTTGTTGTCGAATTGAAGAAAAACAATGTCGATGGCATGTCACAATTGATGTTGAATGTCGGAACCAGATTCGAACGAGCCAGAATGGACCTCGTATGAAAGTATCTTTTACAGTAGTGAGGGTCGCCACCTCAGCCACGCACGACAAACATTTGGCATGCCCTTAGCTTGAGGAGTAGCGAGTAGCCGCATCATGTATGCGTCTTTCGCACTATACCTGCGCAAGTGGTTCGCCAGGCCTATAAACTTCTTCCAGTCTGTCAAATCTATAGCACTGACCAATCTACAGTGGTCTACATATTTGCGGTATCTGTCCGCAGGCCCAGCTTCCTTTTAAAGCTACCCAATTTTTGGCTGTAAAGTATACATTTCTTTGTTTGAAAATCTGGTTAAAATACAACTAGCTTCTGCTGTTAGTATTTGATGAGACTTTCTACATTTGACTCCCAGTGCTCTACACGTCCATAAAAGAATATTTCGTCGATGTAAGCTTGTGCATAGGCGCTGTGTGGCCAAATCAGCTACGTCTCCAGATTGTTTAGCGTCGCTGGTGCTTAATTTGTATTCACTCAATGCCTTAAATTAAACCTCGGGATGGCTCAAACAAGCATAATTAATAAGATATACTCAAGCGAGATTAAGCTTTTATCAGAGCCGACCATGGAAAAGAAAACACACTGCATTTTTCAATTGTGACTTCTGTGTCCAGCATAGGAACAGGAATAAATGCTCTTTACCGATCGTATTATTGTACTTTGTTGGTCATAAAAGTTCGATTTTTGATAAGAGCACTTAGATACATTGAAGGTGCGTCCTCATTGATGTTTTTTTTTCAATATTACGGTTCTTCATTGTAACTATAACTGACAACAGTTATACCAATGTGTTGCAAAATACCAATTGTCTTGCAGTATCATTGCTCGAACTCTGATGCTATTCGTTGAGTTTCTATCGCTACTGGCTAATCATTTACATTTGACGCGGTATTCGGTTTCGGGACCAAGGAAATACCAGACGCACTTTCCGATGTGGGAGCAATACGTGTGTTGGGTCTCATGTCACTGCGGGCTGATCTTTCATCTACGAAGTATATAATGAAAATATCTGTACGATCGATGAACAAAGCTGTCTAATTTTCGTAATTTGTGCTCAGCGATTTCCTCAAGGACGGACTCATCCAGGACGGTTGATGAGCTCTTCTCCACCTCTCTAGTACTCGTCGTAGCATCTCGAAAATACTCGAAGATGAACTCTTGAGCACAATAAGAGTTTTCTGAGATAGTGAGGAAGAATTTGCGACCCTGTTAGACTAGTTCACCATAGAAAACTTCCTACATGTCTATGTCTTACTCAACACCAGCTCTGATATTGGGCAAATTAGCTTGGCGCTGCGACTAATCATCTCATCAGAGATTCCACGACATGTCGTCGCTCACTCCAGTATAACTAGAGATAACCACTGGGGACCGCGGAATACGATCAATTCCTCTGTCTCATTTTGGAATCGTAGCTCACCGAAGCATATACCACCCTAGATCTGCTCCATGCTAGTGATAATAATTGCTTAATTTTTCAAATCTGCACCGGAGCTGTTGTAGTTTTCTACCAGCGTCATAAGCAGACGTGGGTCCGTGATTCGCCAGGAGAGCAGTTCGTGGCGACCTACTTCTGAATATTGCGTGAGAGCTTACGCCATCCCTAGGGTTATGTAAGGCGCACGGGTTCTTTATTGATTGAAGTACAATCGAGCTTAACTCTTATCTGGCAACTTTATCTGCGCATTTGTTTCTCCGTGAGTGATCTGTCGCTTAACACCGCGAAAGATCGACCATTTGAGCACTCAGCTGGGAATGAGTAGGGCGTGCAAAGCGTGAATATTTTGTACTTCAACATATGAAGTCTTGCAAGCATCGCGGAGCAACGTTGCAGCCAAAAAATCTTTCTTTTCTCATCAGCATGACTGAGAACCATCGCCGCTGGTGCGCTCGTAGAAATTTTACTTTCTGTCCCCATCCCGACCTCAAATTAGGCAGTTGTACTCTGCATCAATATCTCATCAATCGCTTTCTGGTGCGGAAGGTCGCTGTGCAAACCACACTCGTTCGGAGACCCTCAATAAAGATGGTAATTGTTATAAGTCTCCAGATGGAGGTTGGCTGCAGTCATGCCCGTTAGTTCGTACCTCTCTTGACGAGTGGGCAAGATCTTGAAGAGAATTTTGTACGTCTAGTTTGGCTATGCGGGCATTCGCAAAATATATCGCCTCAAATATGTTCAGGCTTGAATGCGAAGGGCCCATCCGCGCAGGCGCCCTCCAATTCTGGGCATTGTTAGGGCGACATGCAATTGCTTTGTTTAGAGTATCGCTAAATTCACGGCCATCCCAGGTTTGCTCATCCAGGGGAAAGCGATTCTCTGTTCGTGACCTTTAAAGTTCGACACCTAGCATTAGTGGATTTTCGGTGTGTTTCATCCGAAACCGGGTAGTATCGCTTACAAAAATGTCTAATTAGCACATTCTCATAGCTGAATTTTGCTTCTAGGCGACCAACACGTTTTATTATATCCAGCACTAAGGCTATCTATTTTGTTTGACGTAAGGTGAAAATGCACGAGTCCCATGAATCAACCTTTTACCGCAGTCTCTCATTTTCATAAGTGCTAACACCTGACTTTGCAATTACACAAGAATGTGCTGTGATTTTCGTACAATTGTTCTGTACAGTGTGTATACAGGATTGTAAATTGCATTGTAGGTACCAAGTATACGTAAGTAACAATACCATATCCGTTAAAGATCCTGATATTTAAATTCATACCAACAATACCTCTTCTTAGAATTATACTTGGCTGAGGAAACAATACTGAAATATGTAAACATGTAATCATACAATATGTTTGCTACAAGATCTGTCAACTGAACCTCGACAGATACGTTAAAGCAAGGCTTGGCAGAGCAATCGATGCCGCATCATAAATAAAAAAAGAAATGTATTCGAGAACTTGAGCCCTAGCATTTCTAAGCAGGTGATCATGGTCCTTTCTGCGGCTGCAAGCTTTTTTGAGCTAGACGTATGCAGAATTGATTGTTAAGTGAGTATATGGTTGGGTCCTTCGTTAACAAAATATGGTGCTATTCAAAAATAAAAGCTGCCGCGAACGATGCACTTAGTCAAACAACATGGACACAATTTCGCTCTCGTGTTACATTTTCTGCTGCATACCACTTAGAAGACCTACAAAGCGCAATTTAAGTAGTTCTGTCGCGTTTTATTCAACATGAAACTGTTAATGTGGTTATCAGCGAGTTTATTGCAGATTAGA